>NC_090248.1:39597121-39599621 GCF_037325665.1 Littorina saxatilis
AACGCGATTGACGTTGCGGTGGCAAAGCGGTTGCGACACGTCTGCTGAAACGTTGCAGTTTCATAAACAGTTTCGCGTCGACTGCGGTCTAAAGTGAACTTCTAGCTGCATAACTACCCTATTATAAATTTAGCACGTTACTGTGCTCCGTATAGGAGTGAATTAGTTTGGAAAACACATTATTTGAAGATATTTACCAAGAACCGAGGGAACCTGCAAATGTCGTCTGCGAATTTTAGTCACTTACAGTGCGAGACTCAATGTTTCTGGCTGAGGACTTAATTGTTTTAAACCAAGTTTTATTCAAAATAAATATCATGAACAATAATACACAAGCAACAAGTCGCGTAAGGCGAAAATACAATATTTAGTCAAGTAGCTGTCGAACTCACAGAATGAAACTGAACGCAGCAAGACCGTATACTCGTAGCATCGTCACTCCACCGCCCGTGGCAAAGGCAGTGCCCGTGGAATTGACAAGAAGAGCGGGGTATTCGTTGCGCTAAGAAGGATAGCACGCTTTTCTGTACCTCTCTTCGTTTTAACTTTCTGAGCGTGTTTTTAATCCAAACATATCATATCTATATATTTTTGGAATCAGGAACCGACAAGGAATACGATGAAAGTGTTTTTAAATTGATTTCGAAAAAAAAAATTTGATAATAATTTTTATATATTTAATTTTCAGAGCTTGTTTTTAATCCAAATATAACATATTGATATGTTTTTGGAATCAGCAAATGATGGAGAATAAGATAAACGTAAATTTGGATCGTTTTATAAATTTTTAATTTTTTTTACAATTTTCAGATTTTTAATGACCAAAGTCATTAATTAATTTTTAAGCCACCAAGCTGAAATGCAATACCGAACCCCGGGCTTCGTCGAAGAGTACTTGACCAAAATTTCAACCAATTTGGTTGAAAAATGAGGGCGTGACAGTGCCGCCTCAACTTTCACGAAAAGCCGGATATGACGTCATCAAAGACATTTATCAAAAAAATGAAAAAAAACGTTCGGGGATTTCATACCCAGGAACTCTCATGTCAAATTTCATAAAGATCGGTCCAGTAGTTTAGTCTGAATCGCTCTACACACACACACACACAGACACACACACAGACACACACACGCACACACGCACATACACCACGACCCTCGTTTCGATTCCCCCTCGATGTTAAAATATTTAGTCAAAACTTGACTAAATATAAAAAGGGGACAAGCAAAAGCTTATCTTACCTGACTCATACACATACAACATTATATACGAATGCGCATAATGGTAGACATGACAACAACAATGCGCCAGGAAGAATGCAAAAGCATAAACACACAGAGGAAATTACAAGTTTAAATAAAGTAACAACAGTTTAAAAAAAAAAGAACAAACAAACAAACAAACAAACAAACACGAAAAGAGGTTCAAGGACTAGGGCGAACTCACGAGGGAAAAACAACTCTGAGAAATACAGCATATAAGTTTTCTCAACTAAGCTGATGACTTGTTGTTGTCGTTATCGTCGCCGTCATCGTTGTAAAAAAGAGTGTAAATAAGGGTTACAGATTCATTTCGGCAAGATACAATGCAATTTCTCAGCTATGACGGATGCAACACAAAATACCCATAGGCATAAAAGAGTAGAACTGCCACTTCAAGGTTTTCGAGAACTATTTTATAATATGCTGAGATATTGCTATTTTATATGTTACGTGGATTTCCATTGGTCAATTGGGCAAAATTGAGCTCAGTGCAAAAGTGATATCGACGACATTTTCGTCGATATCAGTTTTGATATCGACGACCTCTTTATTGCTTCCCCACTTCAAAAACAAAAACAAGAGGCGAAGCCTTCAAGGCTCACGTAAGAAATAGACAAACAGTAACACAAACTCAATCACTCCGTCACACATACACACCCACACACACAGTAAGCTTAGGTGACACTGTGCAAGAAAGAGAGACACTAGATCTAGATCTGTCTGTCTGCATGTAGCCTACTTACAGGGACACGACTGCCAAATAGTCTCGGCCCGCTCAAAATAACAATGACCGAGACCACACACACCACGCGAGAGAGAAAGACTACAGGGAGGCATGCCGTCATGATGCATTAATTGACGTCAAACACTTTTGACCGTGACGTAATCTTATGCGAGCTTTATCCATAGTCTTGGATAACCACTCACACATAGACTCGGAAATGTTAAAGTTTCTACCACAGACATACACACACACGCACGCACACACACACACACACACACACACACACGCACAGACGCACAGACAGACAAAGTTACGATCGCATAGGCTACACTTCGTGAGCCAAAAACAAACAAAAATATATGAAAATGTAATTAACAATAACAATAACAATAACAATAACAGCACTTTATTGTCCATTAAAATATTACATAACATCACTCCGTCACACACACACACACACACACACACACACACACACACACACACACACACACACACACACACACACACACA
>NC_090248.1:39604621-39617121 GCF_037325665.1 Littorina saxatilis
AAAAATGAAAAAAACGTTCGGGGATTTAATACCCAGGAACTCTCATGTCAAATTTCATAAAGATCGGTCCAGTAGTTTAGTCTGAATCGCTCTACACACACACACACACAGACACACACACGCACATACACCACGACCCTCGTCTCGATTCCCCCCTCGATGTTAAAACATTTAGTCATAACTTGACTAAATGTAAAAACAGAAAGACACCAAATCGTGTTTGCGTGGTCCAGTCAGGTCTCAATGCCTATAAAAAATTATTGGGTCCCAGTACACTTCATATGATTATATTCCTTTTTTTTCATCAGGCGTTTGTCACTTAACTCATTGTCTCCCAGGTATGGATATATCCGTACCCACTCATATGCCTCTATCTGACCAGGTACGGATATATCCGCTCAGACTGTTAGCTTCAGTCGCTTCCGGTAACGTCCATCTAACGTCTGCATTCCAGCGTGTTGATATAGAGAATACTACATGGCTTGCTGTGTCGTACCAGATTTACACGAGTTGTTTTTTTAAATAGTGAACTGCGAGCGAAAGCGAGCTGTTCACTATTTGAAAAAGCAACGAGTGTAAATCTGGTACGACACAGCAAGCCATGTGGTATTCTGTTTATCCTACATTATATACTTCTGTGCCAGATCTAACTAAAAGTCACCGACAGCGCTATTGCCTTTTGGATCAACCCGCTTTAGAACTTCAAACCACTTTACTCAATTTGACATTCATTCCTCCGCCATGACACACACTCTCAAACTAGGACAAAGTAGTTCGCCTTTGTTAACACTGTTAAGTTTAATATTGAACATTGATGAAATAAATTCGAACAACAAAATCATGGTCACTTCAAAATATACCAGATAAAGAGAAAAGCAGTGGCCACAGGATAAAAGAAACCAAAAAGGAACAACAACAGCAAAGCATATCCTTCCGCGATAGGATGACAGTCAAGTCGGAGCCAGGCAACTGCACAAATATTGTTGATGGTACCAACGTGCACAGGCCCTGCAAACAGTGTTGTTAGCGTTTGCTGGGATGAGATTGTGGCATTGGCAGTGGAGACGGCTGGAGTTGAAGTGGCCGATGGGGGCGAAACCAATGTGTCGTCTGCCGACAGCTCCGAGACCGGTGCAGTGCCGTTTAGCATCAGACTGAAGCCACGGTGTTCCTCTTGGGAAATGCTGCTGTAATTGTTAATACTCTGGACGTTTTTGTGCCAAGATAGCTGCATTATTTTGGTCGGAGGAACGTTATTCTCAGAAAGTTTCTGCACTAGGAACTTGTGTGCAGAGTGGTTGGTGTAGATCTACCTCGGGTTGATGATCCCAGCTTTTCTGCACATGTTTTTCATGGTTGCTGACAACTTGTTGACGCCGACAGGTTGGCGCTTGAACCATGGAAATTCTTCAGATGCAACTTTTGTGTTTGTTGCACAATAGAAGGGGGAACTTGTCTCGGAGTAACCTTTTGGTCGGAGAGCTGCGTATGTTTTGTAAACTGCGACAGGGCAGCGCTCATCGTTCGACGCCCAAGCTTTCGGACAGACATCACGCACATACTTTGGATTGTCGCCCTGGCATGTTTTGGATTGTCTTTCGCAAAATTGGAGATATTCTCTGCCATTACTGTCTTCATGCAAGAACACGTCTCCCCAGTGCATGTGCCTGTGAGGAGTCACGCTGCGCAGACCAAAGTTGACTGTGTTTTGCCACCACAGAGTATTCAGGATTGCTTCTGGATCTGCGACTCCGAGCTGTTTTGTCTGCCACAGCTTGTCAACATCTTCATCTTTCAGCGGTTGAGCCCTGTTAGGTAAGTTGCCACAACCTTCCTGTTTAACAATCTTCTGCTTTGTCTTCACGACTTCTCTCAGTTGTGCACATTCGGGGCCGTCTATAACGGATGCACAGTACTTTTAACTGTCGATGGATGCTGCTGAGAAGGCCCCTCGGCCTCAGCGTGGATGGTTCATACTCTTTGCCATCCGGTTTTTTCAAACTCATGAAAAAAGAGCAGAGAATTTTGCATAATTCTTGTGGTTGGATGGTGCTAATGTTTCTTTTGTCCCCGTGTTTCGCCATAAACGTCGATAGGCGACGTATATCGTAAACCGTTTTTCGGAGAGTGTTCTTGTCCTTGTTTGTCTGAACGAATGAGTCTTTTGGAGAAAAATCATAAATCATGGATGACTCACTTTTTTCTTCATCGACTTCTTCATTTGCGTCATCACCAAACATGTCTTCGAACAGCTCATCACTCAAAAATTCTTTCAGTGTTGACAAATCGGTTTTCGTGGCAGTTGCCATTTTGTTGCAAAAGTAGTTCTTCATGAATATGTAATTACTAATTTACATAGCTTGACCTTCCGGTTGATCCCATATACTAATAATTTACATAGCTTGACCTTCCGCTTGACCTCATTTACATGATATACACACGTGTGATTTGAACGATTTTTATCTCACGGGTATCTCTCTCACGTAATGTAGGATAAACACAGTTACTACACAGATACTACAATTCTAAGTGACCTGCTACAGCACAACTGGTTTGGCTAAAAAAAACCTTGGTCAACATAGGTGGGGTAGAAAGTGTTAAGTAAGTACATTCTTTGAAAAATGTGTCTAAATAATTGTTCAACTTGTCAATCCAAGGTCAACAAGCCATATACACTCTTCAAAAAAAGTTAAGGATCACTTTTTTGCAAGCACGCCACACAAAACAGACAAGACCGAATTCTTTCATTTTAAAAAAATGATATAATTGAACAACCAAGGAGTAATGACAAACAAAGCAAAGATCGAACGCGGCAGCGACAATTTAGCTAGAGTGTGTCAAACGTGACAACCCTCGAAAATGGAATTCACAACAATGTGAATCAGTGTCAATAACGCGTGTGCCCTCCGTTGTGTGCCAGGCATTGAGTGGATCAGGTTGCATATGAATGCTCTGGGAACTCCATTCCACTCCTGCTGGAGCCATTGCAGCAGTTGACCCAGATTGGCAGGAGGAGGGTGATGTTGCTGTAGCCGACGACAAAGCTCGTCCCACATGTGCTCTATGGGGTTCAGGTCCGGACTGTTGGCTGGCCACAGCATCCTGTTGACCCTGGCCTGCTGGATGAAGGTGTTTACAGCTGCAGAGCGATGGGGAGGTGCGTTGTCATCCTGAAGAATCGCACGAGGGTCGATCGCTTGGAGTTGCAGGATCTCATTCTGGTAGCGGACACCGGTCAAGTTGCCCACTACATGGTACAGAGGTGTCCTTAGACGTGTGTTGATCCCTCCCCAGACCACCACAGAGCCTCCGCCAAAACACTGTCGTTCCAGAACAGCGCGTTCTGCGAAGCGCTCTCCGCGAAGCCTCCACACTCGGATGAGACCATCAGCAGGTTCCAAGCAAAAGCGGGACTCATCTGTAAACAACACCTGAGCCCACTGCTGACGTTGCCACCTCACATGTTGAGTGCACCAGGCTCGGCGAGCTGCTCGGTGATTAGCAGTCAGGGTTGTTCCTCGGACTGGACGCCTTGCACGCAAGCCAAAGTTGTGTAAGCGGTTTCGGATCGTCTGACCACTAACAACAGTGTTGGTTGTAGCTTGTAGGCGTTGCCTAATGTTGTTTGCCGTAGCCATTCTTTGTTGCATGGCCTGCCTCTGAATGAAGCGATCCTCTCTTTGTGTGGTGCCTCTGGGCCGACCAGAACGTTGTCGCTCCTGCACTCTTCCAGTTGCGTGGAATCTCTGTTTTAGTCTGATGATGACAGAGGGAGCCACTGCAAGCCTCTGGGCCACTTGCCTGGCAGCAACACCGTCTTGTAGCCATCCTATTGCCCTTCCTCTATCCAAATCGCTCAGTTTTCTTCGTCGGGGCATGTTGCTACTGTGCATAATTGTGTCAGCGTGTCAACCTTTAAACACAAGCTGGTGAGCGATGTTCATAGCCAGGACCCTGTTGTAGCACGTGCATCACAACCTTTTGCCCTGGCATGCGTTCCGCAAATTTCATGGGGCTATAAAAAAAAACCACCCTTTTTCTTCCAAAATGCAGAAGCTTTTGAGAAGTCCCACAAAGGAAAATAACTCTGCCTGCCAAACAAAATTCTAGGTCAAGACTCATTGTTCATTTGTTAATTCAAACACATTAATCTTTTAATTATTATGTCGATGTTTAATTTTTTGGCAATTTTTTATAATTAGATCCGTTTTTTCAACCGATACTTAACTTTTTTTGAAGAGTGTATTATGTTCTGAATGCCACTTTTTGGTTCTTAATTTTTCCTGTTACGTTGGAATCAAAGGAACACGGCACAAATAATCTACTCTGTATTACGCTTTTTGGTTGAATTTATAACTTTCTCAGCAAAAGTCATCTTCTGCTTCCTGGCAAATTGCGAAGGATATACTGTATACTGATGTTAATTAAATTATATATACACATGCTTTCGCGAAGATCTTCCAAATATGGTGATATGTGACATATACTTATGCAGCGGGGTCGATATAATGTCAAATAGGACAGACAAGGCATTAATACTAATCACCTCGGTGTTTAAGTTATAGGCTTACCGTCCAAAGTATTCAAATGGTATGGACTGGAATTAATGTACATTTGGTTGTAACGCAATTGTCAGCAGAAAAGGGACCTCATTATGACATTTTAAAAACAAAAACAGAAAACATTGACATTTTTTTTCTAAGAAAACAGAGGACTGCCTAAATATCAAAAGCAGAATGTGTTACTCAGGGCACAGATGATTCCTAGACATCTAGGCATTCAGACTTAATACCAATAATCAGTACCTACACTCTCCTAATGTCCTCTGTCACGCACACTCAACAAAAAACAGCTAGATCATCCATTATTTCTGCTATTAACAGATCACAAGTAAAACCACTGGTACGATTACTTGAAAGCCAGCGTACAATAAATAGAAGTCCTTAATCCTAGTTACCCTGAGTTTATACCCTTTACAGAATGTCGATCCAGATACCTTCTGACCTTTTGAGGCGATTGCCATCATAATGCACAAACTGATCCACGTTATCGTTGAACACCCCCGCCACATCCCGTGTTTCCGGGGTTTTTCTCTCTCTTTCTTTTTTTTAATTTAGTAAATAATTCTTTGATGTGATGACTTTGGTCAACTTTCAGAGGCGATCATAATCCTAATCTGAAGACTGATCCAGGTAATTTTTAAACAACCCCGAGGGTACATGCAATGTTTGCGGGCTTTGCTTTTATTTTTCATATTATCATCTTTATTCCTATGATGACTCCGCCGCTGTGGCGGGAAATAGGAAAATAATCAGAACCCTAACGAGAGAGAGTATTACATGCCACTTCAAAGGAGTCACTCATCCGTGAGTTTTCCCATCAGACTTTGCAGGTGAGGTCGCAAACGATGTCAAACATGTCCCTAATTGACGTGGTCAAAGGACACCCACGTCCATTTTTTGCGCGCCATTTCACTGCCAACATTAGCTTGAAGAGGATGGGGGAAGGGTATGAAGAATTGGAGAGGCCCTTAGATTTGATGAGGTATGGTATGGGCTTTTAAGGGTTATCTAGACAAGCCCATAACGCAGGGATGGACAAAACAATATTACCCTATTGCTGATCTACGATAGCCTGTTTCCAGGGCCGGACTTAAGTAGGGTGAGGGGGGAGATTTCCAATTGTTGTAGGGGTATATTAGTTGAGGGTACGAAGCACCCGAACCTCGTAGGAGTGTCCGGGGGCGTGCCCCCTCCCCCCACCCGGAATTTTTTTTGAAATCTAGATTAAAATATGTGCAATCTGGCGCATTCTGGGGTTCCGGGAAACAGGAAACCCCCCTGGGTCCGGCCCCGTGTTTCTGTTGCTGTCAAATTTATAAGCGTGGTCTGTCCCAGCACAGACAGAGAAAATTAATACAGTTTTACGCAGTTTGTCGCAAAATCCGCTGCAATACTTTGCTGCAAAATTCACCTCTAATGTCGCAAAAATGAGACAAATGCGACAAGCGCTCTGCTTTTATATCGCCAAACGCTTTAAGAAGTTACTTGGTTGATATTTCTTACACCACTCAGTGCCATTGACCTGCACACATAGAGAATACTACATGGCTTTTTGTGTCATACCAGCTATACACGAGTTGCTTTTTAAAATATTGAAATGCGAGCGAAAGCGACTGCATTTACAATCGAACCTGTCTGTAATGACCCCCAAACGGACCGACCAAAAGGGGTCGTTATGTGGAAGAAAAACTCGTTTGGTATCCTTTGAAGTGGTCGTTCTGGGCAGTTGGTCGCTTTGGTTCGACAGTATCTAGAAAAGGATCTGTATCATTCACCCAATACCTGCTACAGCTACCCTTAATTTGAACATCGTTTGCCTGGTCGGCTGTGAAGGCGAGATTTTCCGATGGTGTCTGCGATACAGAGATAGGATGACATTTCGACTTGATCAGAGAAACAGAATGGGGCGATGGTGTGTGATATCGTTCATCAAATTGCCAAGTTGTGGATCATTTGGGGGCGACGGGGAAAGGCCCGGAGGGAGGGCGAGGGCGCTGAGAGGTGAGTGTATGTTTATATTAGAGGCGGGGGAGGGGGGGGGTGAAGGGGTAGGGGATGGGGAGGGAACAATGCTTTTAGGGGGCGGGTAGGTGGGAGGGGAATAATGATCGTTGGTGTGTATGTGTGAGGGCGGGAGGGGCGTGTGTGTGTGTGTGTATGTGTACTATGTGCGTGCTTGCGTGCATGCGTGCGTGTTTGTCAGCGTGTGTGCGTGCGTGCATGCGTCCGTGCGTGAATGCGTCCGTGCGTGCGTAGAGGATGGGGTGCGGGTTTTGAATTTTAACTGCTCGTGTGAAAAACGCGAAAAGGTTCAAACATTGTTCCTGGGGATGGAAGTGCTGAGGGAAGATGTGTGCGGAATGAAGGATGGGGGGGGGGGGGGGGGGGGGGTACCGGGCAGGAATTTAGAGGCAGACAGACAAAAATAAAGACAAGATTAGCTACGTTCTTGTCACACAATACAAACGAATCTGAATTAACGAAGACACTCCGACAAACAGACAGAAGCCATACATTATAGCTGTCAAAAAATGTCGTATAATAATGCTTTTGGCGACCGCATCCTATAACGTGGACATAACTCTTAGACATCCGACTCATTTGAAGCATTAACCTTTCGACAACCTCACCTGTTCTACAAGAATTTATCCTTAAAATTGTGTGTTATTTTTGACAAACACTTCATCCATCCAAATGACTCGTTCATGTTTCCCATCCTTCAAAAAAGAAATACACAGTTTTTAAAATATGCCCCGTCAATGAAGACAAGACAATCGTCATTGTAACGTCAATGCGTGTCATTCATCAAATGTTGACAGTTTTTCGTGCTAAATATCGGTTCGTTTCCTTCAGGAGATGTATAAATGTTGCCCCACCCATGGAGTCTACATTCCTTTTGTCGTGTATTGAGATGGGATTGTGAAGAAGGAGGAAGAAGTGGGAGGAGATGATGATGAAAACAAAAAATGGAAACAAAGGGATTGGAGAGGACGAAAAGAAAGTTTGTTTTTAAATGTAGATGTGGCACCAAACACGATCAGAAAACATTGGGTTTTTTATTCTCACATTCTTTGGTGGCCCACCACCAGAGATTAAAATTACAACGGAACCTTCAGTCGGCAACCCAGTTTGGGCACAAGCATGCTAATCACATGCAATTTGACATACATGTGCAGCAACAGCGGTGTGGGATAGCTGAATGCTAAGTTAGTATGCTAATCTCAAAAGTGGATCTAAACACAACTGTCTGGTACTCTTGTGTTTGATTCGTCGTTATTTTGCTGTGACCATAAAGCGTTAGATTCAAACACTGTGGTTTTCAAAGTGAAAGGTGTTCTTTTTCGTGTGTGTAATAAAATTATTATCATTCCCACAACTGCAAATTCGTCAAAAAGTTTAATTCTACCAAAGAAATTATGACGATATGAAACAATTTTCACACCAGACATAGTCTTTAAAACTCAAACGGGCACATTCCCTTTAATTTTCAGCGAGCGAGTTTTGTTCCCAGGGACAGTATTGTACTGGGCTGGTTGAACACGGCAGGGGATCTATCATCTAGGATTAAGATGCGTGTAAGCTTGCTTTAATTTTCACAGAGTTTATTTTTCCTTTCCAATCACGGCTCTTGATTGCAACAGCTACACACTTGAACCAGGGTTGGATGAAATAGCTGCACTCACGTGCAAAACAGCCGCCGTCCCTAACACTTTTTTTTCATTTCTCAAAAAAACCCTAAACTTTTGGCACATTTTGCGAACCATACCGAGACTAAGGGAAGTAAGCTCCTTTAAACCTCGACTAAATACAAAAAAAATCTAAAAAAAAGCCGACTTACCGACCCTATCTTTTTGTCACGTTACCCTAAACCAACATAACTTTTTGTTTGGCCATTACCACCAAGGATCTGTCCGGGGTTTTACACGAGATACGAGCCTCCATCCATTTCGACATGTACCAAAAATCAATTTAATTTTCAATTTAATTCATTTAATTAGACCTTTATTATCGGAATGTGTGTACGCACAGAAATGTGTCTTTTGGCTCGTACACACTATTTTCTCTCTCTCTCTCTCTCTCTCTCTCTCTCTCTCTCTCTCTCTCTCTCTCTCTCTCTCTCTCTCTCTCTCTCTCTCTCTCTCTCTCTCTCTCTCTCCTCTCGGCTCTCTCTCTATCTACCCCGCCCCCCCCCCCCCCCCTCTCTATATCTCCCTCTCCCTCTGACGAAGACAAAGTAACGAGGAGGTTAGGCCCTACTTTTACAGTGTTAAGTTGTTTGTTTGTTTGTTTGTTTGTAAGTACTTCGCGTCGTAAGTCTTAATTACAACTCCGGTACTTTTCCACAGAAATAATATAAATGAAACCACTTGCAGGGTTATTTAACTACTTTTCTCTTCTATGCACGACTGCAAGACTGTTCAAAAGTAAAACTCACGGAGAAACTTCATACTGTGCGTTTATTCCGCATAAAAGTGTTCTGCCTTACAAACATTTGCATGCATGCATTACCAGCTTATCTTCTTTTTCACAAAGAATTGCAGTTCTCACACGAGATTCATTCTCAAACTTGTGAGAGTCGCTGCCGCACAGCCACACACACACAGCTAGAGACACAGTCCTTCATATCTTTGCACAAAAGGCCTGAAACAAATCCCCTGTCTCTTGTCAACAAGGACATGAAACAAGGGACACGGCTTTCCCATTTGTGATGCTCGCTTCTCTGACAGGATTAAAATGTCTAACAGTCTGAACGGAGGCATCTTTCACTCCGCGATAGCTGAGCGCCATGCTGCGTGTATGAAAGTGTTCCGTCGAAGGGGGGGGGGGGGGGGGGGGGGGGAGGAGGAGGGGGGAAGAGAGAGAGACAGAGAGAGACAGAGAGAGACAGACAGACAGACAGACAGAGAGAGCGACAGGCAGAGAGAGAGACAGACGAGAAAGAGAGACACAGAGAGAGACATAGGGAGAGAGAGACAGAGAGAAAAAGAGAGAGACACACAGAGAGAGAGAAAGAGGGAGAGAGAGAGACAGAGAGAGAGAGAAAGAGAGACAAAGAGAGACAAAGAGAGACAAAGAGAGAGAGTGATAGAGGGACAAAGAGAGAGAAATAGAGAGAGAGAGAGAGAGAGAGAGAGAGAAAGAGAGAAAGAGAGAAAAAGAGAGAGACAGAGACAGAGACAGAGAGAGACCGAGAGAAGTTCCGACGCAAACTTTAAATCCAAAAGCTGAGACGGCACTTTTAACATTGTGATGTCATAGGGGAAAAAAAGAAGGCATACAATTGCATTTACTGGCAATTGATCGCTTTGTGATCTTAACATCTTGATTTGGGTCATATCAAACTCAAAAATGCAACGACAAGCAATTGTTTGGTTCTTCCTTTTATTCTCAGGGTGACGTAGACAACTTGCCAGTGAGAAATTACAAATAAAATAATATAAACAGATAAAAAGCAAATAGGAAAAGTAAATTTTGTAAATTTAAATTCTCTGGTCAAAAGCTAAATGCTAAGTGCTGAAGAGTAGTAAAACGTGTCTACCTTCAGCTTTAAATGTTTGGGGAGGCTTGCGGCGTCGGCGTGCGTACGCCGCCATTCATCAGTTACACAACCGTATATTAATACGCTTCCTTTACGGCCCGAGTAACAGTTCATCAACCCTAATAACGGAACAATAAAGCTGTCATGCCTCTAACTACGGGGATTTATCTAAAGCTCAGACTTATGTTTTAAGCCGACTTTTATTCTGATTGGGGCGTCAGTAAAAATGTAATCATATTTGTAGCATAATCATAAAAATGTTCCGCCTGATGCGTCTAGCTGATGTAAAAGTCTACCAGGCCTCTGATTGCTATACATGTACTTGTTGTCGCTGTCAGGGTCAGTTAACATATGACGGTGCGCTTGGTAGTGTGAGGATAAACCAGAAACTAAGTTTAAATCATTAAATTACTAAATATACGTGGTTTCATATATACCAACGAATAATAATAATAATTGTCATTAAGTACTGGTGTCACATGACTGATGTGAACCAGTTGATTGGCTAATGGCGATGCGCTTAAATCTGTTAGCGCACTCAGCGCTTGGAGTGCGCTAACTTTTCCACAGAGCGTATTCTTACGCCCTTTGCCAAAGCGAGACTGTACTCTCATCCTCAGAATTAATTAATGACATGTAGCTTATATTCTTCACTTTACCAAAAAATAACCATACATTTCCTGCGGCTCAAAGCAGAAGTGTTTTTTTCTGACAGATCGCAGGCGCCTGTGCCACAGTTAAGCCCACTGATCTAAAAATAGAAGCGGCTGTATCTCTTCCACAAATGGTCTCTTCTCGTTTTGACTTGCAAAGATTCTTCTCATATGCCGTGTTAGTGGCATGTAGCTTATTAACCACATTACTAAATGATGAGTTAGTGTAAAATTCCCAGCGGCAAACAGAAAACACAAGTGTTATTCCGATAACGTATCAGCTAGACCAGCATTTGAAAGTCGACTCTGTTATAGTAGACTACACTGAAATACGACTGCATCAGTTCAGTAAATGAATGGTTTCCGAATTATTATTTCAAGGCAACAACAATCGGAATCGAAAACGTGTAGGGTTAAGAACGTTCTTACCATGTATAAAACTTATTACCAGCCTGCCTCATGCGTGCAGACGAGCAATTGTTGTTTTTGAAATGAGACTGCAGTGCAGTGCCGTGGTTCGATTGCCCTAGCCGCCTAGCAGACGACATAAACCCCGCAGCAAATTAACATGTTGGGCAAATGTGAACAAACAAACGATGGGGACATAATACGTGTGGGGTTCACAACATTCTTACGGTTCATATATATAGTACCAGTCTCCCCGATGAGTGAAGATACAACACGAGAAACATACCACATTTACTTTGAAAATGTGCTAACCGTGGCCTTGGCCGGAGTCAATTCAAGGGGCAACACTCTGCACAGTCAATCTGTCGAAGCTCGATGAAGGGTTCGAATCGCAAATAACTAAGAGCACAGTCTTTTCTCCGAGTTTAAATGAGGTCTCTATGAAAGATCATCACTTGTTAGCTTAACGCTACACTGGAATTTACCAACAGAAATTAAAACAAGAGTTTGTGTGTGACGAAAGCACGACACACTTGAGACAGCCCACACAAAAGTAGATCTGACACAAACCTGACCACACAGTTGCGCCTATCCAAATGCGCGTTGCAAAATGTGCGTTTTGAATCCTCTTTTTTCTCTGGCGGTACTGACAATATCGTTATTGAAACAATCCCAGTGCACTAAGGGATTTATAGAGCAAATCTCGAAAATAATTATTGAACTCAGCACTATGCGCTTCGTTCAATAATGAATTTTCTCGATTTGCTCTATAAATCCCTTAGTGCACTGCGATGTCTCAATAACTTAAATAATAATAATAAATGAGCATTTATATAGCGCAACATCATAACTTTACAATTATGCTCTTTGCGCTTGACACATTTAAAATTAAAACACAGTGATACAAGCATTTACATCTACATTCATAGTCAACAACGCTTAATTGAAAGCATACACCATCAAACATACATTACAACAAATTCTTCCACTAACTTAGTAATAAAAACATGAATAAAATAGGTAGTGAAAACCAGTAAATACCAGCTGAATACCCTTAATCAAACAGAACATGTTATCAACAATACTGAAAACAGCCCTAGATGTTTATATACAATATCACATTATCACTAAAACAACAAAATACACTACATGTAGCCTACTGATGGACTGAGAAAAACAAAATCAGGGGTTGTATTTCTTGAAGAGGTGTGTTTTAAGTGCTCGTTTGAATGCTTGGGATGACTGAGAGTGGCGGATGTGAAAGGGGAGAGAATTCCATTGTGTGGGTGCGCAGAAAGTAAAAGTGCGTTGTCCGTATATAGTATGTTTTCCGAATCA
>NC_090248.1:39622121-39625651 GCF_037325665.1 Littorina saxatilis
GATGATATAAATGTACATGTATACATGTACAGGGTTTCATTTACTAAGGCCTAAAAAAAATAAAAAGGTGTGGTTACGGTAACCCAACCTACCCTATTTTTAGGGGCCGACCCTATAACTTTTTATTACATTTGTCAAACAAAAAATGAAAACAAGAAAACGAGTGCAGAAAACGCAATGAAAGCGAAAGCGCTCGAGTCGTCATGCAGATGACAGACGATGCAAGAAAAATAACTCCTTCTACTAAAAAGGCCCGACAGACGCTTGCCATGAATGTTTTAACATAGAGGGGGGAATCGAGACGAGGGTCGCGGTGTATGTGTGTGTGTGTGTGTAGAGCGATTCAGACTAAACTACTGGACCGATCTGTATGAAATTTTTCATGAGAGTTCCTGGGTATGATATCCCCAGACGTTTTTTTCATTTTGTTGATAAATTTATGTCTTTGATGACGTCATATCCGGCATTTTGTAAAAGTTGAGGCGGCACTGTCACACCCTCATTTTTCAATCAAATTGATTGAAATTTTGGCCAAGCAATCTTCGACGAAGGCCGGACTTTGGTATTGCATTTCAGCTTGGAGGCTTAAAATTTAATTAATGACTTTGGTCATTAAAAATCTGAAAATTGTAATTTAAGTAATTTTTTTATAAAACGATCCAAAATTACGTTTATCGTATTCTTCATCATTTTCTGATTCCAAAAACATATAATTATGTTATATTCGGATTAAAAACAAGCTCTGAAAATTAAAAATATAAAAATTATGATTAAAATTAAATTTCCGAAATCGATTTAAAAACAATTTCATCTTATACCTTGTCCGTTCCTGATTCGAAAAACATATAGATATGATATGTTTGGATTAAAAACACATTCAGAGAGTTAAAAAGAATAGAGATATAGAAAAGCGTGCTATCCTCCTCAGCCCAACCGCTACCGCGCTTTTCTGGATTGTTAATTTCACTGCCTTTGCCACGAGCGGTGGACAGACGATGCTACGAGTGTACGGTCTTGCGGAAAAAATGCAATGCGTTCAGTTTCATTCTGTGAGTTCGACTGAGCTTGACTAAATGTTGTATTTTCGCCTTACGCGACTTGTTTTTTTTGGGCCTAATGCGTCAATGGTGCACATTTCAAAATGTCCCATTGGAATACCCTTCAGTGCGTCAAAGGGCGCACTAAGATTACATACCACTGCGCCACCCCCGTGCACACTTTTCACGGGAGTACAGTGTTCAGAAAGACCTAAACAAAAACGGGCGCCAAGCCGAGCAACTTGTGAGTTTGTGAAACGCGATCTGATTGGCTTTTAAATTTAATTCATTAGTACTCAACCAATCCTACTATCTGTGCGGGGCCGATCTGTGCTTGCGCGTTTACCTCTAGATATGGAAACTGTCAACACAAGCGATATCGATCGAAACATAGACCCACGTAAAAAAAGTAATGTCCCCTCAGAATTTGATTGAGGACAAATGTCCCATTGCCTTTTTCTTCCAGGTTAAACCCTGCATGTATACTACATGTACGTCTACTGTTTTGTGATCTAGCTTACAGAAAAAATACCTTGTGAGTACCTCAGGAATCTTGAAAGTAGAGACACAATGTAGGCTTCTATATATACGACTAGTGTCTGTCTGTCTGTTCGCGATGCACGGCCAAAGTTCTCAGTGGATCTTTTTCAAATTTGGACACCGTATTCAGCTACACCCCGGACACAACCTCATCGATGAGATATTTCAACACGTGCTCTCAGCGCGCAGCGCTGTGCGCGCTGAACAGATTTATTTGGGTTTTTTTGGTCGGGATCCACTACCAGTAACTCTTCCTTCTCCAGTGTTTTCAGCCGCGATTATCTCCCTTCCTCCGTGTGGCGTCAATCCATATTCCCGTTACTACGTTACTATTTTTAGAAGGTCACTGCACGTTACTATTTTTAGAAGGTCTCCAGTGTTTTGCGCGTTTATCTCCTTTCCTTTGTGCGCCGGCGAACACCCGGCTCCCAGGCGCAGCCTGGTATTCGGCTCTACTTCTTCCCGGCGAAGCCGGTACCCGGCAAAGCGGGTAATCATCTAGTTGCATATTATTGTTGATAATGGTAGTAATAATTAATACATGTACTCACGAGTCAAAGTCTTTGCATAACATTTATAAGACTTGAAAAGAAGCCCCCAAAAAGTCAATTCAATATGGAGTCTTTTCTTTAAAACACATCAGTCAGGAACTAAGCCTAAAGTTCACAAGCCCATGAAGTAAACAAAACACATCTAGGCAATTCAGCCAATTGATAAGGCCAAAAAGAAAAATATGTCTGTTTCCGGTAACATCGCCAAAAAAAATAGGGTCGGTCGGTCGGTTTAAAAAAAAAAAATTTTAAACCTTTTTCTTACGTTTTGTTAGAATAACTGCAAGAGGAAATCTTGCCACACACCGACCCTTCAGAGGGATTCCTGGCGTCATTGGCCGCCACGTTTTTTTCGCGTGACGACGGAAACGGGAGGCAAGTCTCTTCGATTGTGAAATCTCATCGACCGATTACCCCCTGTTTATTTGTTTGTTTGTTTTTTGTGCGAAAAGGGAAAAAAACCTTTAGGGTCGGCGCTTAAAAATAGGGTCGGTCGGGTTACCGGACACAGACACATTTTTCTTTTTGGCCTAAGTGATTCTTTCAGATAGATTTGATGGTTTACACCACCAATTTACTGTATTGTTGCTTGCAATTACATGGGATGAACAGTTCAGTTGATGCAGGTCACAATGCGTGTACATACAAGTGTATCTTAAAAATCGGTTTTGTGATGGTAATCTTGAGGGTCTTGGAGTTGGAACTTTGAAGGTCTAAAAAAAATGGTGTCTTCTAATGCAAAATCGGTGAAGCAATTGTGTGTTTATTTTTACATAATATTGGCAGTTTGACTGTTGCCCAATTAGTAAATTACATAATCCTGTTATGTGTGTTTGTGTGTCTATGACTGTATTCATGCATTATTAAAACATGATTATTTTGACATCATGATATTAAAAGCCACAGATTAAAGTTAAAACATTTCTGCAACTTGCAAGTTAGCGCTTATGAGTCAGACAAAGAATGAGCAAATTATGATTGTTGTGAATTAATATGTTACTTTACACTTACAGAATAAAAAAAAAAGATCAGTGTTTATAACCCTACATGAATAATTGTTCACATTTTGCTTATTACCCCCCGCGGGTTAGGGGGAAGAATTTACCCGATGCTCCCCAGCATGTCGTAAGAGGCGACTAACGGATTCTGTTTCTCTTTTTACCCTTGTTAAGTGTTTCTTGTATAGAATATAGTCAATGTTTGTAAAGATTTTAGTCAAGCAGTATGTAAGAAATGTTAATTGTACTGGAAACTTGCATTCTCCCAGTAAGGTCATATATTGTACTACGTTGCAAGCCCCTGGAGCAATTTTTTTATTAGTGCTTTTGTGAACAAGAAACAATTAACAAGTGGCTCTATCCCATCCCCCCTCTTTCCCCGTCGCGATATAACCTTGAACGGT
>NC_090248.1:39625851-39640851 GCF_037325665.1 Littorina saxatilis
ACAGAACCCAGTCAGTCCGCTTTCAGACAGCTCTCTCTTCCCTTAGGTCCACCTCCATAGGCTCTCCACAGGGTACAGTTATCTCCCCTGTGTTGTTCACACTCTACACTAACGACTGCAGTGGCACTGACTCCACCCTTCTTATCAAATATTCAGATGATACAGCGCTAGAAGATCTCTCCAATAGTGACGCAACTTACTTTGCAGAAGTAGAACGTTTCAACGCCTGGTGTAAAGACAACTTTTTAGACCTAAATGTGACAAAGACCAAAGAACTTCTGATAGACTTTAAAAGAAACCCTGCCCCTGTCCCTGACCTGATGATTGATGGTGTGACTGTTGAGCGTGTGACTGAATATAAGTATCTTGGCACAGTTATCGATGATAAGCTGTCCTTCAATGCAAACACCACCCTCATACACAAAAAATGTCAGTCACGCATCTACTGCCTTCAGAAACTTAGGAAGTTGAATGTGAACTCTTCTATCCTTCAAACTTTCTACCGCTCTTTCATCGAGTCTGTCATCACTTTTGGTTTTGTGTCCTGGTATGGAGGTCTGAGTGTGAAGAACAGGAATGTCTTAGTGCGAATGGTGAATGTCAGTAGCAAGGTGATTGGCAGGCAGCAAGCAAGTGTGGAGTCCCTGTATGAAAAGCGTGTGGTGAGAAAGAGTAGGCGGATAGCTTCAGATAGGTCCCATGTCCTAGCCCACCTCTATGAACTCCTTCCCTCTGGCCGTAGACTTCGCACGCACAAAGCTAGGACACTCAGGCTGCAAAACAGCTTCATCCCCAAATCCATCACCCTTAGCAACATGTAAACACATCCACATACCCGACTCAGCCCCTCTTCTGCCAGTGCAATCAGTAGTAATGTACATGTATGTATTGGTTTTATGTACAACCGTATATTTCCTGCGATATATTGTATGTTATGATATTTTGCAATGGTGTTTAGCCATAGTTCGTTATACGCGTAGGTCTGCGAGAATATGTAAGCGCAGTGCTTTAAAGATGTCCATGTTATATAGTGCTATATGTTTTATGTAAAATCAATGTCTTGTTTGTATTATTGTTATGTACCACCCCTGAATTTCTCTATGAGATAATAAAGTATTCTTATTCTTATTCTTATTCTTATTCTCTCTCCTTCTCTCTCTCTCTCTCTCTCTCTCTCTCTCTCTCTCTCTCTCTCTCTCCCTTTCTCTCTCTCTCTCTCTCTCTTTCTCTCGCTCTCTCTCTCTCTCTTTCTCTCTCTCTCTCTCTCTCTCTCTCTCTCTTTCTCTCTCTCTCACTCTCTCTCTCTCTCTCTCTCTCTCTCTCTCTCTCTCTCTCTCTCTCTCTCTCTCTCTCTCTCTCTCTCTCTCTCCCCGTCTTTTCCTCCTTTCTCTCTGACTCAAGAATAAACACAAACAAACATGAAATGTTGCATGTAAAAACGATACGAAATTTCTAAAACTTTACTTCATCCAAGAAAGGTATCCCTTTAACCAAAAAAACACAGAATAGAATATCCTTAAACGCGCTAGAGCTTGTCTTATCATTAAAACCCTCTTGCCCCTTTTGAAGGTGAATCAGTTTATGTGATCATGAGCGCAAAAAAGTTCTCTTTTTACATTTAGTCAAGTTATTACTAAATGTTTTAACATCGAGGGGGGAATCGAGACGAGGGTCGAGGTGTGTGCGTGTGTGTGTCTGTGTGTGTGTGTGTGTGTGTGTGTGTGTGTGTGTAAAGCGATTCAGACTAAACTACTGGACCGATCTTTATGAAATTTGACATGAGAGTTTCTGGGTATGAAATCCCCAGACTTTTTAAAAAATTTTTGATAAATGTCTTTTATGACGTCATATCCGGCTTTTCGTGAAAGTTGAGGCGGAACTGTCACGCTCTCATTTTTCAACCAAATTGATTGAAATTTTGGTCAAGCAATCTTCGACAGAGCCCGGACTTCGGTATTGCATTTCAGCTTGGTGGCTTAAAAATTAATTGATGACTTTGGTCATTAAAAATCGGAAAATTGTAAAAAAAAATAAAAATTTATAAAACGATCCAAATTTACGTTTATCTTATTCTCCATCATTTTCTAATTCCAAAAACATATAAATATGTTATATTTGGATTAAAAACAAGCTCTGAAAATTAAATATATAAAAATTATTATCAAAATTAAATTGTCGAAATCAATTTAAAAACACTTTCATCTTATTCCTTGTCGGTTCCTGATTCCAAAAACATATAGATATGATATGTTTGGATTAAAAACACGCTCAGAAAGTTAAAACAAAGAGAGGTACAGAAAAGCGTGCTATCCTTCTTAGCGCAACGAATACCCCGCTCTTCTTGTCAATTTCACTGCCTTTGCCATGAGCGGTGGACTGACGATGCTACGAGTATACGGTCTTGCTGAAAAATGGCATTGCGTTCAGTTTCATTCTGTGAGTTCGACAGCTACTTGACTAAATGTTGTATTTTCGCCTTACGCGACTTGTTACATTTAGTCAAGTTTTGACTAAAACTTTAACATAGAGAAGGAATCGACACGAGGGTCGTGGTGTGTGTGCGTGTGTGTGTGTGTGTGTGTGTGTGTGTGTGTGTGTGTGTGTCTGTGTCTGTGTCTGTGTCTGTGTGTCTGTGTGTCTATGTCTGTGTGTCTGTGTCTGTGTGTGTGTAGAGCGATTCAGAGTAAACTACTAGACCGATCTTTATGACATTTTACATGAGAGTTCCTGGGCATGATATCCCCAGACAAATTTTTCATTTTTTCGATAATTAACATTATTCTTTTTTTAAACGATCCAAAAACAATTTCATCTTATTCTTTATCATTTTCTGATTCTAAAAACAAATAAATATGTTATATTCGGATTAAAACCAAGCTCTGAAAATTAAAAATATAAAAACTATGATAATAATTAAATGTTTGAAATCGATTTGAAAATAATTTCATCGTATTCCTTGTCGGTTCCTGATTCCAAAATTATATAGGTATGATATGTTTGGATTAAAAACACGCTCAGAAAGTTAAAAAGAATAGAGATACAGAAAAGCTCAGCGCAACCACTACCGCGCTATTTTGTATTGTCAATTGCAATGCCTTTGCCACGAACTGTGGACAGACGCTGCAACGAATATACGGCCTTGCGGAAAAAATGCTAGGCGTTCAGTTTCATTCTGTGAGTTCCACTGAGCTTGACTAAATGTTGTATTTTCGCATTACGCGACTTGTTTTTATTTTAGTTTGAATGAATTTGTTTTAATGTGTGTATGTGTGTGTGAGTACGTGCATATGTGTGTCTAAAGGACAAGTTGCTGAAAAAAATAACGAAGTAGATAAAAACAAATGTTTTAAATGCCCCCAGTGAGGTTCGAACTCACGACACTTGTTTACAAGACCAGTGCTCTACCACTGAGCTATGGAGGCTCGGCAATCAACCTCAACAGAGCATTTATCTGTAAAACTCCTATGTCAAAAGTCAGTTTCAATGAACCTGTTTTAATGTGTGTATGTGTGTGTGTGTACATGCTTGTGTGTGTGTGTGTGTATGTGTGTGTGTGTGTGTGTGTGTGTGTGTATGTGTGTGTGTGTGTGTGTGTGTGTTAAGGACAAGTTGGTGAAAAAAATAACAAAGTAAATAAATATAAAATTAAGTAGATGTGCATTGCCAAGGCAGTGCATACCCCCAGCGAAAGACCAATCGTCCGTCTCTCTCTCTCTCTCTCTCTCTCTCTCTCTCTCTCTCTCTCTCTCTCTCTCTCTCTCTCTCTCTCTCTCTCTCTCTCTCTCTCTCTCTCTCTCTCTCTCTCTCTCTCTCTCTCTCTCTCTCTATCTCTCTCTATGTCTCTCTCTCTCTCTGTCTCTGTCTCTGTCTCTGTATCTTCTCTCTTTCTATCATTACCTCTTTCTCTCTCTCGCTATCTCTCTCACGCACACACACACACATACACGCACACATACACGCACACAACCACACACACACACACTCACACACGCAAACACACTTACACCCACACGCACACATCCACACACACAAAAACACACACAAAACACACACACACACACACACACACACACACACACACACACACACACACAGACCCAAACAGGTGCCAACACAACATCGCACTCTCTTCCTCTCTCCTTATGTTGAAAAGGAAAAAAAGGCTGAGAGAGAGAGAGAGAGAGAGAGAGAGAGAGAGAGAGAGAGAGAGAGAGAGAGAGAGAGAGAGAGAGAGAGAGAGAGAGAGAGAGAGAGAGAGAGAGAGAGAGAGAGAGAGAGAGAGAGAGAATATGAGAGAGAATGAGAGAGTGAGACAGACAGACAGACCGAAAGACAGCCACAAACAGACAGAGAGAGAGACACACACACATACGTGTTCTGTTTATGTTTTAGTATCGCTTATGATAATGTTCTTTCGCCAAATGGGACTAGCAGACGAACTTTTGCACCCGTGTTCCAACGTTAATTACTGTATGAAGTTCAGTTTTCTGGGGAAAATAGTGTATGAAACCGCTTTATGTTGTTTAAATTGATGAGATGTGTGCATTTGGTTGCGTGTGATCTGTTTATAAAATGAAATATTGTTGAAAACTGACCGTCGGATCGCAGTCAGTGTTGTCGAAGAAACTGCGTTAAAAGAAGGGGAACTACTCTTGTCGCTAGAGTATGAGTTACTTGCCTTGGGAATTTGCTTGTGATGAACGGTTTGTGCACGGCAGATTTTGAAGCAAAGCGGCCTTGGGTCGCGTTTGCTGAAAAAATGGGGGCGCCAATTTTACCCACCGTATTTTTGTTAGTATGGTCCCAATTTTTGGTGAACTTCCATCTCCAACTGTAGCCCATAATCGGGCACAACGAATCCTTCTTTATCATGTATTATCGGTGTGAACATTTCTCAAGTCGATTACAGTATAGCGTTCGTGGGATACCTCCAGCTTCGCTGGGATAAAAGGATAAGCACCCAATGCGGTTCAAACTCACGACCCCTGGTTTACAAGACCAGTGCTCTACCACTGAGCTATGGAGGCTCGCCACAACTTCATTCTCAACAGAGCATTTATCTGTAAAACTCCTATTTCAAAAGTTAGTTTGAATGAATCTGTTTTCATGTGTGCATGTGTATGTGTACGTGCATGTGTGTGTGTGTGTAAAGGACAGGTTGGTGAAAAAATAACGAAGGAAATAAATATAAAATAAAAGGATAAGCCCCCAGTGAGGTTCGAACTCACGACCCCTGGTTTACAAGACCAGTGCTCTACCACTGAGCTATGGAGGCTCGGCAATCAACCTCAATAGAGCATTTATCTGTAAAACTCCTATGTCAAAAGTCAGTTTGAATGAATCTGTTTTCATGTGTGCATGTGTATGTCTACGTGCACGTGCGTGTGCGTGTGCGTGTGTGTGTGTAAAGGACAAGTTGGTGAAAAAATAACGAAGGAAATAAATATAATATAAAAGGATAAGCCCCCAGTGAGGTTCGAACTCACGACCCCTGGTTTACAAGACCAGTGCTCTACCACTGAGCTATGGAGGCTCGGCAATCAACCTCAACAGAGCATTTATCTGTAAAACTCCTATGTCAAAAGTCAGTTTCAATGAACCTGTTTTAATGTGTGTATGTGTGTGTGTGTGTGTGTGTGTGTTAAGGACAAGTTGGTGAAAAAAATAACAAAGTAAATAAATATAAAATACTAGCAGTTAAGCCCAGCTTCGCCCGGGAGTAAGCGGAGCCCTGTAGCAATTTAAGACGCTCGCTATCCCATTATCATTAGCTTTACCTCCTTTGTTTGGATACAAAAAAAGAGTTATCTCCCTTACCTTCTAGAAATTTCCGGAACTGTCCAGTTACGTGCACACTATCTTGTTCCTGCCTCTTGCCATCTCAGAGGTATGGCGACCACAGACAAAAAAGAGTTATCTCCCTTACCTTCTAGAAATTTCCGGAACTGTCCAGTTAATTTTTCATTCTTCATTTCTTCCCCTCATAGGAGCAATTATAGCGAGTCTCTAATATCACTGGCATGATGTGCTTGCTACAGGTGAACAGTAGGCACTGAACTGGTCTTGCACCATATAGGCTGTATTCAATAAATGGGAGGTTCCTAATCTGAGAAAGGAAACAATGAATTAAGAAACTAAAACCCAGGTGCACATCTGCGGCACCTAGGGAGTGTACGTGCACACTATCTTTTTCCTGCCTCTTGCCATCACAGAGGTATGGCGACCACAGACAGACAGACACACAGACACACACACACACACAGACAAACACTCTCTTTCTCTTCGCCCGGGAGTAAGCGGAGCCCTGTTGCAATTTAAGACGCTCGCTATCCCATAATCATTAGCTTTACCTCCTTTGTTTGGATACAAAAAAAGAGTTATCTCCCTTACCTTCTAGAAATTTCCGGAACTGTCCAGTTAATTTTTCATTCTTCATTTCTTCCCCTCATAGGAGCAATTATAGCGAGTCTCTAATATCACTGGCATGATGTGCTTGCTACAGGTGAACAGTAGGCACTGAACTGGTCTTGCACCATATAGGCTGTATTCAATAAATGGGAGGTCCATAATCTGAGAAAGGAAACAATGAATCAAGAAACTAAAACCCAGGTGCACATCTGCGGCACCTAGGGAGTGTACGTGCACACTATCTTGTTCCTGCCTCTTGCCATCTCAGAGGTATGGCGACCGCAGACAAAAAAGAGTTATCTCCCTTACCTTCTAGAAATTTCCGGAACTGTCCAGTTAATTTTTCATTCTTCATTTCTTCCCCTCATAGGAGCAATAGCAAGTCTCTAATATCACTGGCATGATGTGCTTGCTACAGGTGAACAGTTATCTCCCTTACCTTCTAGAAATTTCCGGAACTGTCCAGTTAATTTTTCATTCTTCATTTCTTCCCCTCATAGGAGCAACAGCGAGTCTCTAATATCACTGGCATGATGTGCTTGCTACAGGTGAACAGTAGGCACTGAACTGGTCTTGCACCATATAGGCTGTATTCAATAAATGGGAGGTCCATAATCTGAGAAAGGAAACAATGAATCAAGAAACTAAAACCCAGGTGCACATCTGCGGCACCTAGGGAGTGTACGTGCACACTATCTTGTTCCTGCCTCTTGCCATCTCAGAGGTATGGCGACCACAGACAAAAAAGAGTTATCTCCCTTACCTTCTAGAAATTTCCGGAACTGTCCAGTTAATTTTTCATTCTTCATTTCTTCCCCTCATAGGAGCAATAGCGAGTCTCTAATATCACTGGCATGATGTGCTTGCTACAGGTGAGAACAGTAGGCACTGAACTGGTCTTGCACCATATAGGATGTATTCAATAAATGGGAGGTCCATAATCTGAGAAAGGAAACAATGAATCAAGAAACTAAAACCCAGGTGCACATCTGCGGCACCTAGGGAGTGTACGTGCACACTATCTTGTTCCTGCCTCTTGCCATCTCAGAGGTATGGCGACCACAGACAGACAGACACACAGACAGACACTCTCTTTTATTTATATGAATAGAAAAGGATAAGCCCCCAATGAGGTTCGAACTCACGACCCCTGGTTTATAAGACCAGTGCTCTACCACTGAGCTATGGAGGCACGCCACAACATCAGTTTCAACAGAGCATTTATCTGTAAAACTCCTATTTCAAAAGTCAGTTTGAATGAATCTGTTTTCATATGTGTATGTGTACGTGCATGTGTGTGTGTGTGTGTGTGTGTGTGTGTAAAGGACAAGTTGGTGAAAAAATAACGAAGGAAATAAATATAAAATAAAAGGATAAGCCCCCAATGAGGTTCGAACTCACGACCCCTGGTTAACAAGACCAGTGCTCTACCACAGAGCTATGGAGGCTCGCCACAACTTCATTCTCAACAGAGTATTTATCTGTAAAACTCCTATGTCAAAAGTCAGTTTGAATGAATCTGTTTTAATGTGTGTATGTGTGTGTGTGTACGTGCATGTGTGTGTGTGTAAAGAACAAGTTGGTAAAAAAAATAACGAAGTAAACAAATATAAAAGAAAAGGATAAGCCCCCAGTGAGGTTCGAACTCACGACCCCTGGTTTACAAGACCAGTGCTCTACCACTGAGCTATGGAGGCTCGCCACAACTTCATTCTCAACAGAGTATTTATTTGTAAAACTCCTATGTCAAAAGTCAAGAGGTCAGCCCCATGTATATTTGTATAAAGTTTAAGGTAATAGAGACTTAGTTTGGAGTCCCAGCTATTTTCGTCATCAATACGATCTTTGTAAGATTGTGTTAATCAGGTTGTATAATTCCAAATTCAGCCCTCAACCCCTTTTAAAAAAAAATCGTTACACATAATAGCTCATAAACGGCAGTGGTAATCTCCGTTTCAATCGTTTTTACAAAACAAATCTCTAAAAAGTTGCTAGCTGTGAAGAAAGTAATCTAAAACAAAGTCACTGCAGCATAAGTTTGTTTTTGCAAATGTAGATAAGAAAAAAGCTTTGATCCCCCGTAACAACAAAGTATCTACATGTAGAAAGACATGTACGGAATGTGCACTTTCACGGACAGTTGTATACCCTAAACAAATCAACACTCACATGGCTACTATCTTCTTGATAACAAAGCCAGAAGACCCTCACGCTGTTTAAGATCAATATATTTATCCACGAAGGCGAGGAAAAGTCAAGCCCTCTGGTCACATATTGTGTGTGTGTATAGATAATTTAACAACAGTTTAGTCACGACTGCAGCCTAAGTTGAACTTTCCTCATTTGTATTTAAACATAAGTTTGGTCATGTCAGGCAGTTCATTTTTATTTTTATTTTATTTTATTTTTTTTAACCTCAGTTGCATGCAGGTTTGCTACTACAATTATTTTTTGCCTTATTTTTATTTTTATTTTTTTTTCGTGTGTGGCTTGGAGCAATCCTTTTTCATAGGTCTTTTCTTTTCTCAGTCAAATGTGTACATTTTTAAATCAACAAACTTTATCAGTAAACTAATATGTTTAAGTAAATAAATAAAAATAATCATAACATAAATGTATTCCTTTTTTTTATTTCTATCCCGTAAATAACAGTCTCTAAATATTATTATTTCAAACACTCAATTTAAACTTACACTTGTTTTATACCAGTCCCCTGAGGGTTAAATCCCTTTGAAAAATAAATAATATTTCAAGGGGTGTCCCATATCTGAATTTACTTATACACATTTTTCCAATCAAGATTAAATGGGTAAGACACTTAAACATATCGAGCGAGTTTTCGCGAGGAACAGGGTTGAGCTACGGTAGGGTCACTGCGCATGTCTGGTTTTTTTCTTCGCGGAAACGCTGTTGGGTTGTGTCCAGTCGCGTCCCTTGCAACAAGATGGCGACAAGCGCGTTACGGATTTACTGTTGTGGAGAGTTGATGGACGACGATGATGAACAAGCAGTACTGTTTTATTGTTGATGTGAATGTAATGCCAAAACATCGAACTATCGATTCGAACGTCAATGAAGAAGTGAGCGTGAAAATCGAGCGCAAAACAGCCGGGTAAAAGTTCAGGGCGCTAAAGTACATTTGAGCCGAAATCGCACCCAAACTCCTGTTGACCTCATTTCTTCCCAAAATAAACATCACTGCTAAAATAAAATGCATTAAAACCAAGACAGTATCCAAGCCAGTATCCTTAATTTTTGAAAGGCTAAGTGATTTACAACAAATGTCTTCTCACAATCCGTAACTTTGTCAAAAAATATTTGCAGAAGTTTCTCACCTCGCCTTGGCAGCCATCTTGGAACTGGAGAGACCCTACGCAGGAAGCAAGGTTGAAAGTTGGTTAACCGGTGACGTCACTCCAGTCGTACCGGACCGAGTTTTTGCGACCTCCGGTTCGACTCGAGTCACCTTAGTTGACGCTAAAACTCGCTCATCATGTGTCAAACCATTCTTATCTCGCACACAAATCAGCACATCTGTTGCTTGTAAAATAATTGCTATGTTGTATCGATCGTAGAACAATGTTTCAACATGCTTCCACAAATGGTGAATTTTACTGCAATAGAAAAAGAAATGTTCAATATAATCAACTTGTTCAATACAATATGGACATTTATCATTATTTGTGAGTCCCATTTTTAAGAGAAGAATATTGGTTGGGTATATATTGTGTAATATCTTCCACTGTAATTCTTTTAGTCTGGTTTCTGTTGTTGTCTCTTTTGCATTGAGCCAAACTTTTTCTTCAATATTAATACCAAGTTTGTTCAGCCAAAATCGAACACAGCAGGGTGGACTATATTTCATATCTGTCATAAAATTTCGAAAGTCTCTAGCTTTTAACATAACTTTATCATTAAAATACAATTTCGAAAATTCTTCAGTAACAGCACATACATGATCCGTATTGTTCTTTAAATAACGAGACAACGCCGAGTGAACAACAATGTACTGTAAATAGAGTTCTGGTGAAGTACCAATTAAGTTTTGTCAGGCAGTTCATAATATAAAGCTGATGGATAATGCGGACAGTAATTGTATAATCAATATAAAGTTAAAAAAAAGAAAAGATATAGCAGTAGGGTTCTTTTTTGTTGCTGGTCACAAAAGGGGGGAATCGGAGGTAAAATAGCTTTAAGCTCATCCAAATTTGGTTATTTAAGTTCCGCATACATCCTATTTTAAGGTAAAAAGGTAAAACAAAAGCTGTTTGGACACCAACCGCAAGGCAGGGAGGCTTTGAACATGACCAGACCTTAACAGGGTCATTATTTTTTTTACTTTTTTTAGCTTGTTTTTGACCCAAACATAACATATCTATATTTTTGGGGAATGTGAAAATGATAAAAAAACAAGATGAAATCCTTTTTGGATCAATTACTACAATTTCAATTAGGATTTTCAAAATTTGTAATGACCAAACTCATTATTTATTTGGTAAGCTTCCAAGCTGAAATGAAAATCCCATAGTCCGTGCTTCGTCGAAGATTGCTTGGCCGAAATGTCAGTCAATTTGATAAAAAAGAAATATAAAAAAATGAGGGTGAGACAGTGCCGCCTCAACTTAAAGCCTAATATGACGTCATCAAAGACATTTATCGAAAAAATGTAAACAAAACATCTTTGGATGTTATTTTCAGGAACTCTCATGTAAAGTTTCCATGTGGGTGGTTTCGATAAGGCAAAAAAAAAAAAAGTCTGTTTACGGTATCCCGACCGACCCTATTTTTTCGCGCAACCCTAGACTTTTTTTTGGCATTTGGAAAAAAAAAAATTTTTTAAAAATTTAAAAAAATAAAAATAAAAGTCTTTGTTTTTTGGCAAAATAACTTAAAAATATGTTTAAAAAAAAAATACCGACCTACCGACCCTATTTTTTTTGTGTGTGCCTATTTTACGTAAACAGATTATTTTTGTGTGTGTGTGTGGGGGGGGGGGGGGGGGGGAGGCCTTAAACCAAGTCCACTATGTAAACTGAGAAAGTAAACAAAATCGAATGGGTCCCGCATCGCCAAATAGGTTGGAGGTTTGTTGAAAACGATAAACCAACCAGTCGAAAGAAATTAAGTAAGTATACAAAAGTGTCTTGCGTTGTGTCTTGTTGTCGTCGTTGTTGTTGTTGTTGTTGTTGTTGTTGTTGTTGTTGTTGTTGTTGCTGTTGTTGTTGTTGTTGTTGTTGTTGTTGTTGTTGTTGATTGGTACATATATTCAAATATAATATTAATGTTGTAGTCTTTTGTTTGTCTTTGTGTTACATGCACCACCACTGCAATTTCTCCGTGTGAGATAATAAAGTTAATTTGATTTGATTTGATTTGATTTGATTTTTTTTTTTTTTTTTTTTTTTTTACAGTGCAACTATATGAACAGACACGCGAAACATGCCTTTGCAAAGAAGTTGTTGTTGTTGTTGTTGTTGTTGTTGTTGTTGTTGTTGTTGTTGTTGTTGTTGTTGTTGTTGTTGTTGTTTGCATCGGGCCCTCGCCCTCAGAGGGGACTACTCTACATTACGGGTACAGTTGAACATGTCCGTAAAGACAACTCAAGGAAAAAAGTGGTCCACACAGACAAGTGGTCGCTATATGGAGAGAGGAAATATGTACGAGAGATATCGCCATGGATCCTTTGGTACGTCGACAGTGATTGGCAGATGGTCGTTATTGAGAGGTGGTCGCCAGGCAGGTTCAGCTGTGTATACATTTCTACTCAGGTAAAACCACAAAACTGGAGGACAGTGAAGAGAGAGACAGTGATGGGGGGGGAGGGGGGGACTAGAGAGAGAGAAAGAGAGAGAGTGAGAGAGAGAGAGAGAGAGAGGGGGGATGAGAGAGAGGGAGAGAGAGAGACAGAAAGAGAGAGAAGGAGAGAGAGAGGGGGGGATGAGAGAGAGAGAGATACAGAGAGAGAGAGACAGAGAGGGAGCACTGAAAGAGAGAGAGAGAGATTTCGTGGAGGCCACTTCGTCCCCTCAGGTTACGCCTCAGGAGAGCTTCAAAGGGAGGCAACTGCGGTGAAGGCTCAGCAGCTGCAACTAATTGCACCAACGTTCAGGGGAGGGAACTCACTAAAACGGACAGCAAGTACGTGTAACGAAGGGCGGTAGGAGAAGAAATTAGACTAATTTCCCTTCATGCAAGTGTTCGAATTACAAGAACGACAACTCGCCTCGCTGAGGAGAGAGGCGGGGGACGAGTTATCGTTCCTGCTTTTAGATGTAACAACCCCAAAGCGTTGTGTCCTCAACTGCTTGTGACGGAGAGAAAAGTGGCAAATTAGGAAGGCAGAATTTCCGATTTCAGTGTTACCGCATTTTCGATAAATGAGTCCCAACGCTAAAAATGTCTGAACCTCACAACCCTGTGGGGTTTTCCTCAACTGATTTTTGTTGGTTAATGTTTTTTACTACCGAAAGCACACGTTCCTCTTTTCTGGTTCAACAAGGTGCTGGATGTGAACCTATTGCCCCTGCTCTAGGGTTGGCCTCCACTTGCGGTCTTTCCCGAGCAGGTATGTACACAAACAAACATCTGCCAGCAAGAAACAAAGAAACTGTTTCCGAAAGAAGACGATTAGAATAGATTATCAAAGGACTGGGTTGCCGTCCTTTTTTTTGCAGCCAACCCCCCCCCCCCCCCCCCCCCCGGCCTTTTTGCTTTTATGATGACGTAGTGTAGCTAGCCAATTCGCAACCCTCTACCCTCTACCCTCCACCCCGCCAAACACCCCCGGTGAATCTCCACCCGCCCCGCCCCACCCCCCTCCTCGCACACACACACACACACACAAACTAAATATCTGTTGTAATATCTTACAGACTTGTTGAACATGTGTATGTTTGAAGATGTGTTATTCTTGTTTGGTTATTTTTCCTTTGTTTTACACACGTCCCCTGGATCCCCCCCCCCCCCCTCCTCCTCATCACCCCGCACACAAAACTTCATGTTCAAAACGTTACCCAAACAATTATAATCAATGGCAAAGAAACAACAACCAAGGTCGGTCAGGTTACAATAAATTCTCAGTCAAGATGATACCACATGCAGCGTGTGCACATGTACGGGTCCAGCGGGGCAAGGGGCGGACGGGTGGGTGGTAGTGAGATGAAAGGGGAGACCACCCATGATATACAGCGTGGCGAACATCATGACACAGGCCCCAGCAGAGCTGAGGTGGGGCTGGTTTTCACACTCAACTACCCCTTGGTCGAAGTGTTTCCTCCATTTTGAGGACGAGTGCGATGGTGGTTTTTTTCTGTCGGAGTTATATATATATATATATTTTTTTTTGGGGGGGGGGTTGTTTTTGGTTGTTTTTTGTTGTTGTTGTTGTTGTTGGGAGGGGGGGGGTGTCAAAAATTGCATTGACCAAGCATGCTTGTTTTCTCTCGTTGATTTGTTGTTTGTTGTTGTTGTTGTTGTTGTTGTTGTTGTTGTTGTTGTTGTTGTTGTTGTTGTTGTTGTTGTTGTTGTTGTCCCGTGCATGAAACAAAGTTAAAAAAATAATCAAGAGGCAATCTGAAGTTATGCCGTAAAACTTTCGACATGTTTCGAAATGTTTCTCTTTCGAAGGTTTCTTGTTTAAAGACATCCTTAATCTTCTTGATTTGTGTATAAGTCTTTGTGTTCTAAAATACTCAGAAGCAAAACAGATACCATGAGTGGAACATAGATATGAGACATAAGATTTTCATAACAAGGTTGAGACTTTTGCTTTTCATAACGCTCATGTGTTTCCATGCAAAGCACACACAAAAGAGTGCCGTTAATATACAGCATTTTTTTTCTCTCGACAACCAAACAGTTTCTTATCACTTGAGACTGAAATGAAATATAGCCATCTCCGCCTGCACCGGCCAAGCTTCAAATTTTCGGCATGTGTCTAAAAGGAAGTTTAAAGCTCTTGCTCATGTAAACTGAACTCAGACGTTTCTACACTGATTTAGAATGACGGTTGATGTAAGAAGCATTGAATTTTTGAAGAAGTCATTTTAAGGTGTTCAGAATAAGACAAAACGTTTATATTATTTCCCACCTAATTTTTTTAAGCACTTAGGATGATTAAAAGTTGCTTATTTGGAATTCGCTCTATTTTATTCTCTTGCTTTATGGATAATCGTGTGTGTGTGTGAACGCTGTCCTGAATTGAGAACTGAATCGATTTCCCGATGTCATTTTACCGACAACTCAGAGCCAAAGCTACGTGCAGCGAGCTTCGTGAAGTCTTCTTCGCGAAGTCGACTTTGCCCAATGAATATCAGACTGAATCTGTTTGGGTAAGATCGCGTTCGTCTCAGGGTTTGTGCATGCCTTCTCTGAGCACGTGAGCCACACGCTGTACTTGCTCCTGTCTCCGTAGACATAATTCAGGTAAAGCGGTACGCTCTGTCCGTAGGTTGGGTTTATTTCTGGAGATCAAGCATCCAATATTTGGTGTATTTCTGGACCCGCAAACATCGAAAATGTCGATGTATTTGCGTTGCTATCTTTGTAATATGCGCATAGTGCTTTTAGTTATGCGCTATAGAAATCTCCTTA
>NC_090248.1:39643351-39688351 GCF_037325665.1 Littorina saxatilis
ACACAGAGAGAGAGAGAGAGAGAGAGAGAGAGGGGTGAGGGCAAAGAGGGAGAGAAAGTCGGACATACAGCCTGAAAGACAGATAGACAGTTACATACACTTACACACATGCATGCAAACACGCACGCACGCACGCACACAAATTAAGGCAAGGCTAGAAAAAAAGTAATTTACGACCAAAGAGAACTGATCAAATTGCAATCATATGACGGTCACAACCAACAGTTTTTCTTCGTAAATTTATAAACCATATTTGAAAGATACTGCCAGATTCATAATTAAAAAGTAGAGTGCAGCCCCCAATGAGGATCGAACTCACGACCCCTGGTTTACAAGACCAGTGCTCTATCCACTGAGCTATGGAGGCTCCTGTTTCGTTCCGAACTCATCTTCTCATAACTGGATCGAATTGAAACAATGTCTTCAACGTTTCTTGAAAACCGAACATCAAAATTGTATACATTATGCAAAAAATATATTCTTGCAGATTCTTAAAGTTCAGACGTAAAACATACCAGAAAACACGTCACATACGCCATTAAAACATGGATCGATATTTGAATCAATACTGTTTGTAAACATTACTTAAAAAAAAAAGTAATTGGCGACCGAAAAAAGAACCGTTCAAGAGTGCGACCAAACGGTGGTCACAACGAAATAATTAGGTACACTTGCAGGATCGAGGATATCTCTATTACTGTAAAGCATATTTAAAAAATATTATCAAATTAGAAATAATAAAAATGTGGTCGCAGCCCCCAGTGAGGTTCGAACTCACGACCCCTGGTTTACAAGACCAGTGCTCTACCACTGAGCTATGGAGGCTCCTGGTATATGGAGAACCCACCTACTACTAAATGCGCCAAATTGAAAACATACTATTCTTTTTAATTTAAACCGAACAAAATACTGTATAAATTGAACACATGCAACAACAAAGTACAATGAAATAAAATTAAAAACAGTATTTAGTCCTACGATTGTGGGTTGTTAAAGCTCAGACGTGAAACAGTGCAGAAAACACGTCAAATACGCCATTAAAACATGGATCGACATTTCAATCAATACTGACAGCAGATGTGGACTGAAATCACGTTCAGTTCTGTGTTCTGATAAGACGTGATTGGTACACGAGTTTAGCTCTCTTTGTATCTCTGTGTCTGTCTGTCGCTGTGTCTGTCTGTCTGTCTCTCCCTCACTCTCGTTCTCTCCCTTCCTCTCTCTCTCTCGGGCCAGGAAAGACAGAGACAGAGAGACAGAGCCATTTCCAAAAAGTGTGTTGCTGTTGTTGTATACACTTCGTATTTCTTTCCGCTTTACTTAAAACGACGAACTAGACTGTATTCATCTTGACATCTTCTACACATCAAATTGATGAGGCAAGACTAGGAGAAAGAAATAATTGACGACCAAACAAAGGAACCGTTCAACATTGGAAACAAGTGGCGGTCAGAATGAACAATATTCTGTAAACTTGCAGGATATTTGTATCATTGTAAAAAAATATTCCAGAGATCTTGCAAGATTACTAATCAAAAAGTTGTGTGTAGCCACAAGTGAGGATAGAACTCACGGCCCCTGGTTTAGAAGACTTGTGCTGTAACCACTGAGCTACTCCTAAGTGCACCGAATTCAAAACAAAACTGTTCAATATGTTTTGAAAATTGAAGAATAAAACCGTATTCATTGATGGAAAAAGGTTGTTATTCCTACCATTGTATAATACTACATTTGAGATGTGAAACTGTGAAGAAAATATATATGATAAATATTTCACAGATATTGCCAGATTACTAATCCAACAAGGGTTGACCATAACGGGTCAAAACGCCGCCATGTGGTGAAACGGGGGTGGGACATGGATACAGTCAAACAGTTGACCCGTGCTCAGTGGCTAGAGCACTGGTCTTGTAAACCAGGGTTGTGAGTTCGATCCTCACTGGGGGCTGCAGCTAAATTTTTGGTTGGTATTCTGGTAATGTCTTTGAAACATGCTTTACAATGATACAGATACAAGTTTGTATCCTATTAGTTAACTTAATTATTTCGTTGCACATGACTGCCATTTGGCCAAAATCTTAAACGGTTCTGTTAAGGTCGCCCATTAGTTTTACCCAATAATGCCTCAATTTCGTGATTTAATTGTTGATCTGTTTATACATAGTTTGTGCCGTGGAACGATAGAGCAGGATTGATAACCGTTAATGTATGTTAGTACTGTAAACTTGTTTGTCGTTGCACCTATCCATATTGTTAATTCATGCGCTGGATATGTTTTTAGGTTTGAGAGAATGACAGAGGGAGAGAGAGAGAGAGAGTGAGAGAGAGTGAGAGCGTTCGTGTGAGTATATGTTAGAGAGAAAGAGATAAAACCGTGTGATTGTCCATGAATACAAACACACGGCATGTATTACTGACCCCCCCCCCCTCCCCACACCCCGTTGATATGAACCTTGTGTGTTTAATCAATAAAATGTCTTACGTCTTACGTCTGTCTGTCTGTCTACTAAGTTAGGACGATCAAGGTTGACTGTATTGATCTTGTCATCTTCTACATATTAAAAATAATGAGGCAAGACTAGGGACACAAAGTAATTGACAACCTAAAAGAATCGTTCAAAATTGCAACCGAATGACAATCACAACGAATATGATGAAATTGAAGGATATGTATCATTGTAAATTTATAAAGAGAGAGACAGACAGAGAGTGAGACAGACAGATAAACAGAAAAACAGAGCAATCCCAATAAGAGGATCGTTCTTGTTGTTGTTGTGTTATTGTATATTTGCAAGACATTTTCAGATTAACCCATCACAAATTTGATTGCAGCCCCCAGTGAGGATCGAACTCACAACCCCTGGTTTATAAGACCAATGCTCTAACCACTGAGCTATGGAGGCTCCTGCTCTGTTCAGAACACACCAGCTACTCCTAAATCCACAGAATAGAAATAAAAGTTTTGAATATGTTTTTGAAAAATAAACATAAAAACCGTATTCATTGAGGGAAAAAAGTCATTATTTCTACCATTGCATACTGTAACATTTCAGACGTAAAACTGTGCAGAAAATAGGTATGATATATACAAATGCATTATTAAAACATGGATTGACATTTCAATCAATACTGATTGCGGACGCTACACTCAAATCACGTTCTGTTCTGTGTTCTGATAAGACGTGGTCGTAACAAGGGTTAGCTCTCTCTGTATCTCTATTAGTTATCTGTTTTTGTCTGTACTATGCCTGTCTGTCTGTCTCTTTCTCTCGCTTTCTGTCTGGCGCATTGTCTGTTTTGTCTGTCTGTCTGTCTGTCTGTCTGCCTGTCTGCCTGTCTGTCTCTCTCTCCCTTTCTCTCTGTCTCACTCTCACTATCTCATTCTCTCTCTCTCTCTCTCTCTCTCTCTCTCTTTCTCTCTCTTTTTCTCTCTCTCTCTCTCTCTCTCTCTCTCTGTGTCTCTCTCTCTCTCTCTCTCTATCTCACTCTCCCCCCCTCCCCGATTCGTTTCCTTCTTTCGCTCTGACTTAAGCATAAAAAACAAACACACATGAAATGTAGCATGTAAAAGCGATACGAAACTTTTCTACAACCAAGAAAGTTATCCTTTTAACCACAACAAATATTAATATCTCTTAACGCGCTAGTGCTTGTCTTATCACTAAAACCATCTTGCCCCTTTTGAACGTGAATCTGATAACGTTATCGTGAGCGCAACAAAGCTTTACATTTTTTTAGTTTAATAAAACAGTGTAATGTGTTTATGTGTGTGCGAGTGTGTGTGTATGGATGGATAAGAAGTGTAGGTGTGTGTGTGTAAAGGATAAGTTGCTGAAAAAAATAAAGAAGTATATAAATATAAAATAAAAAGACAAGCCCCCAGTGAGGTTCGAACTCACGACCCCTGGTTTACAAGACCAGTGCTCTACCACTGAGCTATGGAGGCTCCTGTTCTGTTCAGAACACACCTACTGCTAAATCCACAGAATAGAAATAAAAGTGTTGAATATGTTTTTGAAAAATAAACATGAAAACCGTATTCATTGAGGAAAAAAGGTATTATTTCTACCATTGCATACTGTTACATTTCAGACGTAAAACTGTGCAGAAAATAGGTATGATAATTATATACAAACGCGTTTTTAAAACATGGATTGACATTTCAATCAATACTGACTTTCTTTTCTTTCTTTCTTTATTTGGTGTTTAACGTCGTTTTCAACCACGAAGGTTATATCGCGACGGAATCAATACTGACTGCGGACGCTACACTCAAATCACGTTCTGTTCTGTGTTCTGATAAGACGTGGTCGGAACAAGGGTTAGCTCTCTCTGTATCTCTATTAGTTATTTGTCTTTGTCTGTACTATGTCTGTCTGTCTGTCTGTCTGTCTGTCTGTCTGTCTGTCTGTCTGTCTGTCTGTCTGTCTGTCTGTCTGTCTGCCTGTCTGTCTGTCTCTCTCTCCCTTTCTCTCTCACTCTTTCTCTCTGTCTCACTCTCACTATCTCATTCTCTCTCTCTCTCTCTCTCTTTCTCTCTCTCTCTTTCTCTCTCTCTCTCTCACTCTCTCTCTCTCCCCCCCCCCCCCCTCCCCGATTCGTTTCCTTCTTTCGCTCTGACTTAAGCATAAAAAACAAACCCGGACTGGGTGGCCGAGTGGTAACGCACTTGCGCTCGGAAGCGAGAGGTTGCGTGTTCAGGCCTGGGTCAGGCCGCAATTTTCTCCCCCCTTTCCTAACCTAGGTGGTGGGTTCAAGTGCTAGTCTTTCGGATGAGACGAAAAACCGAGGTCCCTTCGTGTACACTACATTGGGGTGTGCACGTTAAAGATCCCACGATTGACAAAAGGGTCTTTCCTGGCAAAATTGTATAGGCATAGATAAAAATGTCCATCAAATACCCGTGGGACTTGGAATAAAGTAAAAAAAAATTCCATCTCACACGGCATTAAGTCTCAGGAAACAGGAATACACGCATGCAGGAAAAAAAAATATGGGTAGCGCCGTATGTATGGCAGCTCGCTTTCCCCGGGGAGAAAGCAGCCCGAATTTCCATGAGGGTAACCTCACTGGACTGTAAATCTTATCCAATCCAATCCAATCCAAACACACATGAAATGTAGCATGTAAAAGCGATATGAAACTTTTCTACATCCAAGAAAGTTATCCCTTTAATTAATTACCACAACAAATATTAATATCTCTTAACGCGCTAGAGCTTGTCTTATCACTAAAACCATCTTACCCCTTTTGAGCGTGAATCTAGCTGTTAACGTTATCGTGAGCGCAACAAAGCTTTACATTTTTTTAGTTTCAATAAAACAGTTTTAATGTGTTTATGTGTGTGCGAGCGTGTGTGTATGGTATGGAAGTGTATGTGTGTGTGTGTGAAGGACAAGTTGCTGAAAAAAATAACAAAGTAAATATATATTTTTAAAAAAGACAAGCCCCCAGTGAGGTTCGAACTCACGACCCCTGGTTTACAAGACCAGTGCTCTACCACTGAGCTATGGAGGCTCCTGTTCTGTTCAGAACACACCTACTGCTAAATCCACAGAATAGAAATACAAGTTTTGAATATGTTTTTGAAAAATAAACATAAAAACCGTATTCATTAAGGGGAAAAAAGGCATTATTTCTACCATTGCATACTGTTACATTTCAGACGTTAAACTGTGCAGAAAATAGGTATGATATATACAAATGCGTTTATTAAAACATGGATTGACATTTCAATCAATGCTGACCGCGGACGCTACACTCCAATACACATGAAATATAGCATGTAAAAGCGATACGAAACTTTTCTACATCCAAGAAAGTTATCCCTTTAATTACTTACCACAACAAATATTAATATCTCTTAACGCGCTAGTGCTTGTCTTATCACTAAAACCATCTTACCACTTTTGAACGTGAATCTGTAAACGTTATCGTGAGGCGCAACAAAGCTTTAAAAAAATTTAAGTTTTAATAATGTGTTTATGTGTGTGCGAGCGTGTGTGTATGGATGGGTATGAAGTGTATGTGTGTATGTAAAGGACAAGTTACTAGTTAAGGTTGCTAGTCTTTCGGATGAGACGAAAAACCGAGGTCCCTTCGTGTACACTACATTGGGGTGTGCACGTTAAAGATCCCACGATTGACAAAAGGGTCTTTCCTGGCAAAATTGTATAGGCATAGATAAAAATGTCCACCAAAATACCCGTGTGACTTGGAATAATAGGCCGTGAAAAGTAGGATATGCGCCGAAATGGCTGCGATCTGCTGGCCGATGTGAATGCGTGATGTATTGTGTAAAAAAAATTCCATCTCACACGGCATAAATAAATCCCTGCGCCTTGAATATGTGCGCGATATAAATTGCATAAAAAAAATTTAAATAACAAATTCCTGCGCTTAGAACTGTACCCACAGAATACGCGCGATATAAGCCTCATATTGATTGAAAATAACGAAGTATTATAAATGTTAAACAAAAAAGACAAGCCCCCAGTGAGGTTCGAACTCACGACCCCTGGTTTACAAGACCAGTGCTCTACCACTGAGCTATGGAGGCTCTATGCAAACTCGCTCTCAACAGAGTACTTAACTTTAAAACTCCTGTGTCGAAAGTAAAGAGGTTAGCTACATGTATATTTGAATAAAGTTTAAGGTAATAGAGACTAAGATGGAGTCCCAGCGATTTTCGTCATCAATACGTTCTTTGTAAGATTGTGTTAATCAGGTTGTATAACTAAATAAATTATTTAGCCTCCCCATTTTTACATAGACTGGGAATCGAGACGAGGGTATGTGTGTGTGCTGTGTGTGTGTGTGTGTGTGTGTGTGTGTAGAGCGATTTTGAGAAAACTACTGGACCGATCTTCATGAAACTTCTCATGAGAGTTCCTGAGTATGATATCCCCAGAACGGTTTTTTTAAATTTTGTATAATTGTCTTTGATGACGTCGTATCCGGCTTTAAGTAAAAATTGAGGCAGCACTGTCATTTTTTGATCAAATTGATTCAAATTTTCAGTGTACAACTACAAACAAATCTTCGACAAAGCCCGGACTATGGGATTGCATTTCAGCGTGGAAGCTTAATAACTAATTAATGAGTTTAGTCATTAAAATCTCAAAATTCTAATTAAAATTAAAATTTTTGCAATTGATTCAAAAATGATTTAATCTTTTTATTTATTATTTCCTGATTCCAAAAATATATAGATATATTGTATTTTGATTAAAAACAACCTCACAAAGTTAATAAGAATACAGAAAAGTGAGTTCCACAGATTGACTAAATGTTATTTCGCCTTACGCGACCTGTTTATATATTTCTTTAGAAATAAAAGCTCATAAACGGCAGTGGTAACCTCCGTTTCAATCGTCTTTACCAAAAAATCTCTAAAAAGGTGCTAGCTGTGAGCAAAAGTCATTCAGAACTAAATCACTGCAGCATTCGTTTCCTTTTGCAAATTTAGATATTAAGAAGAAAGCTTCCATCCCCGTAACAACAAAGTATCTATAGAAAGACATGTACACACTAGTGCACAGTTACGAAAAGTGTTATACCCCAACAAATCCCCACTCACATGGCTACTATCTTCTTGATAACAAAGCCGGAAGACATTCACACCGCTTAAGATCAATATCCTTATCCACGTAGGCGGGGAGAAAGCCAAGCCTTCTGGTCACATATTGTGTGTGCGTATAGATATTGTAACACTAACAACAGTTTAGTCACGACTTCAGCCAAAGTCAGTCGAACTTATCTTATAGATATTTAAAGATAAGTTTGGTTATATCAAGCAGTTCATAGTGAAGCTGACGGATAACGCGTACACTAATTATTAATATAAAGTTTAAAACAAGTCGCGTAAGGCGAAATTACTACATTTAGTCAAGCTGTGGAACTCACAGAATGAAATTGAACGTAGTCCGCCGCTAGTGCAAAAAGCAGTGAAAGTGACGAGCCTGTTTGGCGCGGTAGCGGTTGCGCTGTGCTTCATAGCACGCTTTACTGTACCTCTCTTCGTTTTAACTTTCTGAGCGTGTTTTTAATCCAAACATATCATATCTATATGTTTTTGGAATCAGGAACCGACAAGGAATAAGATGAAAGTATTTTCAAATTGATTTCGAAAATTTAATTTTGATCATAATTTTTTAATTTTTTTTAATTTTCAGAGCTTGTTTTTAATCCAAATATAACATATTTATATGTTTTTGGAATCAGAAAATGATGAAGAATAAGATGAACGTAAATTTGGATCGTTTTATAAAAACATTATTTTTTTTACAATTTTCAGATGTTTAATGACCAAAGTCATTAAATGATTTTTAAGCCACCAAGCTGAAATGCAATACCGAAGTCCGGCCTTTGTCGAAAATTGCTTGGCCAAAATTTCAATCAATTTGATTGAAAAATGAGGGTGTGACAGTGCCGCCTCAACTTTTACAAAAAGCCGGATATGACGTCATCAAAGACATTTATCGAAAAAAAGAAAAAACTTCCGGGCATATCATACCCAGAAACTCTCATGTCAAATTTCATAACGATCGGTCCAGTAGTTTACTCTGAATCGCTCTACACACACACACACGCACATACACACACACACACACACACACATCCACACATACACACATACACACATACACCATGACCCTCGTCTCGATTCCCCCTCTATGTTAAAACATTTAGTCAAAACTTGACTAAATGTAAAAAGAAGATTTAGGAGCACTAACATCTTTACGGCGTTGCAGGCTGGTTCATATATACGTTCGATCGGTTTGAACACAATAACAAAGGGGGGAGAATATTGTTTGCCATACGGTGTGTCCTTCGTAGGCGTGTTTTCAAAGCACACACGAACCGACTAACAGAGATACAGGTATGAATCGCTGTCACGATTTAGTGACATGGATTGCGAAAGGAACACTCTGTGGGGTGCCTTTCTCAAATTGTGATGGAAAGCGCCTGTGCTTTTGGGCAACGGGCTGTGTTTAGCTGACAGAGCATAGCTGAGCACGGGGATTTCGTTTTGCATGGGTTCCACGTGGGTGATTTTGCTGTCTGGGCAAAATCGGCTGTGACTGAACTGGATATGTGACACGGGGAGTCACGTGATGTTTTCAATGTGTTTTGGGGAAGACTTGAAACGTCCCCACTTTGGCATTGAGCACATAGGAGTCAGTTGTTTCCTCTTCTTGAGAGTTGGTGGTTTGCCAACACGTGGTGATATATTTTTGTATGTCAACATGCCTGCTCTGCGCGTCCAGGAAGGCTCTTAGGGAGAAGTGACTGCTTTTCGCTGCTTACATGTTTCTGACGACGAGTGGTTGTCAGGTATTTTCTTGGCTGAGCGTTGGAGAACTTCGACGCATAAAGTAATTCAGCGCAAGAGGGGTATGGCAAGAAATTCGTCGACGGACGGAAGCTATATCAAAGGAAGCGGATTCGCTTAAGGTTGTTGAGGTAATAAATCGTTATTTAACGCTGTTGACGAGTCTGTGTTTGTGGAATGAAATACTCTCTGTTGTTCTTTCCATGTTAGCGCATAATTTTCTCTTTGTGACACTAAAATAATAATCTGTATATGGTTTTTGCAGATATGGAGAGAAGGAAGGAAAATAGCTGATTTGTTGTTTTAAAAGTTCGTTTGTGCAGGCCACGTGCTCGATGAAATATGTAAAGGTGACATGTTTGAAGGTGGAGGGTGAAGGGTTGCGTGGCATGTTTAGTGCACCGATGCTTTTTGTTGCAGCCTTTTTCCTACTCATCGGTACCTACCGATTGGAGCTGTATGCTGTAACCTGGCGTCGCGGAGCTGCATGCTGTAACCTGGTGTCGCGGTGCTGTATGCTGTTGCTGCTGCTGGGATAACCGGTGAGGCCGTCACCGTCTGCAGGGGTCTTCCGGCAGGCAGTGACGTCACCTACACGACACCCGTTGTCTTCAGCAGCTGAGTGAGGCGCCTGACTCTTTCCCCACGATTCCCTGCTTCGTTCCACGCCAGCCGGCACTCCAATCAACGAAGCAGTAGTGGGGAAGGACTATTTACGGGTCGCCCACTCCGTAACGAAAAGCTAAGTGCACCATGCCATTGCGCCTTTAACCACCAAGTCACCTTGTGTATTTGTGATTTTATTTGAGTGGTGACGACGTGGGTTGTGACAACTGCATTTAACCAGCGCTTTTACAGACAGCTATCTTTCCTATCTATACACGGGATCAGCGTGTTATTATAATTTTCTAAACTTTAACTGGCATTTTTGTCAGTGACCTATTTTTACGTTTTGAACGTAAAAACATCTTTTGGAGTGAAGTCTCGAGGGAGGTGGCGAGATAGTATATAAACAGGCGTCTGAAACTTATACTTTTGTTGATTCTATCTATTTGTATGACTGCGAGAGTGGATCGTGGTGTGGTTAGTTAGTTAGCAGTAACTAACCGTTCATAATCACCTTTTGTGATCTGTGAAACGTGACAATCGCTAACCTGAAACACCTTTCCCTTTAAAAAAAATTTTTTTTTTAAATACTGTCCCAAACCGTATTGTTTTGCATATTTCGCTGCATTCACCCCCCCCCCCCCCCTTCCCTCTTTCCTCTTCAAGGTACAAGAAAGGCTTGGTTGAAACAATGTATAAACATTTATTCCGTAGCATTTTCCCCCTTTTTTTCTTTCACTCCTTACTAGATCTTTGACAGTCTCGCTCTCACCAATAAAATAGATAGATTGATAAGTACATACATATAAACAGTGAATAAATAATGACTAGATAAATAAGTAGATAAATAACTAAATTAATGTATCAATTAATAGCTATTGCTTAATAGTATCAAATATACAAAAGTATTCAACATTTTAAACTGTTGGTGAAATGTAAGCAACACACACACACACACACACACACACACACACACACACACACTGACAAACACACACACACACACACACACACACACACACACACACACACACACACACACAAAACAAAATGATAATCATATAAACACATCTAAGTTATAACGATAGACTGTGCCAACTAACTGACTCAAACAGACATTACACTTCCTCAAACTGAGAAGTTGCAGGGTTTTTTTCAGCACTTTGTATCACCCAAAGCTGCGGAAGTGTAGGAATACGTAAATATAGCTCCACATCTCCTGTTTACGTCTAATTTATGACCTCCTCGTAACAGGCGAGCGACTTTTCCAGTCGATTACCCACAACTGGGAAATTAATGAGCACCGTGAAGGGAGATAACTTACAGCTCACGGCAAGTTACTCTTCTAGTCATCTCCTTTCCCCCAAGGCCCGCAATCGACGTTTCGGCGAAGATGCCAGGGTAAAACTAACTATGAACTCTGGAAAGTTGGACGAGTTGCCAATGCTGAGGTAACGAGGTTCTCTATCAAAAGCCTTGAAGATGTTGACTGGGTTCCGGAAAGTTCTTTTTCCGCGCAATTTCCTTCAGCATGCGCAGCGAGAGGCGGGAAGAGGGGAAGAAGAAGTTTCGATGTTTCGATGATTTTTCTTCCTGTTTTTCGTTTTTCCCTTGCCTGAAATTCAAACCATACGCATGCTAATGGCACGAGGATTCAGTGCAGGTTGATGAAATAATGGTCTAAATGTGCTTGATGATGAACGTCGTCAGCGGTATTGAAATGTCTACATATTTCAATTCCGGCACACCATAATATGTTATATACAAAAACCGGCATGTGCATGTCCTAGTTGGGTAGGGAGGTGGGGAACAGCGAGAAACTAAATAGACTGAGAGAGAGAAAAAAAGAGAGGCAAGGGGAGGGGGGTGGAGAGGGGGGGGGGAGTAGAAAGACAGAGCCAATTAAAAATGACAAAAAAGTAACAATTCGTTTCTAAGGATTAAGTTGTAATTAGTTTAATTCTGTGTGCGATACAACCGAAAATTCAGAGTAGTTCAGAAGGAAGAAAGCAACTCATCCAATTAAAAAAATGGTCAATCGGTCATTCATCTTAACCCCGTCTGTAACTTACAACACCAGCACGCTCACAAAATGTCATCAAAATGAAAGAAAACTAGTGCTTGTAAGTCAGTCATAACGTTTGAATTAGAGAAAGGAACTGTGATACTGTGAGAAACTTACCTTTTCAATGATTGTTTCAAATAAAAGAGCAAGCATGCATGTATTCTGTTCAGTGCTGGGAGGAGAAACTTACCACTGCGTCAGTCGAAAATGACGCACAAAGAAAGGAAGAAAGTGCAGCCTTCAATCGAATCTGTCGACAAATCCAAAGGATGAAATCTCTCTCTCTCTCTCTCTCTCTCTCTCTCTCTCTCTCTCTCTCTCTCTCTCTCTCTCTCTCTCTCTCTCTCTCTCTCTCTCTCTCTCTCTCTATCTCTCTCTCTCTCTCTCTCTCTCTCTCTCTCTCTCTCTCTCTCTCTCAAACACATGCACACTCTCCGGGGACTGCTCTTGCCGCCATCTCTGGCCCATCTGTCATGGCGGCGGCATGTTTCAACTTCCGGTATCCTCTTGGCGCAAGCGCAGTCAAAACAAGAAGCAAGGGAGGCAAGCTCGCCCAGAGTGGAGAATGATGGGCCCTTGTCCTGTGGCACTGAAGAGAACAACATGTTGGTATCAGCTCCCCATCGTGGCAGAGAACTCAGTACCTAGACATACTAACCAACTTTAGTCTGAGCACTGAGCTCGAGGTCGAAGTGGTATATGGAGACCAACGCACATTGTCGGTTTGAAGACAAATTGCTTCTTTGCAGAACGGTGATTGACCATGTGTGTGTGTGTGTTTGTGTGTGTGTGTTTGTGTGTGTGTGTGTGTGTGTGTGTGACAGTGTGTGTGTGTGTGTGACAGTGTGTGTGAGTCAGTGTGTGTGTGTGTGTGTGTGTATGTATGTGTGTGTGTTTGTGTGTGTGTATGTGTGTGTGTGTATGTATGTGGGACAAGGTGTTTGTGTGTGTGTGTGTCTGTGTGTGTGTGTGTGCATACTTGTGTTTGTGGTGGTGTGGGCCCGGGAGGGGGGATATTTTGTGTGTGTATTTGTTTCCCTTTTCCTCCTTTCTATCCTCTTATTCCTTTTTCTCCTCCTCATTCACCTCAGCAACAAACAATCAACAACAACAATCAAACGAAACAAACAGCAACGTATACACATACAGAAAAAAAACAACATCTTTCATCAAACACAAAACAACTCATCTAATGAACCTTCACTCGCAATCAGATAACACTAATACTGCACGAGATTTACACCGTTCTGTTAACAATTTGCCCTTTCCTGTGTTATGTCTCTGTTTTGTGTACAGAGGCTTAGAGCAAGGCTACGCAATTTACTTCCTTCCTGTCAATGACGTAAAGACGGAGGCTGTTGATTGACATCATGAACATGGTGCGTGTGTGTGTGTGTGTGTGTTTGTGTGTGTGTGTGTGTGTGTGTGTGTGTGTGTGTGTGTGTGTGTGTGTGTGTGTGCGTGTGTGTGTGTGCGTGTGTGTGTGGGAGTGTGTGTGTGTGTGTGTGTGTGACAGTGTGTGTGTGTGTGACAGTGTGTGTGTGTGTGTATCTGTCTGTCTGTCTGTCTGTCTGTGTGTGTCTGTCTGTATGTGTCTGTCTGTGTGTCTGTATGTGTGTCTGTGTGTGTGTGTGTGTGTGTGTGTGTGTGTGTGTCTCTCTCTCTCTCTCTCTCTCTCTCTCTCTCTCTCTCTCTCTCTCTCTCTCTCTCTCTCTCTCGTTAGTTCTTCCCCCTCCCTTGCCCTCAGTCTTTTTTTTAAATTTTATATGTACGCATGTTTAGCCTGCATTTCCATTTGCTTTCTTCTTGATTATCATTCTTACTACTTCTTCAAGTCTCTCCTCTCGTATAATTATAATTATATATTATATACGTTCTGCTATCAAAAGGTTATAAGATTCCCCTCAAGTGCAGATACATCTGCAGAAGTTTGAATTGAAGCACCTGAAGTTTTCTCGCAGAGAAGAGATTGCTCTCTTGAAGTGGCTGAGTGGGTCCGTAAATAACTACTAATTTCTGTAAATGTTAAAGTTCAAGAAGAGCTTCATGTTGAAAGGTTTCGGTCTGACTGAATTCTTTTCGCTGCTGTGAACGATTTCTAGAGAAGATTATTGTACTCTGGTATGTTTGAAATTAGCTATGAACTATAGAAAAAGGGACTGTATTACATGTACTTCAGTTCAAACACAAGAAGAATTTACATGACTGTACATGTACTTTACGTAAGAGTCCTTAGGGATTCTTTGCTTCGAAGGAGAAGATTTATTATTCATTATTTGTATTTTTGACCAAAATATGACATTTTACACAGATCGAGACAGTCAGTGTTCCTCCGAGATCGCGCTTGCGGTCGAGGTGAACAATGGCTGTCGAGATCTGTGTAAAATGTCATATTTTGGTCAAAAATACAAATAACATTTATGTATCGATCGATTCTGGTTAGAATTCTTTTTAGTTTTTATGATTGAACGCACACAAACATGCACTATTTTGTAGTCTCGGCTGGCCGCCTAAATATGAAGTTGTGTCGGCCTCTGTTCAATCGATACATATAACTTTATTCAGTTAATAACTATTACACCAAAGTCGGACTTAACTTTTGTCAAAGATGTCTGAAGAAAAGTATTGTAAGCATGTATGTTTAAAATAAACCTTGAACTAGAGAAAGGAATTGTGACACTGCTCAAGTCACAGAGCGAACAAAATGTAGTTGTCGTTTTAAACACAAGAGTCCCTGTTATTCTTTAGTGTGATCGAGAACCTTCACATTACTTGAAAATGACATCCAAGTCCACTTGGTTTTATTTTAGCTTTTGTAAACGATTTATACAGCGGATTATTTCCTTCTTGTGTGTTTGAAATGAACTATACGAACTACAGAAAGGGACTGTGATACTTGGACTATTCACACACAAAAGATACACCGGTAATTCCGCGGTAACAAACACAAGAGCCATTAGTAAACCTTAGAGCCAGTCAAAAATGACACCCAAAGAAAGGAATACAAGTGCAACCTTCATTGCTTTTTGTCAACATTCCATTCTCTCAAACAGCAATGGTCAAAGTATCAAACCAAACCAAACAATACAAGGAAAAGGGACAAACTGATCGCTTCGAATTTCCACTTGTATTGGACGATTACTTCACACAAATCAAACACACTGTTCTTCCATTCTGCCTTTCAACAGTAGCAGACCCCGCCTGAATCCTGAGATGATCTTAAGGGTACTTCACATTGTTGTAGAGATGATCTTAAGGACACTTCACATTGCTGTAGAGGGGTTGTTGAAAAGCTTGCAGACTTCAGATGACAAGATCTTAAAGCAGGGGTTAAGGACCTTTCACAATAGACTGAAGTATCCGGGTAAACTCTCCATGTTGACAGGGAGCAAGTAGTAAAATGAAATTCTTCAACAACCGCTTTGCATAGATGTTTGATGTTTGCATGGTTGGTTTTATTTTCTAAATTTGTGTTTTTTTACTTGTATTAATTTGTTGTTGTTTTTTTCCATTCGTCTCTCTCTTTTTTTTCTTTTTTTTCCCTTTTTTTTCTTTTTCTTTTTTTCTTCTTTATTTGGTGTTTAACGTCGTTTTCAACCGTTCAAGGTTATATCGCGACGGGGAAAGGGGGGAGATGGGATAGAGCCACTTGTTAATTGTTTCTTGTTCACAAAAGCACTAATAAAAAAATTGCTCCAGGGGCTTGCAACGTAGTGCAATAAGTATATGACCTTACTGGGAGAATGCAAGTTTCCCAGTACAAAGGACTTAACATTTCTTACATACTGCTTGACTAAAATCTTTACAAACATTGACTATATTCTATACAAGAAACATTTAACAAGGGTAAAAGGAGAAACAGAATCCGTTAGTCGCCTCTTACGACATGCTGGGGAGCATCGGGTAAATTCTTCCCCCTAACCCGCGGGGGGGCTTTTTCTTTTTTCTTCACTTTTTATCTGTTGTTTTTATTTTGCTTGTTGTTGGTGGTGGTGTTAGTGGTTAGTTGTTTTAAATCTTACTTACAAATAGAAAAAAAACTGGGGAAAAAATAAAGAGAAGTTTTAATGCCAACAAGAAAAGCCAACACCTTACTCGACACATACACCATCAAACCAGCAAAGCAAACGAAGCATGTCAATACTATTCTCTTCTCTTTTCGGTCGATGTTTCTTCGACTGTTTGTTTGTGTGCAAAACGTGACTTGCTCCTTATGGCCTTGGGGTAAAGCACTCACTGACTTTTGCACTTTTTGAAGGTAAAAAGTCACTGGAAGGTCAAGGGAGACAAGTTCGTCTGAATGGGCGAAGAACGGGAAGAGTGATGGATTCATGTAAAAAGAGGGTTAGACTTATTTGAACAGTTTGGTGAATGATAATAGTTCATAATAATTGATAAGTGAGGAGAAGCAAATGCACACTGTACATACAAACGTGCACGTACGCATTGACGCTTGTACGCATGAAAGTACACACACACGCAGATACACACTCACACAAACAAACAAACACAAACACACGCACATAATTATACATACATAAACACACACACACACACACACACACACACACACACACACACACACACACACTCCACATAACCACCTTACTACTGACATATAAACATCCTCTATATGGGCTCAAAATACTTATTCTAACTTCTTTACCAAATAAATTCATTTTTGCTATTTTCTTCCATATCACCGGATCATAATCTCAGCAGCAGCATCAATAGCAGTAGCAGTACTACAAACACAAAAGACGCATCTTCATCTACATTAAAAAAAGTCTTGTTCCGGCCAACCAAAACTATTAAAATCATTAATGTCATCCCTGAAAAAAAAGGGAAAAAAAGAGAAAGTTCACTGACAGCAAGTCAGAAATTCCATCATTAAGTATTTACACACCTCTCTTTAGTTCTTGGCCTTTCAAACAAAAATGAAATGGTACAGTGGAGCTCCTTCACTTCAAATAAATCGTTTTTGTCGTCAACACTCACCGAAGAAGCATCTTCGTCATCATTAAAAGCTGAAAAATAGGTTTGCTGTCCTGGACACCAAATAAAATTAATTGTAGTTAATTTTTCTGTAGTTAGCTTACACACTGCTCAGCCCAAAAACAGAAATAAACAAACACAATTCAAAAATGAAAGCAAAAACAAAACAAAACAAGCAAACAAACATAATCCGTAAATTAGCTATCAAGAATTATATATGATGCTTTTTTTCGACATTCCTTCCATGCATAACACCCGTCGCCCCCTGTCAAACTGACGCGTCGTACGCCGTTGCCACCATTATAAAAAAATATAAAAAAAATAAAACGATTTTTTAATTTTTGTATGCGAACATTACCAAAAAAGGTGACCATGTGGGAATTGCTTCACTTTCTATAAAGCTGAGAAGTGTCCTTGAAACTATATCAAAAACAAACCTCTGTGTGTTCGACACTCATATGATAAAACTAGAATGAATACCCGCTTCGCCGGGTAGCCGGCTTCGCCGGGAAGAAGTACTTAGAGCCGTACGCCGGCTTCGCCGGGTCCGAACAATGGACCCGCCAAGCTTAGGTCCCTCCCAGACTCGTGGAATGGGAACAGCACGAAAATGATTCAGTGGCCATAATGCCATTCCTGACCATATCGAGTCCCATCCTTGTCGACGAATGTAACCGTGTTAATCACCTTTGGAGGCGAACTCCACTCAAACAGGACTGAGCAAGTTATGGCTTTTCAAAGGAAGGCCAGTACATAAAATTACACAAAAGCCGCCAGACCACATCACAAACAGAACTGAACAATGCACAGGTGTTGCTTACATAGAGACACACACACTCGCACACACACACACAAAAACACAGAGAAGCCGTATCTATAGAGAGATAGATGACAGTGTATTTTTCGCGTGGCTATAAATTGATTCGACCTTTGCACTTTTACAGTGAGGATAATTTACGGGTCCAATTTACGTTCTGTACACTGCGTTGACCTTCTAAAAATAGTAACGCCGGGAATATCCGAAGACGCTCAGCGCAGTGGACAGCGCAGTGTAGTAACTTAGAACTGAACGGGAAAGCCACACGAAGGAAGGGAGATAAACGCCAAACACTGGAGAAGATAAGGAAGAGTTACTTATAATGGTGAAATGAACACAAAAACGAAAATGAGTTCAGCGCTGCGCGCTGAGAGCACGTGTTGAAATATCTCATCGATGATATTGTGTCCGGGGTGTAGCTGAATACGGTGTCCAAATTTGAAAAAGATCCACCGAGAACTTTGGCGTTGTGATGTGGTGTAGCGGCTATGGTGTGTCGGTATGGGGGCCCGGGTAAGCTGAGGTGGAACCAAAATAGCTGAGGTGGAACCAAAATCGGTTCCGCGCTGCGCGCTGAGAGCACGTGTTGAAATATCGACCAGGTTGTGTCGTGTCCCGGGTCTACCTGAATATGCCCACCAAATTTGAAGCAGATCCATCGAGAACTTTGGCCGTGCATCGCGCACAGATACACAGACAGATACACAGACACACAGACACACAGACTCTAGTCGTATATATATATAGATTGCAAATATTTTTGAATTGAATTGAACTGAATTGAATCAATGACAAATAATCTGAAGAGAAAAACTCAAAACCATGAAAAGACCAGTAAGAATAAAGTTTGCTGGTCTGTCCGAGAAGCACAAACCTTTTACTAACAAAATGGTAAATACTTCACGAGACATAATAATTGTGTCAGCTCGACTTCCAGTCAAAACAATAACGAATGTGAAAGGGACATAACTCCCTCTATAATATAGTTTACATGACTACGTAAAGAGGATCTCTCTGACCTCCCTTAGTTCTAGTCTTCTTCTTCTTCTGCGTTCGTGGGCTGAAACTCCCACGTACACTCGTTTTTTTGCGGCACGAGTGGATTTTTACATGTATGACCGTTTTTACCCCGCCATGTAGGCAGCCATATGCCCCTTTCGGAGGAAGCATGCTGGGTCCTTTCATGTTTCTATAACCCACTGAACTCGGATATGGATTATAGGATCTTTTTCGTGCGCACTTGGTCTTGTGCTTGCGTGTAAACACGAAGGGGGATAAGCCACTAGCAGGTCTGCACATAAGTTGACCTGGGAGATCGGACAAATCTCCACCCTTAACCCACCAGACAGCCACGGCCGGGATTCGAACTCACGACCTTCCGATTAAGAGGCCGACGTCTTACCAAAGAGTGTAGAAGCTGAGAAGGTCTCAGCTTCTACACTCTTTGGTCTTACCACCCCGCCACAGCGCCCGTCCCTTAGTTCTTGTGACGCCCTTCCAGAAAACTGGTACAAGGGAAGTAATACACCCAAACTATGTATTCCCAAGTCCCTTTGCAGCTTAGTGTTGTCTCCCTTTACCGTATTACTTACAGCGACAGAGAGAATTATAGGCAGACACACACACACGCGCACACACGCACACACACACACACACACACACACGCACGCACGCACGCACACACACACACACACACACACACACACAAGAGTATATGCGCACGCACACACACCCTTACACCCTTTCACACACAATCAAGCGCACACACACACACACACACACACACACACACACACACACACACACACACACACACACACACACACACACTACTGTGAAACAAATAAAGGGGAATTTTTGTTAACATCGAGGTAATGACTGTTTCTATGTCTGACATTCTTTTATACTAGTGATTTACTTTCCCCCCCTAATTTAGTATTAATTTTGTAAATTTCTCTTTCACCATAAGCCTGCATATATATATATACCTTTATAATGTAATGACTGTGTCAGATTCAGTCACCACATCTTGTTGAACGAGGCAGGATCACTTAAATAGGTAATTGTTACAACCTAATCAAAACTCATATCGTTGATTCAGAGAATGACGCAATTTCCATTTGAACGTTAACAGCTTCTAAGTATTTTAAAACTACGTGAAGCAGATTTCGCTTACTTCAAATACTTTCGAAGATAAAGGGAAATAATACACGTAAACTACGTTCGCTCAAGTTTCTTTGCGCATTCGTGTTGTCTCCCTTAGTTAATCATCACTGTATATTTTGCTTGCAGCGCAGAAGATCGATGGACTGACAGCAACACAGATAGCAAAAAAAGTAAATAAGTAAACCCAAAACTGCGATGAAATAGTGTGCCGTTCTCATCAGTGCAGCTGTTTTTGAAAAGAGAACAATAAGATGAGAGAGAGAGAGAGAGAGAGAGAGAGAGAGAGAGAGAGAGAGAGAGAGAGAGAGAGAGAGAGAGAGAGAGAGAGAGAGAGAGAGAGAGAGAGAGAGAGAGAGAGACAAGACAAGACAAGACAAAATCTTTATTATCGAGGGTAATAGATAAGCAAGAATATTGCTTTTTTACATCCAGCCCTCGCCCTAATATAGGGTCAACAAGAACAGAAAACAATATAATCAAAGAACTATCACATCAAACTTAATACATTATAACTGTATATACAGATACAAATTTAAAAAAAAAATTGTCATGCTGCATTTTAAGTACAATTTCCAATGATAAAAAGTGTCAATTTTTAACATAACTTAATTTAGATCTGCATATTATTATAATTCTGTTTAACATGCACATACATTTTAAATGAATTGATGAACCATTCAGCACATGTTTAATTGCATTATGTGCGACATATAATTTTTTTGAAGCTGTCTGTGTTTGTTTTATGCTTAAGAAAAATAGGCAGTGAGTTCCATAGGACCGCACCTGAATAAAGAAGGCTTGATTTGAAAAGGTCAATACGTGGAGTCGGTGTTATGATTTTTAGTCTGTTATAGTTCAAAATAAAATTATCACGTAATGTCTCCGGTCAGTGCATATCCTGACATCACTCTATGCATCATAACACCTTTATTATACATTAATCTTTTTTGAAATGGTAATACTTGCAAATTTTTATAATCAGATTCTGAAGGAGTGTGATTTTTTAGCATAATAAGCTTAACTGCTCTTCGGCCTTGGTCGATAAAGATGAAACAAAAGACGATATGGTCCTCTTGGACCAACAAAAAAGCTGGTCTGTCAACAAGCCACCAAACATCTTATAATATAAGGAAAGCAAGAAAGAAAGAAAGACAGAAAGAGAGAAAGACAGAACGGAAGGAAAGAGTAAATACTGGCTGATTGGGTTAGAAACAGAAGAGCCGGGGAGAGGCGAAGGAAAGTGAAAGGGCAATAAAGGAAGAAAAACAGACTGACAACAGAAAGGGATGCAACTCTCAAAATACATCTTTCACTCGAAAAGCTGTTTCGAAGTGACGCGAAGTAACAGCGGAACGAACATAATTATTGTTTTCTGACAGGCAAGCAAACATATTAACAACAGCAAACACAAGAAGCCAGGAGTTGACATAATGGGAGATGAGTCACTTACGTTCAGATAATGTAGTGACTGATAAAAAACACACACACACACACACATTAAAACCAAAATGACATATAGAAACGTGATACACCAAGCAGTCAATCATAATGTATGTGCGCGCGCGTGTGTGTGTGTGTGTGTGTGTTTGTGTGTGTGTATGTGTATGTGTATGTGTGTGCGTGTGTGTGTGTGTGTGTGTGCGTGCGGACATGAGTGCGTGCGTTCGTTTCATGCGTATGTGCGTACGTGATGGTGTGGGTGTGTGTGTGTCTATGTGTCCGTGTGTATGTCTGACTGTATGTCTGTCTGTCTATCTGTCTGTCTTTATATCTGCTGAAGTAGGTGTATGCAACTGAGTAGGCTTACCTGTGCTTTTTTTTCTCCGAAAGGGTTCTGTGCTCTGCCTTTGGGCGCGTATAAGCTAGTGTCACGTAGAAAAAGCTTTTTGCTTGACAGAAATCGTCATCGTAACTCAAACCCATCCAATGATTGTCTCTACTGCCACTCCCGGAAGCAATGCATTTTAACTACCCCCCCCCCCCCCCCTTCCATTTCTCTCTATCTGTCTGTGGTTCACTATCCCTCTTTCTCTCTCGCTTTCTTTCTCGGTCTCTGTCTCTGTCTTTGTCTCTGTCTATGTCTCTCTCTCTCTCTCTGTCTCTCTCCCTCTCTCTCTCTCTCTCTCTCTCTCTCGTTCGCTCTCTGTCTTTTTCGCTCTCTTCCTCTCTCTGTGCATGTCTCTCTTTCTCTCTGTCTCTCCCTCTCTCTCTTTCTTCGCTCTCTCTCTCTTTTCTCTCTCTCTCTCTCTCTCTCTCTCTCTCTCTCTCTCTCTCTCTCTTACTCTCCCTTTCTCTCTTTCTCTTTCAGTACCTCTGTCTCTCGCTCCCTCTATTTTTCTCCTCCCTTACTCTCTCTCTCTCTCTTCCCATTCTCTCTCTCTCTCTCTCTCTCTCTCTCTCTCTCTCTCTCTCTCTCTCTCTCTCTCTCTCTCTCTCTCTCTCTCTCTCTCTGTCTCTGTGAGTGAAAGCGTACATATGTTCCAGCCAAGCTCGCTCATACGTCGCCGTAAATCTTCAACCTTACTGCAAATTACGAACGAAACGAGCAGACGTTTACTCCTCTTCCTCCACCAATCTTTCCCTCGCCCCAATCCCCCTCTGTCTACCCCCCCCCCCCCCCCTCCACTTCCCAATTCTCTTTTTCTGTTTTCCTTCACACACTTATAACCCCTACCATCACTCCTTTTCTTCGATTTAAAGATATAGTCCTTCCAATGTTTACGATATTGTACACGACTACAAATCTTTCCAAAATGTTACATGAAATAACTTATGAGCATCCTTCCGCTTCTAGGCTTTTACATTGAATGAGAGCATCTGGAGCACCCTTCTGCTCAGACACATATCAAAAATCTACTGCTTGACTGTTTCCTGAGACCGTTTTGGTGAAGAATTTCGCGGATTGAGATAGGTTTTTATTATGAAATTAATACTGGAATGACTTTCTTATTTTACACGGGAAGCAGGCAGGCTGCTGATTGTTTAAGAGCACCCGAGCGGAAAGATGCTCTCATACTATGTAAAAACCCAGACGGATCTATTGTGATTAACCAGATGGTTTACACAGAAAGGAATGCATCTTTAACCCATTTCTATTCTCTTCTCCTGAATATGATTACCTTATCATTCATCCCCACCCCCACCCCCCTCCCCCCTCCCTTCTATACCCTCACCACCCTTTCCCGGCGTCACCCCCCATCCTCTCACCCTTCCACTCTCTTGTCTTTCGGGCTGTCTTTTTCCTCTATTTATATTTCAGTTTTGAAGAGTAACCGTTTTACTTGCTTGTCATCTACCCATCACAGAGAGCTACAGCAACAACAAAAACAAGAAAATGTGAGTCTGTTTTGCACTGACTGTGTACTGTCAGTTGTTCTATAGTTGCTTGTTCGGTGTGGTTTTGTTTTCTAGACACGGAGAGAGGTGCAGTGGCATTGCGTTAGGGCAACCGGACTAAAATAAACACGAACGAAAAGGAACAGAAAGAAAAAAGAGAAGAAGGAAGAAGAAAGAACCAACGTGCGACGTGCGAGCTTACATTCAAAGCAGATGCGGTAACGAATATCGGATCTGATTATATGGGATGTTAATTAAAACAAGAAGTAGGACATGAAAATAATGACAGGTCTCTATTTTTTTCATTTTTGTTTCAATTTTTCTTCTTTTTTTGTTGTCTTGCAGAACGATGGTCCGTGTTCCCAGGGATAGACTGTTCACAAAATTAATCGTCAAATACACCAAAAAGAATAAGACCAAGCAGGAACAAAATTAAACTGGTGCTGAAGGTAAAAATGAGATAACTGCATCGAAACAATCATGCAAGTGCACTTGTGCATATCTACAAGCAAACTTTTAATGTGTGATGATACTCGAATTTCGAAATTGCTTCTTAATTATACTCAATATCTATTGTCACTTAATCCTTAATTTTCAAAACGTGTTTCATATATTCTTGATATTCAGTGATTGCAAGAGTTTGTGTCAGTCCCAAAGATTGAAGCGTCATTTGTGTCTGCCGTTACTAACGTGGAAGAACAGAAAACTCGCAAAAGTCGAAGTTATTGTAAAGTTGTTCTTTGTTGACAAAAGATTAAGATCCGTCTAACGAAGATCACTTTAATAATGAATTCTATTTTCCAAAATTCAGATCGGTTTGCTTTTAACTTTCCGAAGAGGAAACTAAATTGTACAGCGCAAAAGTGTTCAATATTTAATTCTGCAGGGAAAAGAGAGGGAAAACACATGCTACAAAAAATAATTTCTATTCAAAACAAAAGTAAAAATTACAAATTAAAATTTTAAAAAGAAAACCTAGACACAAAATACCACACACAAAAATAAAAATAAAAAACCCATTTCATCTGGGATCCCTGCCGTGCTTTAAAACGCACGTGAAAAATGTATGGACAACATTTTATTCAGCCGTGAAGAGGAACGTGTGGAAGAAAGCACAATCTATAGAACTTTTTGAAACGACGACCATGGACAGAAAACCCCAGATATTGACAACCTCTTGACTCGGAGATAGAACAAGTGAACGACTTCTGCTGTGATGTGCATGTCGTGGGATTTAAACGTTCTGTGCTTAGCAGCGGAATGCTTATTCAAAAACGCACAACATGGGGAAGAACCGTGTCAGTTTTGATTGTGTGGTGGTGTGTTATGATACTGTCAATTTAAAAAAAACCCTTGTCTACATTGACCATTCTGAAAAATGGGACACATGTTCTGGAGCGCAATAGAACACAATGAATGCGCTACTGAGCTTTGCACGATGAGCCATTGCAATGCCAGTGCAACGACAAAGGTGTATCTCATAAATGAAGATATTTGATGAAGAGGTGTCAGATTACATTAAGGACAGGAGCTACCTTCAAATACACCGTTTTTCTCTTCAAGTCATTTGACCACAGCATTCATGAAACGGAACTGTTTGTGTTAAAATTCGGTGTGCTTTTCCTTCAATGTATGTAGAGTAATAGTAGGCTTATATGATACAAAACAAAATGTGCTTTTAGATTGACTTAGTAAAAATGATTAAATGAAAAATAAGCAAATCGTTCAATCGAAACATGTTAGTTCACGGATGACAAAATGATTTAAGTCAATTTAAGAGCAATATTGTTTTTGATCGTAAACTCTTACTCTACATACATTGAATCAAAAGCACACTGAATTTTAACACAAACAGTTTTGTTTCATGAATGCTGTGGTCAAATGACTTAGATAAGAAAAACAGTGTATTTGAAGGTAGCTCATGACCTTAAGTTACACACAAAAATCAAATCAATAAGAAGACTACATCTTTAGAAGACCCAAACCAATTGGTAGAAAAGATCCATACCTCACCGAGCGCAAATATGGTACACATTCGTACCCCATGGACAAAATGTACACATTTTAAATTGATCATACATTGGGAAGATACTTTGTGGAGTTTGTTCTGTTTATTAAGCTTGTATTCGACGTTCAAGAATTGATATATTCCTTATCCTTTATCGTACGAAACTTTTCGAAATGCTTTTTACATCATGCTAGGTAGACGCACAAAAGCCATCTGTTTAATTTAGAATAAACAAAAAATCAAAAAAATCGATACCAATTTTTTTTTCTCCGGTGACAAGGCCAAACAAGTATGGTCGGTAGGCCGGTTACTTTTTTACTTGTATTATTTTCAAGGAAGTTTGTTTTTCTTTTACACGGGCTTATGTTGCTTTTTATTGGCCGGAAATCGCCCGAAATAATGTCGCAGAAGAGTTACTTTCCTTGTAAAGTCTGCAAATATAATTTAGTCCTCTTTTATCAAATATTGTTTTGAAGGGTCAAAAAATATTTTACGACTCGAAGAAAAAAATAGGATTGGTCGGGGAACCGGAAACAAGGAACTGTTGTGGTCTTATTTTATGATAAATAAAAGCATTTTCATACGGTGACCCTCTTTGCACCGGCGTGGATCTGTTTCTAGTTGACATTTGTACACCTTCGTGTGAAGAAACAAAATGGCAGGAATTAGTACAAGTAGAGGTTGACAACAGAAGTATGCATCGTGACACAAAACACGACCCTCCATCTCCGCAACAGAGATAGAGAAAAAAAAGTTGCAAACAAGTCTCAAAATGTTCAATTCCTAAAATTTTTAACATGGTGACAAGTCTCCCAAGACACCCCGGAGAGGTTTTCGGTCTCCAAGTGGGATCGACAAACACTCTGATACAGAAAAATATTGCCCGGACAGCAGGTAAATATAGAAAGATATCACCCGTCAGAACAACAGCTAGAACGAACGGACCAAGGATGGGTACAGATTTTGTTGAATTGGCCGGATTTTGATAACAGCGCAAGGACACTCACGACGCAAAACATAAACTAAGATTAACGCATTAAGGAATGGCGTTATACACCGTTCTTATATCGACCGTGTTAGAAAGAAGCACCGTTCTCTTTAAACAATAACAAAGATTAACACATGAAAGGGGCAAAAATACACACACTATTGGCTAGCTTGAGATAGAGAAGGATGTCTGCGACAAGAGTAATCTGCAGGGATTACGGCACTAAGGCCGCTAAACGAAGTGAAGATGGTTCTGTCTGTGAAACACGCACGTTTCAAACACCCTCAAAAAGTAAGTTATCGTGTGTAAACAAGAATAAACGGGATAAAGCCCTGTGCGTATAAATCCCAGAAGTGTGCAGAGACAGGACTCTAATTAGGTTTCTAGAAGTCGGATTACCTGGTGACGCCTGCATTATAAACTGAACTGCGTGACTCTCGTGAAATCTCGAAATATGCGGCAACGATGTCTTCTGTGTCTTCTCGTCTCGGTTAAGAAGACCTATCTCTGGCCGAGATTTGAATGATAGGGGCAGTTATTTTTTTCCCGCCACATGCAGTTTTAGTATTCTTGGATGACCGAGACTGAGATTAGCTGCACACAGTTGAAGAGCTATAGGTTTTTATTCTTGTCTCGGTGACAGTGACAGATCACCAGCCGAGACTTGAACGAGAGTGGTTGCTATTTTTTTTGCAGTTAGTGCAGCCGTTACTCTTGGCTGACCGAGACTAAGATTAGCTGCACGATGTTGAAGAGCAACTAAGTCTCTTCTGCTGTACTCTGTCTACACATGCAAACAACGACCTTCAACTTGGTTACGGCGTACGTGTCTAGACTCTTTACAGTACATTTCACCTTCTTCGATATCTTATCGGCGCCATTACGCCTTTAGCGGAACTGACTTTGAAGATGTGTTTGTGGCACGAAAGCAATATGATTGCCTTTTGAAAAAGCGCATTTGGTTATTAATATTTTGTGTGGGCTGCAGACGTCTGCTGAAGATGCATCCGTCGATGTGACCAAAACAACAACAACACAAACATCATGAAATGAAAAGTGATGCCAGAGATCCAGAAGGAAGACATGACAACAACTTACAGGCAGCTTCAATGGAAAGTGCGGTAGGCAATGTGTATGTAATGTGAAGGAGTGGTTTCAGAACAAACTGTCTGAAACACACACACAAAAGCTGTGTCAAAAATCGCCAGGATGACGTGCAGCGGTATGAAAATTGAAGAACGAAATCAAAAGTAAAGCAAACAAGTCGCGTAAGGCGAAAATACAACATTTAGTCAAGCTGTCGAACTCACAGAAAGAAACTGAACGCACTGCAATTTTTCAGCAAGACCGTATACTCGTAGCATCGTCAGTCCACCGCTTGTGGCAAAGGCAGTGAAATTGACAAGAAGAGCGGGGTAGTAGTTGCGCTGAGAAGAATAGCACGCTTTTCTGTACCTCTCTTCGTTTTAACTTTCTGAGCGTGTTTTTAATCCAAACAGATCATATCTATATGTTTTTGGAATCAGGAAATGATGAAGAATAAGATGAACGTAAATGTGGATCGTTTTATAAAAACTATTTTTTTTTTACAATTTTCAGATTGTTAATGACCAAAGTCATTAATTAATTTTTAAGCCACCAAGCTGAAATGCAATACCGAAGTCGGGCCTTCGTCGAAGATTGCTTGGCCAAAATTTCAATCAATTTGATTGAAAAATGAGGGTGTGACAGTGCCGCCTCAACTTTTACAAAAAGCCGGATATGACGTCATCAAAGACATTTATCGAAAAAATGAAAAAACTTCCGGGGATATCATTCCCAGGAACTCTCATGTAAAATTTCATAAAGATCGGTCCTGTAGTTTAGTCTGAATTGCTCCACACACACACACGCACAGACAGACAGACAGCCACACACACACACACACACACACACACACACACATACACCACGACCCTCGTCTCGATTCCCCCTCTATGTTAAAACATTTAGTCAAAACTTGACTAAATGTAAAAACGAAAATTATGTTTCAAGTTAATTGATTATGAGGGAGTGTCTTTACAAACAAGACCACCACAAAACAAAAACAAAAAATCCATGACTGTAACAGGAGCAACTTCAAGAACACAACAGAAACGGGGAAATATCTATAGGTACTGAAAGATACGTATGCAAGTTGAAGAACGAAATGTAAAGTAAACCAAAAATGAAAACTATTTTTGAAGTTGAATATGAGGGTGTGCCTTTGCAAACAGAACACAAAATTTTTTCCATGACTGAGGCAAAAAGCAACGTCAAGAACTCAACAGAAACGGGCATATCTCTAGGTACTGAAATAAAGAGCTCAGAAGGAAACAAACAACAACGCATTTTTGCCAGTAAAGCACCGACTTAAGATGATGATGTGCAACTTAGGAGTGGTGGAATATTGCTCAATAACAACCTCACCTTCTCCGTTGAACTGAAATGACTCACAAATCAGCGAATTATCACGACGCTCAAGAAACAAAGTAAACGTACATCGAAGCAAAAAAAACAACCCGATGAGTGTTTCGACTACCAGTACAACTTAAGCTAGTGAATCATCAATCCACGCGAGAAACAAAACAAACTGAACTTAATACAAAGCAGTTCCAAGGAACAAAGATGATACCATTTGAAGGAACCATGATGAGTGTTTTGACTTCTAGTACAACTCGAGGTAGCGTATCATCAAAAAGCTCGAGAAACGAAACAAACTGAACGTAAAACTTTACGATTTCAAGGCGACATGATGCATGTTTTGACGACTAGACCAACGCACGGCAATAAATAATCAAAGCGCTCGAGAAACGAAACAAAAATGAATGTACAACACCAGAATGTCAAGGGTCCATGATGAGTGTTTTGATTATTAGAATAACTTAAGCTAGCGTAAGCCTATCACCAAAACGATCAAGAAAAGAAAGACAATGAACGTAAAACTTTACAATTTCAATGAGTAACGATGAGTGTTTGTTCTGCTAGAGCACCGCACGCAAGTATAAAATCAAAGCGCTCGAGAAACGAAAACAAACTGAATGTCAAACAAAAGAATTTCAAGAAATGAGTGTTTCGACTTCGACCTGAACAACTCAACCGAGATGCCGGGAGGCTTGTTTAGAAAGTTTGGTACATGACGAGTGTTTCGACTACGGGAACAACTCACGCTAGAACCAGTGAATCATCAAACCGCTAGAGAAACCAACTAAACTAAACATAAAACTTTTTTTCTCAAGTAGCCATGATGAGTGTTTCGATTAGCAATACGGCCAGAACAGACCACATCGTCATCATTATCATCATTACCGGCAGCAACATCAACTTCAACATGTCTGCAACAGCAGCAGCAGCCTCCGCCGAACAGACCACACAAAAGTTTCCAACGCCCGGCATCCTTCAAAGTCGTCCAATCCGACACCTCCCAAAACGACGGACACAGGCACGCGCCTAAATGCGCACGCATACGCCCCTCCTTGCTGCCACGTGAAGAAACAAGAAGGAGGAGGAGGTGGAGGAGGTAAAGGAGGAGGAAGAGGAGGGGGTGAGGGTGAGAGGGGGGTTGTACGTACAACACTTTCGAAGCTTGTGGGTTGTTTGTTAGTCAACTTTCAAGAAGAGTCTCTTCACGCTGATCGCCAAGTATGTTGAACACGCCTTCAAAGTGCTACAGGAAACGCGGTTGAAAGCTCAAGAGGTGATTGTGAGTGTCTGATGATGTATGGCGACGGAAAACTGTTGATGACTGCCGTCGTAAATTACAGCGTCGTTTACGTTGACGTTGTTTGTATGCTTTCCCTGTGGAACGTTTGAGTGTTATTTTGGACTATCTACATGAAAAAACAAACCGGATGACAATTTTTTTTTTAAAGAAGAGAAAATCAACACCAAATAAAGAGCTATATACAGTGATTTGGTGTGACACATTTTATCGTCTGAATCGACTTTTTTTCTCCCGAATTAAACAGAGTCTGCAAACGTCAAAGTATAATTACGACCAGTCGTAATTTAACGGATTTGGATTTTAGCTTTGGTTGAACACAACGCTGCCATCCCTTGGAGACTGAAAGTTTACCGTCAAACTGTCTGGAGCATGTGGACTTTGTTTGACTAAAGGATTTCTGCACATACCATTCGACATATTCCATACAGGGACATCGATTTTACCCGGTTTTCGCCAGATTCATGGAAAGGAACCGCTTGGCGATGTTTCAAGCACAAAACATTATCTTCCACTTTCATCCCAAACTGCTTCGACTGGCGTGGCCATAAGCCGACAAAAACGTACAACCTCAAGGAAAATTTTAAAAAGTATACATCTGTGATAAAAAGGACTCAGTTTCTCATCTGCCCAAGGAAACACAAACCTATTAGTGTCACCACGAACAAGCCACGTTAACAAACAAGGTACATCCGGTAATAAAAGTAACTTTTGATAAAACCCAAAGAAAAAAAAAACCAATTTTGATATTCAAACTTATATAAAACTGAGAGCGGACAATTGAACATTCCCAACTGCAAAGAAAGCTTTTCAATATTCGAAATGATCAAGTGATATCGGTCGATTGAACCGTCATTCCCACATCCGTAAAGGGTGTTCAACAATCCACCAAAGACGAAAAGGGACGAAACGTGCAGTGACGTCATCGGAACGTGCAGTGACGTCATTCAGGACGATGTTGTGGCGACGTCTGACGCTGTGGCTGTGGATTACGTTCGTTCTCGGCGTGACGTCAGACGACAGGACCAAGCACATACAGTCAAGGTGAGCATACATCTCGCGTAAAATAGTATGGGTATTGTAGAGGTTTGGTCGTAAAGTTATGTATTTGGAGATGCTGATATGCATGTATGCGCCGAGCGTACATATGGATATAATTACTATATCGACGGTTGGTCAGAAAGTTTTGTCGTTTGTGGTGAAGATGTCAATGCATTTGTTATCAGTTCTATTCTTTCACCAGGGTATTTGTCGCGAATAATTCAACTGATGCGCCAAGCGTTTATAACATATATGGATGTTGGTCGAAAGGTTTTGTCTTGCGATGATCATTTACCTGCATTTGTTACCAATACCTAATAAAAGTCCCTTCGATTCTTACTTTCTTGTAGTGCCCTTAACGATTGTTAATTCCTGCAGAATAAATGTATTGTATCATACCAGATAAAGAAAGTACGAGTTATGATCCAAACAAAATGATCAAAACGCTATTATAAATGTTTCAGGTAACTGATCATCAAAAATAATATATCATTTGAAAGGCCAAACATTTAACTGGTTTACCTCTCAGAGATGACGCCATTAGGTTGCTACGTCATAAATGACGAGGCATCAAAATACGTCACTTTTGGGTTATGCTTCAAAACGGGGTCTTTTGTCAGGCACCATGAACAACTCCTATTCTGTACAAGAGTGTAGCTAGGTAATGACACAAAGGAAATTTCTACAAAGGTGAAGAAAGTAACATGAAACAAAGCTGCTACATGATTTACAATCTGACAGAAGAAAAGGGAAATCAATCCTTGGGAAAAACGGAACAACTCTAAATAGCCAACAAGACGTCCGAACAGCTCTGCAAACGAAATTAATGTAGCTGCTGTATCAAAACTTAAGAACTAAGATTTAAAAGTGTACATACGAGTATATAGTGCAAGACTTAAACTTTCATATAGAACCGTTCACAGAATTCTACACAATGACCTGCAGCTTCAAAAGCTGGCCGCAAAATGAATGCCTCATTAGCTGACAGGGAAACGGAAGATTAAGAACCAACAAGTTCCTCTTGCACGCGATCTGCTTAACCGTTTTGAACCAAGTAGACCCACACTGGTGATGAATCTAGTCACTGATAATGAGACTTTGGTTTCCTTCTATATTATTGCAAGAAAACACAAAACAATTGGACCACAATTACGATACGCACTACATTTGTAAGCAAGGGTTTCAAAGAAGAAACAGTGCTATTCGCTGTATTTTGGGACCACGAAGGTCCCGTTGCTGTCGATAATTTTTTGCTAACAGAACTGTCACTGTCACATACTATGCAGGACCTTATTACCCAAAGTAACTCACGAGTTCAGCAGTTAACGACTAAACTGCGAAACCCAGACCTCCCATTTTCTCCATAACAATGCCAGCCTCCACGAAATAAGGGCCGTGCCTCCATTCCTTAAAGTCTAAATGATCCCATTTTTGCCTCACACATTCTTCGGACCTGAGTTTACTCCTTGTGACTTCTGGTTATTCCCTCTATGAAAATTAAAGCATCTGAAGGAAAACAAAAACAAAAGAAAAATCGCAACCGCCGACAAAAACAATAGTGTAGAGCGAAGTGAAGTGCACAGAAAAGTAAATCTGTGAGTGTTCGCAGTGCTGAAAGAAAATGTCACTTAGAAGAAAAGGCTGTTCCAGCACGACTAAGTCCATCGTTTGGTTCACCGCAATCTGTTTGCTACATAAGCGATGAAGAAAATGAAATAGTTTTTTCCGTAAGGTTCGCGGAGAAAGATGCTAACAATGTTTGAGTTTGGTTATGTTCAGATTTAGAATTAACGTGTTATTCCGCCCTGTCATTCTCGACTAACACCAACACATATCAAGTGGAATAGTGTGGTTCACATAAAAATTTAGGATCTTGTCAAATATACATACTCATTTGTTTGACGTGAGTGTATAACGGTAGTTATATGTATAATTGCCAGGAGGGAAGACAGCGGAGAACGTCAAAATAATGACAGCTCAAATCAAAACCGTGTGAATGACGTTTTGGAGCCAGAATCAGGAGCCATTTATCTTTCTGAGGGTGTGTACTTGTTTGCCCGCCAAGTTTGAATGAAATATTTTCGAAAAATCAAGGCGTTGTCTGAAGTGTACAAGAAAAAAAAGAATGACCTTGACCGGTGACCTTGAGTAGTGACCTTGACCCGGAATGCTTTAAATATGTTTGCTAGAGGTGTATGTTCCTTTTAAGTGTATCAATACATGTACAAAGAGTGCAATTGAAATAATTATTTTACAAGTTATTCAGATGGGCAATGGTGTCCACGGACCAACGGGCGGACCAACGGACAGACGGACGGAGGGACAAGCCGTATAGTGGTTCAACAATGTCCGAGAAGATCAATAATCAGTTTAAAATCGGCCGTGTTAAACTACCTATATTTTAACAACAACAAAATATCCCTATTGAACATTGAATTCACACGTGCCACGTCAGTGACGCTCAAGTACCACGTCAGTGACGCTACTTATTAACCGCTAGTCGCAAGGATACATTTGATATTTGCAATTTATTTTATATATCAGAAAGTATGATATGTCTTCACTATGATCTAACAAAATCACATCATTTAGTTGGCTAAACTCATAGAATTTTAGAATTTCGCTTAGTGAGTGAAATGGAGGTGAGCATTTTTGCCACGTCAGTGACGTTTTTCAAAACTCAAGTTAAGTACGGCCTTTGCTTTTTTTACCTCAACATTTTTAACCTTGGGTAGGAAGGTTGTCATGTTTGGGGAAATCTCTGCACAAATTTGAGTTAATAAAATCATCATGACTATTATTTTTATGGCAAATAATGTCTGATTTTTTGTGCGAATGCCACGTCAGTGACGCTGGAATTGCCCATTACCAAGTTTGATACAATAAAATGACTGCTGTATGAACAAAATCAGCGATTCTGAAATCGTAATTTCGATTTTCTTACGAAGTTTACTACATAGTTTTGGCTTATTAATTATCTCGACTAACGTATAAAATGGGAAAAAAGTTATCGCTTTTTGGTGTGTTTTTTCCTCATATATTCAATTAGCCTCAAATAAGATTCATGCTTTTTATATAACTGATCACACCGTTATTTAAACCCATAATCACGCATGCAAGCGTTCAATCACACACACACACACACACGCACACACACACACACACACACACACACACACTCACACACACACCACACACACACACACACACACACACACAATCACACACACACACACATACATACACACACACACACACACACACACACACACACACACACATGTACACACACACAAACACACACACATTCCCCCCTTCCATCGATTATTACTAGTCTTGTTCACCCTCAAAGTATGCATGCATTCACACACAATATCCGTTACCACTCCACAACCAAAGCTACAAAACAAGCCTTGAGAGAAACAAATCTAACAGCGACTACAACAGGAGCAAACGAAAACTAATTTTGAAAGTAGTGCTTCGGCGAAGAAAGGCATAAAGAAGAACATTTTCTCACTAAATGCCCTTCACGAGTGAATGTGACACAAACCATTTTTTAGCCCGCTAAGTACACAAGGCTAGACTTTCTAGAGCGGACCTTAGATTTGTCTTTGGAGTCCCGCACAGTTTTGTAATTAGCTCTCAAGCACCTCCATTTAATCTTCTGTCATTCAAGCATTCGTCATACTCCGTATGCATTTTCCGTAAGTGTGTGCTCTCCTTTTTTGGCGTGTTTGTTTGTGGCTGTTAACGTTGTTGTTATCGTTTTTTGGATGGTTTGTGTGTGTTCTTGGTGGTGGTGGTTGGTGGTGTGGTTGTGATGGTGTTGATATGTGTTTGTTTGTTTGTGTGTGTGTGTGTGTGTGTTTGTGTGTGTGAGTGTGTGTGTCTTTGTCGTGTGTGTGTGTGTGTGTGTGTGTGTGTATGTGTGTGTGTGTGTGTGTGTGTGTGGGTGGGTGGGTGGGTGTGTGTGCGTGTGTGTGTGTGTGAGTGTGCGCGCTCATGAGTGCGTGCTTTTGTATGTGTATGTGTGAGTGTGTGTGTGTGTGTGTGTGTGTGTGTGTGTGTGTGTGTGTGTGTGTGTATGGGGCTGGCTGGCTATCTGTCTGTCTGTCTGTTTGTTTGTCTGTCTGTCTGTCTGTCTGTTTGTTAGGTTGTCTGTCTCTCTGTCTGTCTGTCTGCCTGCCTGCCTGTCTGTCTGTCTGTCTGTCTGTCTGCCTCTCTCTGCCTGTATAATAATGATTTATATGAAGAGAAACAAGTCGCGTAAGGCGAAATTACTACATTTAGTCAAGCTGTGGAACTCACAGAATGAAACTGAACGTAATCCGCCGCTAGTGCAAAAGGCAGTGAAAGTGACGAGCCTGTTTGGCGCGGTAGCGGTTGCGCTGTGCTTCATAGGACGCTTTACTGTACCTCTCTTCGTTTTAAGTTTCTGAGCGTATTTTTAATCCAAATATATCATATCTATATGTTTTTGGAATCAGGAACCGACAAGGAATAAGATGAAATTGTTTTTAAAGCGATTTCGGAAATTTAATTTTGATCATAATTTTTATATTTTTAATTTTCAGAGCTTGTTTTTAATCCAAATATAACATATTTATATGTTTTTTGAATCAGAACATGATAAAAAATAAGATGAACGTAAATTTGGATCGTTTTATAAAAAATTTTTTTTTTTACAATTTTCAGATTTTTAATGACCAAAGTCATTTATTAATTTTTAAGCCACCAAGCTGAAATGCAATACCGAAGTCCGGCCTTCGTCGAAGATTGCTTGGTCAAAATTTCAATCAATTTGATTGAAAAATGAGGATGTGACAGTGCCGCCTCAACTTTGACAAAAAGTCGGATATGACGTCATCAAAGACATTTATCGAAAAAATGAGAAAAAAAGTCCGGGGATATCATTCCCAGGAACTCTCATGTAAAATTTCATAAAGATTGGTCCAGTAGTTTAGTCTGAATCGCTCTACACACACACACGCACAGACAGACACACACACACACACACACACACACACACACACACACACACACACACACACACACACACACACACACACACACACACACACACACACACATACACCACACCCTCGTCTCGATTCCCCCCTCTACGTTAAAACATTTAGTCAAAACTTGACAACATACTACAAAAGAAAGAAAAATATAAGGAAAAATCATGTGTTCTGTATTATATTGTAATTTTGTTAATTCCATCTTTCACAAAATTATTTTAACTTTGTCTCGTTTCATGCAAAACAAATGTATCGATATAAGCCTCTAAACAAGTCGACATCCACCTGTCCAAAATATCGAACATAAATCTCCGCAGACTTAATCCTTCAGAACAGTTATAAGGTTATATTCAGCAGTCACGTGTTTTTGTTTACCGCAAATTGTTCATGATTGGCCTCATATGTACTTCATTAACATTCTGCGGGGCCACGTTGCATCGTACGGAGACAATTCCCAATTTACTCAGACTTTTCCCTTTGAGGGTGAGTTTTTTACGGCTCCAAATATGATTTCGTTAATCTGATTCGATATTCTCACATTATTCTCATTAACACCAGGGATGGCCAAAGCGTCCGACCGGTCGCCAGGGGCGAGTAAAAAATCCGACGGGCGAGTAGAAACCGCCTGGCAACTCGCCCGGCTGGCCAGTGAAAATTCTGGTCAAATGCAACATTTTTGGTTGTATTATCGAGTTTCAAATCAGATGGAGCAACTTTGGTATTCACGCCTGCGAAATTTTTAGCGAGATAGTGACTTGCACTTACTCGCCCGGCTGGCGAGTTACAGTTTTAGGATTTGGCCAACCCTGAACACGATCTCATTTGTATGTATTTCTGCCTCTGTCTTTGGTCAGATTTACAAGTTTACATTTGCCAAGGGAACATGTTTACATAACTGTTGAATAATTGTGTGCATTTTGACAACGAACAACTTCTCCAACAAGCGAGATTCTTGCGTTTAGATTATTTATGTATTTCTTTTCGGCAAGAATACTGTTTTGAGGCGTTCTTGTGTTTGTGGTTGTTGATTTCGTTGTTGTTGTTGTTGTTGTTGTTGTTGTTGTTGTTGTTGTTGTTGTTGTTGTTGTTGCTGTAGTTGTTTGTTTGTTTGTTTGTTTGTTTGACTTACTACTTGCTTCAGGTGATTGAGGTGTACCCTTTTACATACAATTAATACTTCAGGTGATAATTTACTTTTATCCCAGGTTAATCGCTGTTAGTGTGTTATGAAATTCGAGTCATTATCTCTCCGTCACTGTTCCAGCACTTGCAAGTTTGGAAATTCAGAAGGCGCATCTGGGGATTTGGTCGCTAGCTAAACACATTGTTATCGGGGTAACGTTAATTAAACCTTACTGTCTTTATTCACTCTCCCAGAACTGTGCATGGCTTTGAATTTTTCGTTTTATATTCTTCTTCTTCTTCTGCGTTCATGGGCTGACATTCCCACGTAAACTCGTGTTTTCGTACGAGTGGATTTTTACGTGTATGGCCGTTTTTACCCCGCCATTTAGGCAGCCATACGCCGCTTTCGGAGGAGTCATTTTATATATGTATTCATACAAAAGAAATGTAACGCAACCGGTTCGCGGTGAGTGGTGACAAGTTGAAGGACGTCTCAGCAACACCCGTTTTTGCCCAAATTGCTTTAAACTGCATACAATGTGTCACAATTTGTGTTTACAATAGATTACCATTATGCACCTTCCAAAATCTATTTTTTCAGAAAGAGCAAAAATATACGTGTCTTCAGATTTCTTTTCAAATAGTGGCGGTTCAGCTCTCTAGAAAAGAAGGTATTCTCATGATACTATCATTGAAGATGCGTTCCGGAGAATGACCACTAATAAGAACTATATAGATCTACAGCTAAGTTTTGTTCTTCTGAAATCCCTTTTGAGTACGAAATGTCCCTTTAACTCTCAGCCTCTACCAACAATAAACGAAACCATGTTTTATCTGTTTCTTTCACGCAAAAAAAACCCAAAAACACACGCCACCATGACACTAACAAGACTGGCTTCTTCAAGGGAGGTAACGCCAGCGGGAGAAAAGAGGGGACAGAACTGCTTGTCAATCCGAAACGGGTTGTGTAGCCAAGACTGGAATACCAGCGGAGGTCTCCCGCCTTGGAAACATACATACAGACCAGGCGTCAAAAACCATCAGCCTGAGTGGTAAAGCTTTCTTCACAGTCTTTGCTCAGGTGCTGGAACCGGTAGTAGTTATACAGATCCGTAGCAAAAGGGCGTGGCTAAAATTGTGTTACTACATTTTGTTTCATTGTTATTGTTAAAATGATGATGGTCGTGTCGAAATTTAGTCAAGAAATGACACGGAAACTGGTGTTTTCTTCTGCGTTTGCATTTCTTTTTGTTCTCATAATTCTTCTTTTTTCAGTTTTTTCCACTTCAGCCCTGTCCTTTTTTTTCAACTTTTTTTTTATTCAACAACACTCATCAAACAATCATGGCAAACTGGCAGTGCACATATATGAAACAAGTACATGTAATACAAATGATTGCATTTCATGGCGGACAAAACATTACAGTTTTTAAAAACATCAGTACTCAAAAAGTTAATTTTAATTGCAAGGTTGCAGTAACAATTGCCCATACAAAACATGTTATTATGATTCATTGCACAATTCCTAAGTATGACGCCCATTTTTGAATATACTGATCCTGCCTCATTGTTATTCGATGTCCTGTCCTTCTTTTTGTTTTAAAATAGATTTGTGCAATTTTTCGCTCACGTAAGTGGAGCCTATGCGATGCTAACTTGTGTCTGTATGTGCGTGTGTATGTGTGTATGTGTGTGATAGAAACTTTAACATTTGACTGAACACCGAAATACTAATTTGACCTGGTTATTATCCAAGCAACAGCTCCAAAGTATTGAAGCAATGGTCAACATTTCGTCGGCACGTATGTAGTTAAAGCGTGTATCCAAAGAAAACGGGTGGTGGGGGGGGGGGGGGGAGTTGGGGGGGGGGGGGTAAAAACAGGTGACTGGTTTGTGTCGTGTGTGGTATGTAGACCAGGTCAGGGGTCAAGGTTAAGACTCAGATCGCGTGAAGGATTGTGGTATAGATACAGTTCTCACCCAGCTGCAGTTCGCCGATTCGGGGAAGACGATTTCACATTGTTCGGTTTCGTAGCTCCAGACAAATAGATAAAGAAGATACCAAAGGAGATTTCCTACAGGTTGATCTGCACAGCGTGTTTCCAGTGTGTGCGCGAGGAAGCGCTGTCGAAAGCGCAGTGTCGATCTGGCAGTCGTGTCCCCGTAAGAAGACTACAGACAGACAGATCTAGATCTAGTGTCTCGCACCCTTGCACCGTGTCACCTATGCTTACTGTGTGTGTGTATGTGTGACGGAGTGAATGAGTTTGTGTTACTGTTTGTCGATATCTTACGGGAGCCTTGAAGGCTTCGCCTCTTGTCTTTAAGCAAGTTTACAAAGATGCAAGACAAACAAAGAAAAGCCTACAGAAATACACACAAACAAACAGACAAATAAATAAGCAAACAAACAAACAAACAAACAACCAAAAATACCCCCTCCCCCCACAAATCTCTATGTAGATGGAAAAAAAACCTCATTTGCACAATTGCCAGTTGACGATATCAGTGCGCGAACATGGCGGAAAGCTATGTTCGCGCACTGGTCCATAAAGGGCCTGAATACAGACTTGATTATGGCTCATTTCTGGAATTATATCTCTGGGTATCTCTCTTGCTTGGGAAACCTGTTTACAAGTATTCCTGTAACGTTTTACGGTGTCGGAAACAAGGCGTTTGACATGAACAATCCTTATTGTTGGAATGCCTTCTTTTTTGTGTGTATCTCTCCAGGATTTGATAAACGCTTCAAAGCGGCCTTCTTAGATTTATGATCTTAACAATTAAGTCATGGCGTTGTTGACCATGGACATTTAAGGTCAATTATGTAATATTAACTTTTACGGCCCAGACTGGTCTGCTCGATTAACATTTCTCGTCAGAACGCTGTTTACTAAGTGACAGGGTTTTTTCATTGTGTGTGGACGGTTTGTTTCATGTTATGCTTTGTTGAATAATTGGTTCATTTTTGTCTTTATTTGCTTGTCCACTCGTTCGTTCGGTTTGTTCGTTCGTTCGTTCGTTCGTTCGTTTGGTTCGTTCGTTCGTTCGTTCGTTCGTTCGTTCGTTCGTTCGTTCGTTTGTTCGTTCGTATGTTCGTTCGCTTGTTTGTTTTCTTTGTCAAGGCTTAGATGGTGCCGTGACTCGTTTACACTGGAATGTCGAATGACTGTGTCTTTAAGTGTACTTAAGATTCATGCATGAACCTCGCCCACCCCCCCCCCCCCCCACCCACCCCAACCCCCCATCGCCATTCTGTTAACGAGTAACGTCAAGCAAAGACAGATGAAATCACTCAAAGAGCAGTTTTCCTCCCAAGATTGAATAGTATTGTTTCGCTTCCGTGCACGTTGGAAAGTTCACCGATTTTGTTCCTGTTTTGTTGTGATAAACGTTCTTCAAAGCATGCTGTAAAGTGGACGACTTGCCTGTAACAGCAAACTGAATTAAGTATACATGTACACGTATTGACTTGCATGTGTGTGTCTTCCCACCCATCCCCAACTCAACGACCCCCATTTCCCTGGAGTGATTGTGAAAGATTAATTTGACTTGTACGTACAATCAGTACACGTGACTTTTCTGGCTCAAACGATGTGTTTGTCCTCCCCCTTTTAGAAAGTCACTGACGTCAATTGTCATTTTCATGTAATAAATCGAAGATGGATTAAATGTTACGTCATGAAACGTTCTGATTAAGAAATATATTTCTGGGGTCGGAAAATATCACGTTCCACATGTGCTGAGTTGAGTTGAAATGAACAGCACAGAATGATGTTTAAATGTCAAAAGACACAAAAACCACAACAGAAACTAGCTTTACTAAATTATGTATCAAATTTTCGACAGATTGGTAATGCCAACTGAGGAATGACGCCACGTGAAGGAACGTGTATCGATGTTTCAAATGTATATATAAGACAATATATATTAGAAAACAAACAAAAGTATCTTACGTTGCTATTAGGTACCAAAAAAATAGTCTGTTTACGGTAACATAGGCCCCAAAAAATAGGGTCGGTAGTTCGGGATTTTTTTATTTTTTTCCCAAAAAAACCCATATTTTTAAGTTATTTTGCCCAAAAAACAAAGATTTTTTTATTTTCTTTTATTTTTTTTATTTTTTTATTTCTCAAATGCCAAAAAAAAAAGTCTAGGGTCGCGCGAAAAAATAGGGTCGGTCGGGATACCGTAAACAGACTATGTTTAGGGGGGGGGGGGGGGGGGGGGGGGCCTTAGAACATCTTTTGTTTTCTTGCAAATCTCAAAATTCACTGTCTGCAGTTTAGAAAATACACTATAATGCAGTTACTTGCCTTCACAGACACTGACCTCGGTTCATGGCGTTTTCTGTTTTCATGGCTGACTCATCACAGGCAAGTGACGTCATCTTTGATGTTATGACTTACAACCCAACTATGACATTTAAACTTACGAGTGGGTTACAAACGCTAAATGGTTTTTAATCTCAGGTAACTTATCATACCCTTACTGTTCCTTGCACAGGGAATGTGTATAGTTGAAACGCTTTGCAGCGAGTTAATTCTAGCAACAAAAGCTATTGAAGTCTTCCAATAAAGAAAGTAAAAATAGAAATGAATATGACAACTGTCGTCAAATTCAAACGTGTACATAGGACTGTAGAATTCTTTTTGGAAAAGCAAACGATTTTTTTCTAAGTCCAAAAGCTCTTTTTCCATACAAAAAGAGCTCTGAAAATCGTGTATTGTTCTTCTTTTTATATTTAGTCAAGTTTTGACTAAATATTTTAACATCGAGGGGAATCGAAACGAGGGTCGTGGTGTATGTGCGTGTGTGTGTGTGTCTGTGTGTGTGTGTGTGTGTGTGTAGAGCGATTCAGACTAAACTACTGGACCGATCTTTATGAAATTTGACATGAGAGTTCCTGGGTATGAAATCCCCATACGTTTTTTTCATTTTTTTGATAAATGTCTTTGATGACGTCATATCCGGCTTTTCGTGAAAGTTGAGGCGGCACTGTCACGCCCTCATTTTTCAACCAAATTGGTTCAAATTTTGGTCAAGTATTCTTCGACGAAGCCCGGGGTTCGGTATTGCATTTCAGCTTGGTGGCTTAAAAATTAATTAATGACTTTGGTCATTAAAAATCGGAAAATTGTAAAAAAAAATAAAAATTTATAAAACGATCCAAATTTACGTTTATCTTATTCTCCATCATTTGCTGATTCCAAAAACATATAAATATGTTATATTCGGATTAAAAACAAGCTCTGAAAATTAAATATATAAAAATTATTATCAAAATTAAATGTTCCAAATCAATTTAAAAACACTTTCATCTTATTCCTTGTCGGTTCCTGATTCCAAAAACATATAGATATGATATGTTTGGATTAAAAACACGCTCAGAAAGTTAAAACAAAGAGAGGTACAGAAAAGCGTGCTATCCTTCTTAGCGCAACTACTACCCCGCTCTTCTTGTCAATTTCACTGCCTTTCCCATGAGCGGTGGACTGACGATGCTACGAGTATACGGTCTTGCTGAAAAATGGCAGCTACTTGACTAAATATTGTATTTTCGCCTTACGCGACTTGTTTTCAGTTGATAAGGAATTCATTCTGGGGTGGAATGATATGTTACAATAGTAGATAAAACATCGGCCAAAATGTACAATGGCCGACATTTCCACGTTCCATCTTTGGCTTGAGCTGTATATGTCATCCCAAGATGAACCGGACTAAACGATGAATACAACAACAACAAACAATTTATTGTTTATTTTTACTTTTCATTCTAAGGCCAGCGAACTCATCCTCTGTCTTACCGAATCCCGGCTGTCTTCCAGCCAGCTCCGCCCCCAATCTGCGCCTTTCCCGTTATCCACCCTTCCACCCCATTCATTATCCCCCTCCCCTTTCCCCTCCCCTTCCCCTCCTACCCCCCTCCCCCCTCTCCCTCCCCCTCCCCACAAACAAACAACCCATCACACGCCCACCCTTTTCTAACTCCTTCTAGCCCCACCTACCCACTTACGACACCAAAAAAATGACTCCTACTGCAAACATGCACAACAAGTCATCACCTCATCGTAGCGTTTCAGACAAATTACGCGTCGCTAGAACATGCTTCGAAAAACAGTGGTACCTGCCAAGAAAGGACACCCTTTGAGACCAGCCAAAAGTGTCCCTACATTGCCGGTGGCCTGTCATGACAGGTATACTTTGGTAGAAATAATAGAAGAAGGGACACCAGAAGGTGTACTTTTATAGAAGGTGTCCTCTCATCGGAGGGGCCACACATTGCAGGTTCTACTGTGTCTTGAAAATGCGTCAATCGCTTGCATGGAGTTTTGCGTAAGAAGATGCAATCTTCTTGCAGGGCGCACTCGCAGGGCGCGAGCCAAGGGGAGTAACTGAGTGCAAAAGAAAACTGTCTTTTGATGAGCAAGGGAGAGAGAAGTGAGCGTGTGTGAATGAAGCCTCCGACATTTTAACGATCGTTATCTTACTGAGCAACTTCACACGTTCCGGGTCGCTTCAGGTCTTAAAACATTCACTTGAACTTCTGCTTCTCTTCTCTGTCTGTCTCTGTGCCTCTCTGTCTCTGTTTCTGTCTCTGTCTCTCTCTGTCTCTCTGTCTTTCTCTCTCTCTCTCTCTCTCTCTCTCTCAGTCTCTGTCTCTCTCTCTCAGTCTCTGTGCATTCTTGACTAAAGCTTCCGAGCGCTATGTGTCAAACAAATCTATATATATATTACCAAGGACTCGCATAGATCTATACAAAACTAGCTTTGCTTTCGTGGGACCTTCACTGTGGAACTCTCTTCCTTCGAATGTACAAACGTGCCGTTCATTGAACGCATTCAAAACCTCCCTCAGGAAACACATACTGAGGTCTTCATAAGTTACGCTGCCGGTATTGTAGCTAGCTTTGTTAATTATAATTATTTTATTACTCTGAAATATTGACTGCTGCATGCCTACATAATGCTAAATCTACCTGTCTTGGTAGGCTCATTGTGTGCTTGTTGAATGGCACTTAGTTGTGTGTATATTATTATTAGTATTATATGTGTTCCTCCTTGTGCGTCTGCGTGTGAGTGCGCAAGTGTGATTGCGTAATTAATGTTCCATTCTGTAATTGTTTTATTGATGTTCCATTCATGTATTTTCTACTACTTTTTTCATTTATTATTACTGTATGTTTGATGTTTTTATGATTCTAGTCGGGCGCACGCGTGAATATGTGTTTGTGTGAATGTAAAGGGCACATTGTAAGATTAAGCCTATGGCCTAAAATGTCTACCCTTTATGTGAATAAAATGTTCTAAGTCTAAGTCTAAGTCTGTCTCTCTCTCTGTCTCTGTGTGTGTGTGTCTCTCTCTCTCTCTCTCAATCTCTCTCTCTCTGTCTCTCTGTCTGTCTCTCTCTCTCTCTCTCTCTCTCTCTCTCTCTCTCTCTCTGTCTCTCTCTCTCTCAGTCTCTCAGTCTCTAAGTCTCTCTCTCTCTCTCTCACTCTCGCTTTAAAATTGTCTGTAAGCCTGAAAGGATGGGGGTGCCGGGGGGGGGGGGGGGGTTGGTGGTGGAGGAGACGAGATAAGTTTTTCTCTGTGTATTCGTTGCACCTTCATTTCAGCTTCAACGACTTTTGCCATACGATTTCAAAAACAGACAGACAAACAAACACTTTGGGGGGTTAAAGCCAGCAAGCATGAACATGTATAAGCAAACAAAAACATGGCCAAAATCAAAACGAACGACACAAACAAGAAAGGA
>NC_090248.1:39693351-39728351 GCF_037325665.1 Littorina saxatilis
TCGTCGATATCACTTTTACAATGAGCTCAGTTTTGCCCAATTGACCAATGGCAATCCACGTAACATATGAAATAGCAATATTATTGTATATCATTCCGCTATTTACGCGTGCTTATTCTGTTTGTGTTGTAAGTGTAGAACAGTTAATTTGCTCAGTCATCAATGATTTGAATGCCGCAATGACAAATTTAAATGTGATTGCGTCTAACAACCACGCAGTGGAGTAACACACTGGCAGCTCAAACCCTATAAATGGATGTGCGATGATTTGGCAATATCACTTCCCAAAATGTGTTTTGAGATACTAAAACAATTTTAGCTTGTTTGGAAAGTTACAACAGGCAATATACAGCATCGTCGCCCTCGCTTTATATGTCTTTTAAAACACACTTGCAAAGCCCACACGCGACAGACATCAGACGCAGGCACAACATATGATGCAAAAGCGGGGGGAATACCTGTACGCCTCTACCGCCTTTCTCTTTGATGAAGCCGCAAGAACTACAGGTAAACACAGCTGTAGACTAGACTGGGGGGACGTTTAAGAGTTCTGCGTTTGCACACCTACACCTGTTGGTCGGCTTTCGGCCCCCCTCAGATAGTGCTGGACTTTAATGATCCTCGGTGGGCTTTTGAGAAGCTTGGGTTTGGGGGTTTTAGAGCGACATTTTTGGCAGGGTGAAGTCATAACGGAGCCTTTTAAAACGATATAGGCGCTGCGTCTGCATAATAGTCTGCTTTGGTGTGGTGTGGTGTGGTGTGGTGTGGTGTGGTGTGGTGTGGTGTGGTGTGTGTGTGTGTGGGGGGGGGGAAGTTGTGTATCCTGAATGGTTACTTAGTCCATCACATGTTTGTGTGTGTGTGTGTGTGTGTGTGTGTGTGTGTCTATGTGTGTGAGTGTTTGTGTGTGTGTTTATGTGTGTATGTGTGAGTGTGTGTTTGTGTGAGTGTGTGTTTGTGTGTGCGTGTGCGTCTGTATGTGTGTGTGTGTGTGTGTGTGTGTGTGTATGTGTGGGTGTGTGTGAGTGCGTGTGTGCGTGCGTACGTGCGTATGTGTGCGTGTGCGTACGTGCTTGGGTATGTGCGGGCGTGCTTGTGTGCTTGGTGAGAGTTGTGTATTCTAAATAGTTACTTAGTCCATCACATGTTTGTGTGTGTGTGTGTGTGTGTGTTTGTGTGTTTGTGTGTGTGTGCGTGTGTGTGTGTGTGTGAGTGTGTGTGTGCGTGCATGCGTGCATGCGTGAGTGCGTGCGTGCGTGTGTGCATGCGTGCGTGCGTGCGTATGTGCGCGTGTGCGTGTGCGTACGTGCTTGGGTATGTGCGTGCGTGCTTGTGTGCTTGGATATTTTTGGGATGGGGAAGTAGTTTGCTGGAACGGTACTGATCTAAGAACTTCAAAAAAGTAATCTACACTGTGGGACACATTAATTTAGGTATGCGGTAAGGGTATAAGATATTCTCGTTGCCTCTAAAAACTGCTGCCATAGTCTGGGATGCCAACGCCATTAAAAAACCCGGGTTGAACATGAAAATTGTAAATGAGATTTGCGGATGTTATTCTTAATCTCTGTCGATATTTTCAATGATTTTGCATTAATTATGTGGGTGTTGGTGGTATGGGCTGAGATGCCACCGCCATAAAAAAAAATAAAAATAAAGCGTTGAACATGAAATTACAAATGAGATTTGCGGATGTTCTTGGAAATCTCTGTAGATATTTTCAATGATTTTGCATTTATTATGAGTGTGTTGATGGTATATGGGCTAAGATGCAAACGCCATGAACAAAGTGTTGAACATGAAAATTGTGAATGAGGTTTGCAGAATGTTTTTAAAAATCTCTGTAGATATTTTCAACGAGTTTACATTTATCATGTTGCTGTTGACGGTAGATTGTTTGACTTATTGATAATTGGTCTTCTCAAGCATATCCGTATACACTGTGCATAACGAACACGCCAACATTATGGACATTTAGAGGTACTTTCAGCTCCGATCATTTATCCTGATTATCATTAAATTAATTCTTAAACAAATGTGACCCTAAAGGTTTTTGTATGCTCTCAGTGGTGAAAACCGTTTTAGAAAAGAGCAAAAACTGTTTGAGTTATAAGCCTGTGACTAAGGTGACCCTCACACTGTTACCAGACACTCCCCGGACTTATATTAAGCCTAGCGCAGAACCGCGCGAGGTGACATGCGACTCATTTTGTGGTGGAGGGTCACAAATAACTCACTCCGAATTGAAAGCAGTCACTATGTTGATGCTGGGTATGTGTCCAAGTGGAAGGGGATCTAATCCAATGCAAAAGCCTGTGCTGTGCAGATGCCGGCCTGGGATGCTCCTGGGGGGTCGACGGAGGGACGCAGTGGCGGTCTGCTCTCTGAGGAGACGCTCACTCAGTCTGGCTCCGCGACTTAACAGTCAGTGTCGTAAGTAGAAGGCTTAGTAGGTAGTAGGTAGCGGTGCCTGTGTCCCTTGCCAGGAACAGGACCAATACTGAACACTGTCGAAGTGACTCAGCAGCAGTGCAGTGTCATCTTCCGAGGGTAGCCTACCGCAGCGGCCTGACATCCTTCCCTGGAGTCAGTGTCTGTAAATTTAGTGAGGGTGCCCAGGTGTCTGACCAACACTGGGGGCTCATTGATTCGACAAAGTCTGGCGGCGGAACGAAGTTCAGGGGTGGATGTTGCAGTGAGGGCTGGGACGGGGCGGCGTGGGAGCATACTGGGAGAAGGAACAAGCGTCGGGACAAGCAAAAAGAGAATGAAATAAAAAAAAGAAATACATAAAGAAGAAAAGAAGAGAGAGGAAGAGAAAAACGGAAAGAGAGAAAAGGAAAAAAAAGAAAAAGAAAAAAAAAGCCTGAGCAGATATGAAATAGTGAGCAGGGCTGTTTTCACTGGAAGGGTTGTACCATTAATAAAGACACACACGCCATGATCCCCACGAGTTTTGATCCAAAGGTATCGAATGCGTTGAAACGACCGGTTGATAGAGAGGGGAGGGAGGGGGTGGGGGTTCTATTGCCTGGCCTAGTCATACTTTCTTTTTTTCTAAGGTATGGGATTCAGGGCCAGAGTATCCGTTGGCCATAACTCTGGAACCTTGAACTCAAATATGAGGACATAGCATTCAAGTTGTTCTTCTTAATCGATACCGGACAATCAAACTTAGCCTAGACTTAATTGTGCGCCGGTATAAGCCAGACACATTTCTATAAGTATATTTAATTCATCTCGAAGTAAAGATCCATGGTTTATTGGAATGCGATCTAACAAGGTAACTCTTATCCCATGCAGAAGCTTGGACGTATATATATGGTGATGTAAAACAGAATCCTCACCCACCCCCCCCCCCCACCACCACCACCACATACACCACCACCACCCCACCCACAACCACACCCAAACATCAGAAGAAGTAAAAGCACTTTTGACACCGATAGGTTGGAATTTTTTGTAAATGTTTCGATTTGACTATAATTTTATTTAACCTTACATAAACTTGCCTTTATTGTTTTTTGATTGGTGATGTGGAAAATATTTTACACTGCATGGAAGTGAGGGGGAGCGAGACGGTGACATGGGGAGGGAAGATCGGCTTTTTTGAAAGAAAAAGCCTGATGGAAATGAATGGAAAAGAGAGAGAAAGAGACAGAGACAGAGACAAAGACAGAGACAGAGAGACAGACAGACAGAGAGAGAGAGACAGAGACAGACAGACAGACAGACAGACAGACAGACGGAGACAGAGACAGAGTGAGAGAGAGAGTAGAATGTCGGGGAATGTGGGAAGATACACAGACAGACAAACAGACAGACAGACAGACAGACAGACAGACATACAGACAGACAGACGGAGACAGAAACAGAGTGAGAGAGAGAGAGAGTAGAAGGGCGTGTGCGCGTTCCTTACTACTGGCGTGGGATGGGGGAAGATACAAGTGCCATGATACATGAACTTATAGTTTTAACTTCTTGAAGCATCCGTAGCCTCTCTATAAGTGACATGATACATGAACTTATAAGTTTTAAATTCTTGAAGCAACCGTAGCCTCTCGGCCATAAATCACAAGATACAAGAACTTATATTTTTGAATTCTTGAAGCAACCGTAGCCTTTACAAGAGACATGATACATGAACTGATAGCTTTAAATTCCTTATAAGTGACATGATACATAACTTGGCGGCAGTAGCAGAAAGGAGAGCAGCGGAGTGATACGGTCGCGGAGTGATCTACGGCGTGATGCGGCGCGACCGCCGTGTTTTTCCCATTATAGTAGAAGCGCCGTCAGTTCGCCTACAACACGCAGGAAGTTTTCATTGAAAACACGGCATCACAGACGATTAAGAAGGAGAGAGTTTATTGCTTTGATCTACGTCTTATCATGTTGCGGGGGCGGGGGGAATGGGGAGGAGGGGGAGGTGTGTGAGGGGAGGTAATTAGGAGGGAGAGAAATGGGAGGGTTAAGAGAGTGAGGGGGAGCAAGAGCGAGAGGTGACATGGGGAGGGAAGATCGGCTTTTTTGAAAGAAAAAGCCTGATGGAAATGAATGGAAAAGAGAGAGAAAGAGAGACAGACAGAGACAGAGACAAAGACAGAGACAGACAGACAGAGAGAGAGAGAGAGAGAAACACAGACAGACAGACAGACAGACGGAGACAGAGACAGAGTGAGAGAGAGAGTAGAATGTCGGGGAATGTGGGAAGATACACAGACAGACAAACAGACAGACAGACGGAGACAGAAACAGAGTGAGAGAGAGAGAGAGTAGAAGGGCGTGTGCGCGTTCCTTACTACTGGCCTGGGATGGGGGAAGATACACAGACAGCTAGATAGAGGGGATGGGGAATATACACGTAGGGAGAATAGTGCGTCTGGGTTCTAAAAAGAAAAAGAATTCAATTCTGAAGTGTTGGTATGAGGTAGAAGAAGAAAATAGGAGTAGGAGGGACCTGGGGGTACAAAATTGGCGGTGGGGGGGGGGGGGGGGGGGGGCAATAGTGTGTTGGCGTTACTTGTCAAATCTTGTTCAGGAGAAGTAGTTTATTACCACAGCGTGCAGACATAGACATGGTGTGGTTGTCTAAGATGATTGGGAGTGACAGATCTGAAGTTCGAGCGTAACCGGAAGTGAGCCAAAAAGGCAGGTCATGGGATCATCTGTGAGTGAACTGTTGCGTCAGTTCATCATTCGTCGGTTTCATCTAATTCGAATTGCTCTCAAGAAAAAAACAAAAACAATAATTCCAAAGTAGACGCATACATATCAGCAGAAGCAGGAATACCAGGACAAAAATGCATGACAACCTTAGCCGAGCAGCAGCAATATCATCATCATCAGCAGCAGCAGCAGCAGCAGCAGCAGCAGCAGCAGTAGCAGCAGCGGTAGCAGCAGCAGGAATGAGAAGCAGCAACAGCACTATAGTAGTAGTAGTAGTAGTAGTAGTAGTTGCTGTAGTAGGAGTAGTAGTAGTAGTAGTTGCTGTAGTAGTAGTAGTAGTAGTAGTAGTAGTAGTAGTAGTAGTAGTAGTAGTAGTAGTAGTATATCAGTAGTAGTAGCTTTTGAGTTCTGAGGGTAGGTGCAATACGATTGGCACTCGACATATTTAGGGCCCGTCCTCATTGATTTTAGACAGATCATGCAGAATTATGCAGTTCTACAGGCCGTATCTATGACGAATTTTAAAGCCATGATCAGTCCTGGCAAGATCACTTTTTTTGGAGAGCAGAATGTCGATCTTTACGAAGGCTCCCTAGGTAAGTCTACTGATTCCTCCTGACTGTTCTCTCCCCCCCCACCCACCCCCCCCCCACCCACCCCCCCCCCCACCCCCCCCCCCCCCTGTAAGTCTGGCCAAGGAAAAAATAAAGCCAAACAATACCCTGGCCAGACAGACGGTCAAACCAAACAGTTCAGACGGTCAGACAACAGGTCTGGTGTTTATACCTGCCTAACCTAATATGCGGGAGATTGGAAAATAGCCCACCAGGCTGGTATCATTTTCCCTACACCTTCTTTACGCTTTTTACAACCACAGTGGAACCCCTCTGATAAGACCAGACAAAAGTATTAGATATTTAGTTTTTAAGAAGGTGGAAGTTTTCAAATGGGGATGAGAGGACCTGGAGAAGACAGTATCATTTGTCTCGCTGTGCGGTCTAGTAGTATAGACGTGTGATCGACAACAAGTAGAGGGAATGGGGCTACATTTACAGAGGTAAGGCCAAAAAGAAAAATATGTCTGTTTCCGGTAACATCGCCGAAAAAAAAGGGTCGGTCGGCCTTTTTATTTTTTGTATTTTTTTTTTAAACCTTTTTCTTACGTTTTGTTAACGTCTTTTTACGTGTTTTTTTGTTGTTGTTTGTTTTAAACGCTTCCTTAGTTTACCTACAATTATTTAGCACATGTTTTTGACCTAGATATATTGAAACTAAATAAAGTATACTTGACTTCATATATATATATATTTTTTTTATTTTTTTTTTGGTGCGAAAAGCGAAAAAAAACACTTTAGGGTCGGCGCTTTAAAAATAGGGTCGGTCGGGTTACCGGAAACAGACATAGTTTTCTTTTTGGCCTTATGAACAAACAAATCTGAGAAAACAAGGTCTTAAAAGTGGGGACGAAGGAGAGTCCTAGATTGGGGGAACTTAAAGGGGGTTCCGCTGTACCGGCCCGGGTTGGTATCATTTCCCCTCAACCTTTTTTATTTACACCTTTTGCTACTAACTGTGCTTCACTGAAACCAGCTGATGCGTATCTTTGACCAGTCGCGTGCTACTTGTATTCAAAGATTCTATGCCAGAAGGAAGCATTTTTGGTATGAACATAGAGGAGGGTATTACCCTCTGGCTGTTAGTCCCATGCTGGTACTTTCCGTGCCAGAAGGGAGCATTTTTAGTGGGAACAAAGAGGGCTCATACCACCTTCAGGCAGTCAGTTCTAGTGGTCAATCTGGGGGGAGGAATTGGGGGGGGGGGCGTAAGGGGTGAGAAGTGACCTCTTGGGATTAAGTAAGACCTAGGTTTCACCTCTAGATCTTCAAATTGAATTGTTACTCGTCTCTGGGGAAACCTAAACTCTCCAGGCGCTTACCTGGTTTGGGAGGTTTAAAAACGTTGTAAAACAAAGGCTAAGAGATCAATTCCTGCAGGAATGGAACACTGACGTGAATGCCAACAGCTTGTGTTTTAATTACAGAATATATAAAAAGGATTTTTGTCTGGAAAGGTATTTGCTTTGTTTGCCTAGGAAATTCCAAGTTAAATTAGCAAAATTTAGAACAAGCAATCATAAGTTGCCAATACATCAGCACAGATTTTTTAATGCTCCTAGAAATGAAAGATTGTGTGATATGTGCGATAAAAATGAATTAGGTGATGAGTTTCACTATTTGTTCATTTGTACCGACGAAAGTATAGTGTCTGAAAGAAGAAAATTAATTAGTCCTTATTACCGATCTCACCCAAATTGTTTAAAATATGAACAGTTAATGAATTGTAAATCTAAGATAAAACAAGAGGCGAAGCCTTCAAGGCTCACGTAAGAAATCGACAAACAGTAACACAAACTCAATCACTCCGTCACACATACACACACACACACACACACACACACACACACACACACACACACACACACACACACACACACACACACACACACACACACACACACACACACACACACACAGTAAGCATAGGTGAAACTATGCAAGAAAGCGAGACCCTGGATCTGCCAAGAAGTCTCGGCCCGCTCACAATAACAATGACCGAGACTTTCAGTAATTCCTTTGCGTGACGTCTAACCCTCTTACGTCATAATGTGACGTCTTCAAATAGTTTCTATCACACACGTCGAACACTTTTGACCGAGACTGACGTAATCCATAGACTCGGAAATGTTAAAGTTTCTACCACAGACATACACACATACATACATACGCACGCACGCACGCACGCACGCACGCACAGACAGACAAAGTTTATCATCGCATAGGCTACACTTACGTGAGCCAACTAATGAAGCTAGCAAGATTTGTAGCCCACGTTATGATTTTAGTATGTTAGCGTTACATCTAGTTTCTTTATTGGTATGTATATGTATGTAATACATGCTTTTGTTTTGTTTTGTGTTTTTACAAAAGATGCATGGCATAATGGTATTGCCAATTTATTTCGGCTGTATATTATCGTTGTCCGCTTAATGTATACATATTATCTGTCTGATCTCTTACCTTATTTTGTTAAACCTATTTTTCTTTTATTTTTGTTTGTATGTATGGAAGTGTATATTGCCAATTTATTTTTGTTGTATAGTATTGTTGTATTTGTCCGCTCAATTTGTATACATATATTAACTGTCTGATTTGTTACCTTTTTTTGTTAAAGTTATATCTTTGTTTCAAAGCCCTCTGGGCCCAAAACAATAAAATACTTGACTTGACTTGACTTGACTTGAACCCCAGCCCGTGGCAGGTTAGCAAAGACAACAGAAGCAGCATGCATGTGATTTTGCAGCCGTGAACACTCCATACTATACGTGTGTGAATTCGCAATACCCTTGAAACGAGCTTGGTTGCACTGGTTGTAGTGTTTTACGTTGTAGTATTTAAGTACATGTATTCCTTTTTTTTCCATTCTTTGGTTTGTTTTGGGTGTTGTTATTTTTTCCACATGAAAGACGCGTACTTTTTATTGATTTAAATACTTTCTCTAAGTATGTTCTGGTCCTGCTTCTTCTTCTTCTTCAGCCTTCCAGAAACTCTGGTGACGTGAGAGCTCGTTTGCCCATTTGGGTTCCCCACACTATACTCTAAGAGCATAGTCAGCTTCACTCCGCTTTCTTTGGGTAGGCATCTTTTTCGTGCGCATTTGGTCTTGTGCTTGCGTGTACACACGAAGGGGGTTAAGTCACTAGCAGGTCTGCACATAAGTTGACCTGGGAGATCGAAATTCGACCGGGATTCGAACTCACGACCTCCCGATTAGGAGGCCGACGTCTTACCATTGCGACACTTCGCCCTGCTTCTGAGCTGCCTTTGCGCCCTGTCTTTACTACTACATGTACTTCTACTCCCCATAGTACTTTACTTCTGGACTGGGTGGCCGAGTGGTAACGCACTTGCGCTCGGAAGCGAGAGGTTGCGAGTTCGACCCTAGGTCAGGGCGTTAGCCATTTTCTCCCCCCTTTCCTAACCTAGGTGGTGGGTTCAAGTGCTAGTCTTTTGGATGAGACGAAAAACCGAGGTCCCTTCGTGTACACTACATTGGGGTGTGCACGTTAAAGATCCCACGATTGACAAAAGGGTCTTTCCTGGCAAAAGTGTATAGGCATAGATAAAAAATGTCCACCAAAATACCCGTGTGACTTGGAATAATAGGCCGTGAAAAGTAGGATATGCGCCGAAATTGCTGCGATCTGCTGGTCGATGTGAATGCGTGATGTATTGTGTAAAAAATTCCATCTCACACGGCATAAATAGATCCCTGCGCCTTGAGTCCGAGTCTGGAGATACGCGCGCGATATAAGACTTCATAATATTATAACTTCTAATACTACTGGTGTTGGTGAATCAAGGCTGGGATGGACACGGGTCAACTTTATGTGCAGACTCAGAGACGGTATGTCCCAACCCCTTGTCACCACAGTGGCCCGTAAAAAACCTCGGCCATTCTGCCATAAGTGCAGGTAGCCGATAACACCTAAACATGCACAAACAATCTTAGCAAATCACCACATCATGTCCCAAATAAATTCTTAGACTGGGGACCAAAAAAACAAATAGACAAGACAAGACATGCACAAAGCTGGGTAGCGCGACTTTTGTTTCTGTTAGCTTTCCATTGAGAGGAAGATCTAGAGCTGATTATTTTATTCTACTTCTAAAGGCTTACCGCTACTGCCGCTGCTACTGCTGCTTCTACACCTACTACTTCGACGACGACGACAACAACAATGAAGACGACCATTAGCTACTACCACTAATTGACTTAAACGCAATCTTCTTTTTGAATTCCTACTTATCGGTTCCTTTTCGTTCGGATATGATGTATCGTACGCACACAGGTCATGTCACCAAGATTTGTTTTTCTACCCAAGTCCCTTTTCTTTTATTTTGTAGTGTTTTATCCTCCAAAGACCACCACCCCCCCCCCCCCCCCCCCCCGACCTCCCCCTCTCCCCCACTTTCAACCAACCCCCTTCTCCGATCAGCTTATACATTACTCACCTATAGCTATAACCATCCTTTTTACATTTAGTCAAGTTTTGACTAAATGTTTTAACGTAGAGGGGGGAATCGAGACGAGGGTGTGGTGTATGTGTGTGTGTGTGTGTGTGTGTGTGTGTTAAAGTGTTAGTGTGTGTGTGTGTGTGTGTGTGTGTGTTTGTGTGTGTGTGTGTGTGCGCGTGTGCGTGTGTGTGTAGAGCGATTTAGAGAAAACTACTAAACCGATCTTCATGAAATTGTATATGGGAGTTCCTGGGTATGATATCCCCAGACGTGTTTTTCATTTTTTTGATAAATGTCTTTGATGACGTCATATCCGGCTTTTCGTGAAAGTTGAGGCGGCACTGTCACGCTCTCATTTTTCAACCAAATTGGTTGAAATTTTGGTCAAGTAATCTTCGACGACGCCCGGACTTTGGTATTGCATTTCAGCTTGGAGGCTTACAAATTAATTTATGAGTTTGCTCATTAAAGTTGTCATTAAAATCGATTTTTCGCAAACAGATTTAAAATTGATTGCATCGTATTCTTCATGACATTCTGAATCTAAAAATGTTTACATATGTCATGTTTACTCTTAAAATGTGATCACAATTAACGAAAATAGATTAATTAGTCTTACGATTAAAATTTAAGAAATCGATCCAAAAATGATTTCATCTTATTCTTTATGGTTTCCTGATTCCAAAAACATATGGATATGATAGGTTGTATTCAAAACAAGCTCAGAAAGTTAACACGAATACAGAAAAGCGCGCTTTCCTGCTTAGCACAATACGCTACCGCGCTATTCTGGCGTGTGCATACCACTGCGTTTTGCACGTGGGAGGTGAGCGATTTCCTTCTCGCGGGGATTGACGAAGCTGTACTGTCTTGGTGAAAAAAATACAGTGCGTTCAGTTTCATTCCGTGAGTTTGACAGCTTGACTAAATGTAGTAATTTCGCCTTACGCGACTTTTTTTTTTTTTACAGAAGCTTCAAAAGCAGTTTTTGCTCCTCTCCATCCCAAATCAAAGGTGTAAGCCTATTTTTTTCTCACAAAAGATGTTTTTTATTAGCAATCCAATGTTACAATCAATTTCGAAGCTGTGTTTTTATTCACTTGAATTGCACGTTCTGATGCTGTTTTAAATTCCTTATTAGCAAGCACACACACATACACACACATACATCCACACATATAATTATGCACAATTTTCAGAAAGAGTTTTCTTGCATTATTAACCCGCAAAATCAGGCAACAATTAACATAATTGCGTGCTTGCTAATTAGGAATATAATATAACAGCATTAGAACGTGCAAGTTAAAAACAAATACAGTGTACAAACTGATTGTTTCTTTGGATTGATATCAAAAGACATCTTTTGTGGGGAAAAAATACACATTTGATTTGAACTGTAAGTTACGGATTTTGAATAACTATTCACTGTCTCCCTGTCCCAGAAAAAAAAGGAATTAAAGTCATTAAGCAAGTCTTTGTTCTTTCAACTGGATCGCTTCACATGTTGTGCGCTCTTGATCACATCGGTTAACGAGATTACATTAAACCTCAATTCGTCTGTGTATTCCCTCCTCCTTGCGCTCGTGTAAAAACAGATTGTAAGAAAAGGCTCAGCTTTAAATCTTCATCCTTGGAAACTAAAATTCAGTTATGCTACGTAACGTTTAGTCCAGTTGCGTTCAGTTCTCTCTGTCTCTGTCTCTGTCTCTGTCTCTGTCTCTGTCTCTGTCTGTCTCTCTCTCTTTCTCTCTTTCTTTTTTTCTCTCTCTTTCTCTTTCTTTCTTTCTCTCTCTCTCTCTCTCTCTCTCTCTCTCTCTCTCTCTCTCTTCCCCCCTCTCTCTTTTCCTCTCTCACTCTCTCTCACTCCCTCTCTCCCCCCCTCTCTCTCTCTCTCTCTCTCTCTCTCTCTCTCTCTCTCTCTATATATATATATATATATATATATATATATATATATATATATATATATCTGTATATATACATCTCTCTCTCTCTCTCTCTCTCTCTCTCTCTCTCTCTCTCTCTCTCTCTCTCTCTCTCTCTCTCTCTCTCTCTCTCTCTCTCTCTCTCGTGGATATGCGTTGTTTGCTACACGTGCGACTTAGCCATAAACTCATAACTCACTGACTAACTCATACAGCATTAATAAAAGGTCCACGCATCCCCATGCACCCTCACAGTCATCTGTTCGATAATCCATTGCTGAGATGGGAGGCGTTTCAAGATGGATTGTGGTGGATGAATTTTTGGTTTAAATAGTGTGTAGTCAACAATCAACCGGTACAATACATAATAAACACATTTAGAATCAACAAGAACCTAAAGCTTATAAACCATCAAACTCAGGTGAGGAAGGTGAGCTGTCATACTTTACGGCGCTGTCCAATCCCCCCCCCCCCCCCCCCCCTTTTCTGCATCCGTGTGTTCACGCTTTCCAAGCACAGAGACTTTTGCTTAGGATATTTCTCTCAGGTTTGTGTCTTTCTTTTGCCATAAATGCCAACAACTCCTTTAACTTGAGTTTTGGAAACAAATTGAATTTTATATTTGGGTACACTTGGATAAACAGATAAAGTTAACTGTGCATGAAATCATGTTTGGAGTTAAAAATCGAAAAATGCATGCAACTCTGTTGAAAGATTAAACTGTATAATTTTGGTTGCTAAAATGTACATAAGTATTTATAAGAAAACCAAGGCTTCAATGCCTCTTTTTGTTATCTTCGAAAGGCAACTGCAGATCAGAAATATTTATTTTTGATTAAAAAGTTCCAAGACAAATATTTAGTACATTTTTTTTAATAAAAACAATTGTAAATGTTACCTCCACCATCATTACCCCCCTGACCCCCCCCCCCCCCCCCCTTCACTCTCTCTCTCTCTCTCTCTCTCTCTCTCTCTCTCTCTCTCTCTCTCTCTCTCTCTCTCTCTCTCTCTCTCTCTCTCCTCTCTATCTCTCTCTGTCTCTCTATCAGTACAGAAAGATGTCTTTATAATGAATTGCCAGAACGTATTCCAAATGAGTGTGGTCAATTATGTATCTGTACATCCGTAGATGCCTTTCATTTGTTTCATGAATTTTAATACTATATACTTTTTGAGTGGTAAATGTTGAAGGATGAAAAAAAATATATTGTGAGTGGACGGATGCATGTTATTCATTAAAAGCCCCACAATGGTGCGCTTGGCAACAAACAAAAAAACAAAACAAAACAAAAACTAGAGCATTTAAAAAGATAACACGTGAAGCGCTGTCAAAGCTTTGAGTAAATCTATATTCAAATAATAAAGCATTAAAAAAATAACAAGTTGCGTGAAGCAATATCAAGATATTCAGTCGTTCTATCGATCTGAAACTAAACATCAACACTGAAAACCTGGAATCAGACTACATGTACGTATAGTGAAGCTTGGCTGGCCGAAATCCGAGAACAAGCATGCTAACATAGGATCAATTTTCGTTAATTTAGAGCACATCCTTGTTGTAAACATGACAAATCTATATATTTTTTATTTGACAGATTATACAGAATATCATGCAATCATTTTTAAATCTGTTTATCATCTTATAGATTTAATTAGAAATTTTATAATTTTCATGAACAAATTAATTGAATAATGTGTTCCAAGCTGAAATACAAATGCAATTCGTACCATGGTCTCACCACGGATCAGAGCCAAAGTAACTGTTATTTCCTTACCAATCAACTAGCTTTTTCTCCTTCTTGTCACTACTTATAGCCTTATACTCAGTAGCCAATAGCCTCAGAACTCTGTGTTAATGTGTCTATGTGTAATGTAGAGTAGCCCCTCAACGGGCGAGGGCTGGATGTATAAATAAAATAAAAAATATAATTAAAAAAAATAATAAAAAAATAAAAAAAATCCTTTAACAATTACTCATTCTGAGTCACAGTCATACACACACCCCAGAAATTCGCTAGTCGCAAAAAATAATTATATCTCTCGCAGAAAACCTAAGCTCGCCATAGACAAACATTGGCTGGCCAAGACCCTCTCGGTTATCCAAGACCAGAAAACTGTTAGGAATCATCCTGCCTCCTCATCGGCGGTGTCTCGGCTAACCTCGTTAACGCGATCTTCACGAGATTACGGCAGCAGGGTGATTCGATTTTCTGCAGGGCTTGTGTCCTTTCAATTGCTTAAACGAGGGGCGAAGACTGGACTGTCTGGTGGCTGATGTAACAGTGTCTTGATGCGGCGTTGGCCGGAGAGTTTGAATGTGAAAATCTTAACAGTTGTTTTTAAGCTGTACGTGTGCGGCGATTGTACGGTGTATTAGGTATATCACATGGACCATGGTGGTAAGCTTACAGTAACCCCCCCCCCCCCCCCAATTTAAGGTTCCGTCGCTTTCAAGACCCTGTTTTCTAAGACTTTCTGTTTATAATCTATGTAAATTTACCCCTGTGTTAAGACTCAATTTTTTTTTAATACCGGATTTTTTTTCAGATTTTTTGAGGTGTTAAAAGAGGAGTGCCACTGTACCTCGATGCTCGTGACCTCTTGTTGTAGTTCGGGTGATTTGTTTGTTTGTTTGTTTGTTTGTTTAACGCCCAGCCGACCACGAAGGGCCATATCAGGGCGGTGCTGCTTTGACATATAACGTGCGCCACACACAAGACAGAAGTCGCAGCACAGGCTTCATGTCTCATCCAGTCACATTATTCTGACACCGGACCAACCAGTCCTAGCACTAACCCCATAATGCCAGACGCCAGGCGGAGCAGCCACTAGATTGCCAATTTTAAAGTCTTAGGTATGACCCGGCCGGGGTTCGAACCCACGACCTCCCGATCACGGGGCGGACGCCTTGTTCGGGTGATTCTCTATAGGAGTTTGAGAGAGGATTGGGAGAGTGTGGAGGGAAGAGGGGAGGGGAGGGGGTACGCGTATTGTTGCAATCGTAATAGTAGTAGTAGTAGTGGTGGCGGTGGTGTTCGTTGTAGAAGAAGTAGTAGTAGTAGTATAGGTGCTGTCACTATGTCTTATCTCCCATGCCTCTTTTTATTTTTTTTTATTTTTATTTTTTATTTTTCCTTTTCTTATTCGTTTGAAGTTTTCGTCCTTCCACGAGGCAGCAGGTAGGGGAAAGTCCCCAAATGTCGAACAGCTGACTAATACCGAACAGCTGACTAATACCGAACAGCTGATTTCTCGAAAACAAGAGTCGACTGCTCAAATTTGACTGCACGAGGTGATAGAGTACCGTCCCTTATTATCCTGTACGAACAATCATGGCGGCGAAAGGCTGCACAAGAAAACGGTGAGTGATGTTAGGATTTTATGACTCTCAAAGCTATTTTCGACCTACAGTTTTAGACCAGCAGTTGTGTACATAAAAGTGGCCTTATATTAGACAGCTCATCATTATCATACAAGTACAACACAAGCCATGCCGTCTTGTCAAATATATATAAAATATAAAACAGTCAATCAGTTTATTAAATAAAATCCCCCCCCCCCCACAAAAAAATGGTGTGTTTTTTGTGTGTGTGTTTTTTGTTAATTAAAAAAAAATTGCCTATTTGCTAATGAAGCAGCTGTTGTTGCACGACTTTCTGTGAATGGGGCGATTACGACAATTAAACAAATCGGTGTTAGTATATATTATTAAATACTGGCGTAATCAGTAAGCATATGTTTGAAGTGGCCGAATTTATTGATTACTTATAGAAAGAAAGAAAGAAAGAAAGAAAGGAAAAAAGAAAGAAAGAAGTCAAAATGTTAACTGGCTGTGAGCGTTAAAGCTGAAGAATGCTCGCGGCCATCGTATGAAAACAAACGCCTGAGTTGTTATGTAATGTGTATTCAAAGAAAACATCTTTAACCTCTCGGACAGCAATAGCCATTCGCATGCCTCCGAATCCGTTCTGATCGTAATGACAACCCTAGTATCACCTTGTTTTGAAAATTTTGCACTCTCTCGCACTGTCCTAAAACGGAACCCTCCGAGCAATTTAAATCCAGACTTCAAGAGAAACAGAAGCAAAATTGTTAGCACCGTGGTCAGTTGCCGGGTAGATGGGGTATCCGGATAAGGGTGGCATAGACCGTTGACCATCGGTTTTATCAACCGGACAGTGTCTTTCACACCATTAACACCGTATCAGGGACCTGGTCAGCCCATACCCGCTATCTACTGCTGACCACTAATGCCTGCGTTTCCAAACTAGACACAGAGATGTGACAGCTACACCCGCGGGAGATGTTTGTTTGACGAAGGGAAAATCTTGTCTGGATTTCTGGTACAGAGCTGCTTGTTTGGGGGAGGATTTGACGCCACTTGACTACGGATGGACAAATAGGATGGAGACTCAAACACTCTGGTAGGTATATTTGGTGCATGAGTATACCTGGACAGACATACAGACAAAAAGACAGACAGACAGAAAAATACACAGACACACAGACAAACTAAGACACACACACACACACACACACACACACCCACACACACACACACACACACACACACACCTACACACACACACACACAAACACACACACACACAGCTAGACACACACACAGCCCGACACACACACACACACACACACACAAACACACACACACACACACACACAGTTTGGCAAACGCGGCAGGCTCGAGGCAGGTTTCACAATCTTCAATCACAGACTTCCTTTTTTTTCAACAAAATCAATCTTGACAGAGATCTTTGAAATAGTGTTTTTATTAAAGCCTTACATCCTCCTGGATGGAATCAAGACAAAAACTTGTATGGAGACGCATTCTTGTCGACATAATGTGATAGCTTGTTACAGTACTCTATCAAACAAAGGGATAGACGTAAACAGAATTGGGTAACGATTTATTCAAAGAATATTGTCCAGAGGCTTTAATAAATTAAGCAATAACAATGCAAGCAAAATATCATTTCCGAGCTCAGTGAAAAAAGCAGCAAATAAGGACTAATTATGGGAATTCCGTTCTTCTGAACTGCTATTTCGCTGTGATGCACGTCATGAGCATACCTTCAAAAGTAACAATGTTAATTGCACTCCATTTCTCACTTTAAAAAAAAAGTAGAATCATTGACCAATAGAAAAAAACGAGTTTGGAATTTTTTTTGCATATTCTTGGGGAATAAATACCTGAAAATGTAACCCTACCCTCTAAATGGTGACATCATGACAGCGAAAAAAAATATACAGAACAAGTCATGTGAAGCGATAATAAAACATTAAGTTGGTTTGAAACTAAAAGATCAACATTGGAATCAGGGACGAGTCATTAACAATGCTAGTGAGATTTGGCTAGCCGAAACCAGAAGACCGAGACGGGTTGCCTCCGCGAAGCATATGAACAAAACGGGCGATTTTTCTCATTTGAGCAGATTTTCACACTAAGCATGACATATCTGTTTATACATTGGGATCCAGGAAATCCAAAGGATACAATGCAATAACTTTTGAATCTGTAATCAAAAGTGTTATTGTTATTTGCAATTTTTAGAATGTTATGTACCAAATTTTATAATACATTTCATAACTTGACGAAATGTAAAACAAGTCGCGTAAAGCGATATAAAAACATGTAGTCAATCTATAGGCATCAAATTGAAGGATAAACTAAAAAAAAACAAAAAACAGTCCGATCGGCGAGACTAAATTCAGATAGTCTCGGCTAACCATACCCGAAAACCGTCACGGATCACACTCATCTCCGCGAAGCATACTAAACCTGTTTTCTTTAATTCTGAACGCGTTTTTAAAGTAAACATAACATATGTATATATATTTTTTAAATCAGGAGAAGATAAGAAGTACAATGCAGTAGTGTTTGAATCTGTAATGAAATATTCGTTTTTGATGACAATTTTAATGAGCGAACTAATTCACTTATTTTCAAGCTACCTGGCTCAAATGCAATATCAAAGTCCCGACTTAATCAAAGATTACTTAACAGGTCCGCCTCAACTATCACAAAAACGGAAATGACGTCATCAAAGACTGTGGCAGAGTACCTTAACGCAGTCCTAGTATATCCACTACTGACTGAACTGTGGCATAGTACCTGCACGCAGTCCCAGTATATCCACAACAGACTGAACTGTGGCATAGTACATGGACGCTGTCCCAGTATATCCACTACAGACTGAACCTTAATGTCTTTGTCTTGCATTTTCTACAACAACTACTCTGCACACATAAGAAAACCCAACCCCTCTCGCACGCACACATGCAAGTACGCACGCATCAACACTCACGCATCAACACTCACACACACACACACACACACAAGCTAACACAAACGAACACGTGCGCAAAACGCTCGCGCGCACGCTTACACACACACACACACACACACACACACGCACGCACGCACGCACGCACACACACACACACACACAAACGAACACGTGCGCGCAACGCTCGGCCGCACGCACACACACACACACACACACACACACACACACACACACACACACACACACACACACACACAGCTAGATAATACATCATCTGATATGTTTCCTTGTTCATATGCTTTTTTCAAGTCATAAACGTAAACAATGAATGGTTTTACTGGGATTTTGTGCAGCGTTTTGTATTATCTGCGTTGTTGTCGGATTTAAATACTCTTATTAAGAAATATCTCTCAAAAACTGGGTATCTAATCACGACCGATAAGATTTTCCCCTTTTCGATTAAAAAGTACAATGAGATTTAGTCAGAACCATAACATTATTCTTCTAAAAACACTTATTAACATCCATGTAAAAGAAACACAACTATGTTCATCAAATTATCTCACCCTTTGCAAGAAACGTATGGCGAAGGCACATTTCGCGCCGCGGTGCAGATGACGCAATTGACTCTCGCCTTGTATGAATGGCATTATTTCTGTTGGGATGACGTGTGAACCTCATCATTAGTGACTTGGAAAATCGGTCGGATTTAGGTATCCTCGAAGTCGATCGGAATTGGATACACTTACCCTACACTCTTCCACACTGACAGGCGCGCGCGCACGTACGCACGCACATATGCAACAATAACAATGACAAAAATCAAACTTTTAAAAGCACTTGAAAGTTAATAAACAAAGCAACTATTGATTCCCTACGATTATATGATCGTGACTGGCTCTCTTTCCAAGTTGGAACGTTTTCAATCTGCTGTCTGACGTCATCAAAGTGTTGAAAAACGTACGGCGATGTCTATAAAACTCTCACTTGACCACAACATTCACAATGCAGTGCATTCAAGGATTGAAAAAAAACACTGGCGTTGATCAGACACAGTCACTGAATGTTGTTATTTTACAAATGAATCTGCTTAACATTTGGTAAGAAATGACCGTCAATAGTGCCGGGCGGTCGTGAGAATTCAAGGTTTTCAGAGACAGACAGTAAATAACGTGCTCTGAAATAAACACATGCCGAAAAATTCTTTAGTCAGCCAGTTGATCATCTGCCTGACAACGGATAGGAAGTATAGAATTGGTCGCATCATGGCAATTTGCTGTGTATGGCGGTCATAGCAGACGATTTGTCTTCAGGACGGTCGTGAGAAAAAATGAGACAGACACCTTGCCCGAGTGACTAGACAGTAAATAACGTGCTCTGAAATAAACACATGCCAACAAATTCTTTAGTCAGCCAGTTGATCATCTGCCTGACAACGGATAGGAAGTGTAAAATTGGTTGCATCAAGACAATTTGCTGTGTATGGCGGTTATAGCAGACGATTTGTCTGCAGGGCGGTCGTGAGAAAAAATGAGACAGACACCTTGCCCGAGTTACTAGACAGTAAATAACGTGCTCTGAAATAAACACATGCCGAAAAATTCTTTAGTCAGCCAGTTGATTATCTGCCTGACAACGGATAGGAAGTGTAAAATTGGTTGCATCATGACAATTTGCTGTGTATGGCGGTTATAGCAGACGATTTGTCTGCAGGGCGGTCGTGAGAAAAAATGAGACAGACACCTTGCCCGAGTGACAAAATGACCAAGCGCAAGTAGAATAAGCCGTAGTTAGCCTTTCAAAGCCCTTTCATGTCGTGATTTGATGGAAATTGCTACTTATTAAAAGCATGTTACGTCCAAACCTTTTAACAGCCATTCCAACTGAACAGATTTGTAATTAACGTTTTTGAGACAGACACATTTGGAAAAAAGACCGTTTACTTCACATGCGATTGTATCGACTAAACATAAACACATTCATTGTTTTTTTTAACTAAGTGTGTTCATCTATCTCTGTTCTTTGGTTTCTAATGTACTTTTCACTGGATTTCTTTGTGTGTTTTTGTACTGGTGCCTTTGTCTATTGCAATGTGGCTAAAAAGGGAAATCGTGTCTGTCTCATTTCTCACGACCGACCTACCTTTTTCGCTGGTGGGGAATACAAACTTGACTTAAATTCGATCAAAGTTTATTTTTCATATGTAAATTCCGAAGACATTCGACACAGACCAGTGAAAATTCACGACTAAACAAAACGAAACATTTCATTTAATATCAAAGTCAGGGACATACCCGACTCTGAAGACTGTGAAACCTGTCTAGACAAAATCACGAGAAAAAAAGAAACGAAGAAAAACAACAGAAATCCCGAGAAAGCGATACACAAACAACATTTGCTGACTTTTTGCAGAGCACACCAACGGTGAAATTAGGTATGTGTTCCGAAACACCCACTTTGCAAGAAAGAAATGGAATTCTATCGCCAAACATCAACAATGATGACGTCAAATCAAAGTCAGAAAAGAACAAGAAGAAAAAGAAGAAGAATTCTTCACAAATTACGTCATCTACATCGAATAAGAACACGGATCGTGTTCTTGAAGATTCTCCCAATAACTCATTTGGTGATGACCGTGATCGTTCTTTGGATCGGTTAGTTGATGATGAAAGCAATTGCGAAAGTGGGGAGAGCTGTACCCAATGTAGAGAAGAGAGCGACGACTTGGGTTTACCGTCGGTGTTGATCATCCATGATTCGGTCTTGAGAGACCTAGACCCTGAACGACTTGGCCGACGTGTTGGAGCGAAGATAACTAAGAAACAAGCAAATACCCTATCTGAATGTGTCACAGTGATACAAGAGATGAAGTGTCCCACACCCGAAGCAATCGTAATTTCCAGTGGAGTGAATGACTTAAAGTCAAAAAGAGGAGAGGAAGCTTGCAACCAACTCAAAACATTTGTGAATGAGGCAAACAAAAAGTATCCTTCAACGCATGTGGTCATAAACAAATTAGCGCCAACAAAGTTTGATGACATCGAGGCAAGAAGAGAAGTATACAACGCCTTGAATTTTGACACCTTCAGGGAAAAAAGAAATACCTCTTTCGTCTGCAATGACAATGCAGTGCAAATAAAGCCAGACGGAATACACCCGACGAAGAGGGGCATGGGAGTTTTGGCAAGGAATATGGGTCAACACTTAGAAAAAGTGCTCTGGCAAAAAATTCAAACCAAAAACAACGACCGTGAAAAGAGAATCATCAACGAACACAACTACCATGATGACGAACGTAAAGACCACTACAGAACGGAAAGAAGAAACGATGAGAGAGATTGGTACAACCAAAGACGAAACTACAAGAACAACAAAAACAACAAAGGAAACTTCAACAACGGATACAACAGAGGCAGCTACAACAACGGGCATAACAGAGACAACAGATACAACAGATTCAACGGAGAAAGCAATAACAATGATAACTTCAGAAGAAACGAGAACAACCTACCCAGTGGAGAAGCCAGAAGAAACAACCACGATGAACGAGATAGGTACAACCAAAGACGAAGCTACAAAAGCAATCGATACAACAGAGGCAACTTCAACAATGGATACTACAGATTCATCGGAGAAGGCAACAACAATAATAGCACCAGAAGAAATGAGAACAATCTGTCCAGCGGAGAAGCCAGAATAAACAACTACAATAAATACAACGGATACAGAAGAAGAACCAGTCAGAACCAAAGATACCAGTTCAATGAGTACCAAGAACATGACAACAGAAACAAGTACGAGTATCATGGATTCGACAGAGAAACTGATGAAGGTGGATACGAGCGAGAAATCGACGACCATGGACATGACAGAGAAATCGACGACCGTGGATATGAGAGAGAAATCGACGACCGTGGGTATAACAGAGAAATCGACGACTGTGGATATGACAGAGAAATCGACGAACGTGGATATGACGGAGAAATCAACGACCGTGAGTACAACGAATACTACGGAAGAAACGAGTACTACGTGGATGATGGATACTACAACTAAAGAAACAAAAACAAATGACTCTATAGAAAGAGCAACAATGATGGACGGAAAAGATGAAAATGATGAAAACAAAACACAAACTGTGGATATATGTTTCATTTTAATTTAAATCTTCATCTTATCACAATAAACATTGAAAATAATAATAATAATAATACTATGGTTACATACAACAAGCAAAAACCTAATTATTATAGTGAGCAAGACGGTGTTCTGATTAAGATTATGTCTTGGAATTTAAAGGGATATAAAGAAGAAATAGATGGTTATACCATAAATAAATTTACTGAAGAAAAAGTAACTCAACATTTAATTGAACATGATATAATATTTGTACAAGAAACGCATTTAGATGAAGATAGCAAAAAATATATATACCTATCTGGTTTCTTAAAAAATTGTCACTTCATTAGAAGAAAAAGAAATAATGCTGTAAGCGCTTCTGGTGGAATTAGCGTTTTCATAAAAGATTACATAAAACATAAAATAAAGATTTTACCTAGAAGTGATAGTAACATTATATGGCTTCATGTAAAGAATGAATTTATGGGACAAGACGTATTCATTGGATGTATTTATATTCCCCCAGAACACTCATCTTTTGGTAAAGATTTCACCAATGACATATGGCATCAACTGGAAAGTGACATTGAAGAATTATCTACAAAAGGTTCCATCATATTATGTGGAGACATGAATTCAAGAACTGGAGAAATATGTGATTTCATACAATGTGATAGTGACAACAACAGATACCCTTTACCAGATAATTATTGTTTTGACAATTTCCGTAATCGCCAGTCATATGACAAAGTGATTCTAAAGCAAGGAAGACGGTTAGTAAATGCATGCATAAACAACAATCTTTATATTTTGAATGGAAGGACATTAGGCGATGTACATGGTAATTATACCTGCTTTACCTACAACGGTTGTAGTACAGTTGATTATATCATATGTTCAAAGGTCTTATTTAAACATGTCATATATATGAAGGTCAATAAGCTAACAGTTTACTCAGACCATTGTTCAATAGAAATGAAAATTAGTCTTCCAATCAAACTAAATGAAAACAAAGATACAGAGCAAATCAGACAAAGATATAATAAATATTCAACTAAAACAGAATTAATTGAGCAAATACATAAATGGGACCAGAATTCTCACGAAAAGCTTCAATTAGTTTTGAATACTCAAAACATAAAGGCTCTTCTATTGGAAATAGGTGATGACATTGAAAAAACAAACCAAGTAATTGAAATATCCAATAAATCAAAGTGTATCAATAACATCACAAACAAATTGTCTCTGACATTAACTACTGCAGCAAAACAAGCATTAGGTACAAAAACTAAAACTAATAGAATAAGAAAAAAGAAGAAGATGAAGAAATGGTTCGACAATGATTGCTTCTCATTAAGAAAAGAAATGAAATCACTATTAAATTCGTTGAATAGACATCCTTATAATAAAAATATTTGTCAAAAATATTATGCAACAAGAAAGAAATACAAATCAACCTTAAAGAAAAAAAAGCGACTCTACAGAAACCAGCTAGTAAGTAAACTAAATGAAGACTTTGATAAAGATCCAAACTCGGTATGGAAAACGTTAAAGGAATTAAAAACAATTGGAGAAGTAAAGGCAAACAATGTTGCTAAAATTAATCCTATGAAATGGATAAATCATTTGGAAAACCTTATAGGGACAGAAACTAAAGTTGCAGAAGTAAGACGGCAAGAAATTATCTCAGAATTGAATAAAATTCCTGAAAAACATTCGATACCTACCTTAGATAAGGATATAACAGAAGAAGAAATTAGAAATGCATGCAAATCATTGAAAAATAAAAAGTCACCAGGAAAAGATAAAATAATCAATGAACTTATCAAATCAAGTTTAAATTGCACTATTCAAATACTTGTAAAAATATTCAATTTGATCTTTTCAACTGGTTTATATCCAGAAGAATGGAAAAATGGCATCAGCATTCCAATTCATAAAAAAGGGGATCCATTTAATCCAAGTAACTATCGAGGAATAACTCTCACTAATAACCTCGGAAAATTGTTTTGTAAAATCATTAATTCAAGAATATCTTCGTTTTTAGAAAAAAAATGACATCTTATTAAGAGAACAAGCAGGATTTCGTAAAAACTATAGAACCACAGACCAAATTTTCATTCTAAAAAACATTGTTGATGATATCATAAAAACTAAAAACGGTAGACTTTATGGTTGCTTTGTAGATTTCCAAAAAGCGTTTGACAACGTCTGGCACGATGCACTTTTGCTCAAATTATACAAGAATGGCATTAAGGGGAAATGCTACCAAATAATCAAAAATATGTACAATAATTCAAAAATATGTACACGAATTCAAGGAGAATATTCAAAAGAAATTGTTATCAAAAAAGGAGTTCATCAAGGAAATACGCTAAGTCCTACTCTTTTCAATATTTTCATCAATGATATTACTAATGGACTACCAGATAAGGACTCTCCTTTCATTCATGAAAATACATCTGATAGATTATCATGTCTTTTATATGCAGATGATTTAGTTCTTTTATCGAAAACCAAGAAAGGACTACAAAACAAACTAGATTTCTTATACAACTACTGCCAACAATGGGGACTAATAATTAACACGGAAAAAACTAAGATTATACCTTTTTGTCGTACAGAAACCAAGATAAGTAATACATTCAAATGTGGTGAGGACATAATACAAGTAACAGATCAATATAAATATCTGGGCGTAATATTTCATAAAAATGGTAATTTTGATTTAACGCAAGATCATTTGAATAAGCAAGGTAACAAAGCAGCGTATTATCTTCGTAAAGCATTTATAAATGAAAATGTTCAGACAGAAACTATACTACATCTATTTGACATGTTAGTACATCCAATTTTAACATATGGAGCTGAGGTTTGGTTTCCATATAATTTTACTAACAAGAAAGATATCTCAAATCTTCATTCAGTTTTTGAGAATTGCTTATCAAATAAATGTCCAAGTGAATCTACACATATAAAATTTTGTAGATTTATTTTAGGAGTACAGAAGAAAGCAATGTGGCTTCCAGTTTTAGGAGAGCTGGGAAGATTTCCACTAAGTATAAAGATGATATCACAAGTCATAGGATTTTGGGGACATATCTTAGATTCAAATCAACAGTCTTTATTACATCATTTATACAGTTTGATGATATCTAGCTCTAAAACAAGTCCATGGTTGCAATTTATTAAACAATTATTATCACTTGTAGGATTTGAGCATGTTTGGAAAAACCAATTTACATTTAATGCTAATAAATTACAATTTGCTATACAACAAAAAATTATGAATGAATACGTTTTATTTTGGAAAAACAAAAAATCTGAAAAATGTTCAAGACTTGAGTTTTATTCACTAATTACAGAACGATACACAATACAAGCCTATTTAATTTATATTTCAAATATAAATCATAGAAAAGCTCTAGCAAAATTAAGAACAAGCACACATTCTTTAAAAATTGAGACTGGGCGTCATAGAGGAATATTGCGAGAGAATCGCCTCTGTAATACATGTAAAGTAATTGAAGATGAGCTACATTTTCTAGACAATTGCAAGAAATTTAACAATATTAGAAAAAAGTTAGTAGAAGAAGAAGTATCAAACTGTGACTTAAGGAAACCAAGCGATCTGTTATTTAAAAAAGACGAAAAAATTCAAAAATTGCTTGGAGCCTTTGTTTTTAATTGTTTCAATATTGAATGAAATAATTTGTACATTATTTATCCATTCATTTATTGTACAACTTGTGTCAATATCCTTAAGGGTTGATGACAATAAATTCTATTCTATTCTATTCTATTCTATTCTATTCACACACACACACACACACGCACACACACAGCTAGACACACACACAGCCCGACACACACACACACACACACACACACACACACACACACACACACATACACACACACACACACACACACACACACACACACACACACACACACACACACACACACACACACACACACAGTCTCCCAAAGCACCACATCTTTGCTAATTAAAAGCATGTACTGCAGCCCGTCGTGAGGTTGTAAGGCAAATTCCCAACGCATACATCCATGGTACAAGACCAAAGAGCGGAAACAATAATTAAAATGTAATAAAACATTGAGGCAGTATAACTCTTCCGATGGTCTTTCCGTTTTATGATTCAAAACTTAGATGTCTTTGGCTACAAGACAATAATAAGCACACCAGGCAAAAAAAGTAGAAAAAAGTCTTTATTTCCACGACATGAATAAATAAAGGGACATTGCAATCACATTCTATCGCCAGCTTTAGTTTCTGGCACGGAACAAGCGTATACTTCATCATACCCCCTTGTCATCGAGCCTGTCTGTGTGAACAAGCATTTCTAAAGCCGAGTCTGCTTGGAATAACACTTCAGGCGGTTTTCTAAGGCCTTGCATACACAATGTGTTGACCTAGTGTTGAAATTCAAGACTCCATTGACTGCAATTCCTTAAGATGTTTGACATTGCTGGTGCGGCATGAACTGCCGTTTATTTATGCAATGGGATCATTTGTCAATAAAGCACACCATGATACCTCCCTGGCACCTAACCCCTCTCCCGTTTTTTCTCCTCATTGCCTCTATATCCCTTTCCTTTTCTTATTTTATACCCAACTCACTCACCTACCGTCTGTCCTTCGAAATTGGTTAAACCAACATGTTATACATATTCAAACACATCACAACATCAAAACATTGCAATATATTTCAGAAGGTACACCAAGTTGAAAACGTATAATAAGAGGTCACATAATATTCCCTAACTTTGCATGGCGAAATATGATTAAACAGACAGATATGGACTTCAAAACTTCTTAGATAGTGATATGTTAAAATCAAAATCCCTCGACTTTCACGATTAACTGTGTAAACTTGATGAAGTGATCCAGTATCATTGTTTTTTATGTTTTTGTTTAAATTTTTTATTGTCAAACTTGGAATGACCTACCTGCAGACTAACAGTTGCACACATTCTAAAAGCTACGTGGACTGCCCATTGGTCAAATTCTTATTCAAAATTGTAGATATTTTTGTTTTGTTTTGTTTTGTTTTGCTTTGCTTTGTTTTGTTTTTCTGGGAATTGAATGTTTTGAACGTTACTAATGTGCGTTCGATTGCTCGGGATAAATAGTCGCAATCATCCTAAAAGCCTCATGGTCAAACGCTGTGGGTTGATTGATATCTAGGAAACTGAATGGGTCATTGATGTGAATTCGACTGATGAGCACATTATAACCGTTGTCCGCAAGATAGAATGAATTCCCAACATTCGGTCAATAAAATATTCCGTGCTATGTTTTCTGTGATAAATGAATTACTATAAAGCTAAGAATGAAATAAACGTTAGAACTCGTGATAACTATTCCTGAAAAAAGGCACAATAATTGATCATGGTCATATTCTCCAAGAATTGCATCAGACGTCCCCATTTCAACTCGTCTGATCTCAGTCAACTTGAAGTAGGATGCCACCGTGCACAATATTCAACACCACAGGTCATCGAAACTGCACTTACACAACACCTAACCTAAACAAAAAATCATACTTTAGTGAAAAATATAATTAAACAGTCAATATTCAGACACGCGAATGGAAAAATTCAAAGGATACACGACACCTCAGGAACGCAGACCTAAAAAAAAAAAAAAAAAAAAGACTCACTGCCCGGAATTTCACCGACAACACTTCCTAGACGACACTAGTCTAGAGCCAACACGCGCAGACAACGTTTCCTGGTACACAATCACAGCCGAACTGTTGACGGGGGGGGGGGGGGGGGGGGGGAGAGAGAGAGAGAGAGAGAGAGAGAGAGAGAGAGATGCCTGATTCTTCAACTTGAAGAGGAAAGCGTGTGAGGTCGTGGCTTGTCGACATTGTTGAGCAGCCCCTTGACACAGGCAAAGGCGAGAAGACCTCGTGTTCCGGAGAAACTGTCATCTGTTCCGTCACCCGACACCCTAGGCATTATCTCCCCTACTCTAACATGGCGCCTCTGTTTCGGGCATGAGCTATGGGCTTGATAACGCGAGGTACCAAAGCAAGAATGTGACATTGAGCCGATGTAGTGCAAATAGGCGGTGTTCTCAGACGAGTCTGTAGTGCGGGCACACAATAAAGGTTTTGGGTGCACACACACACACATACGCACGCACACACACACACACACACACACACACACACACACACACACACACACACACACACACACACACACACACTTTCATCAATTTTTGCTATTTGTTTCCTTGTTTGTTTGTTTGTGTTGTTTTTACCTTTTATGCGTGAGAAATGTCTCCGAGAGTTCCGTAGGTAACTTCTCCAGACGAATAGACCCGTCCATTTTTAAAACTATTAGCATGACTTGATAACGATCCCATCCGTCGTCCTATAGTTAGTAAGTTTTGTTGGGTGCACTGTTTTGTTTTGTGTGTGACTTATGTTTAGCTGCACTGATGAAAACGGTATGTTTTACGCTTTCTCTCGCTCAAACACACACACACACACACACACACACACACACACACACACACACACACACACACACACACACACACACACACACTCTCTCTCTCTCTCTCTCTCTCTTTCTCTCTCTCTCCCTCCCTAGGTTCAATCCCCTGTGTGCTATAATCCACTTCCATTTCTGCCAAACATATCTCCATAGAAACTTTTTTTAAAGCAACTGTTGGTTGCTGAAAAGGGAGACATTAAATCCCTGCATCAAGAGAGAAGAATGTGTTTGAAACACTGAACCTTGAGACTTAAACCCCTGTCACAATAGGGCTGCGTCCTCACGGCGTTCCTGCAGCGTCCAAGAAAAATTAAGAACGCCGAGGTGCGCGCAGTAGGGTCTCCTAGAGCGCCAGAGCAACGTGGTGGCGTCTCCATTTGACGTGGTGGGATCGCCAAGAACGCCATGCAACGGCGCGCACTTTGAGCATGCACAAAGTACGCGCCGTCGCTCGGCGTTCTGATTTGCGCGTGGTAGGAACGCCGTGAGGTCGCCGTAGCAGCGCAGTAAGGTCTCCTACAGCGCCACAAGCGGCGCTTGCACGGAGACCTCACGGAGAAGTCACTGCGCTTCTACCGCGTTCATCATCGTTTGCAGGGCGTTTGCACGGAGACCTCACGGAGAAGTCACTGCGCTTCTACCGCGTTCATCAGCGTTTGCAGGGCGTTTGCACGGAGACCTCACGGAGACGTCACGGAGTCCTTGGGGATGTCACTGCGCTTCTACCACGTCCGTCAGCGTTGGCAGGGTGTTTGCAGAAAGTTGCCAGTGCGTCGTGAGCCAACCCAATAACGCAGAGTACACTCCCCTGTCGTATACATGCACTTCCGCTTAATCGACACGCCGTGGACGCGCAGTGACGACTCCTAGCACGCCGTGAGCACTCCGTGATAGCGCAGTCAATCGCAGAATTTTCCTGCGATCCCACAGCGCCCTGAGAAATTTACAACGCAGTGCCAACTCCGTGAGGACGCAGCCCAAGTGTGACAGGGGCTTTACTAACCACTGGTGTGAACGTCATCAAGTCATGCTAATCGTTTTAAAACATGGAAAGGTCGTGTGCGTGTGAGGTGGAGAGAGAGAGGGGGGAGGAGGAGAGAGAGAATGAAAGAAAGAGAGAGAGAGAGAGAGAGAGGGAGAGGGAGAGAGAGAGACAGACAGACAGACAGACAGACAGATAGACAGACAGAGGCAGAAATACAGACAGAGATAAAGAGAGAAAAAGAGAGAGAGCGAGAGAGAGAGAGATAGAAAGAGAGAGACAGACAGACAGAGGCAAAAATACAGACAGAGTGAAAGAGAGAAAGAGAGAGAGAGAGAGAGAGAGAGAGAGAGAGAGAGAGAGATGAAGGGGGGAGAAAAGTAAGTAAGGGAACCAGTTGAGAGAAAGGAAGCAATGGGGAGGGGCATAAACAGCATATAGAGCGAGATCAAGGAGTGTAAAAGAGAAACTTAACTTCTTCAGATCCTCCTTGAAATCCTCCCTCTGCCCCCCTCCCCCCCCCCCTCCCCCTACCTTGCTTCGAAGCACCCGCCACCCCCCATGTCTCGCTCTCTCTCTCTCTCTCTCTCTCTCTCTCTCTCTCTCTCTCTCTCTCTCTCTCTCTCTCTCTCTCTCTCTCTCTCTCTCTCTCTCTCTCTCCTCCCCTGTCTAGGGCGATGCGCCCTACCTGTTTTTTCCTCCCACCTCTGCAGTGTAATTTTTGTATCGCGTGAAAATCGTTCTAGCAAAACGTTTGAAAGGGAAGAGGATCAGTGATCTCGCTGTTAATGAGAGGTCCCGGCCGTTTGATGATGTCGTCTGCTCACCCACAGAAGATCTATCGCGCCGACGCGGCATCCCAAGGTCACGTGAGCGCGCTTAGGCTCTCGGGAAATTTGATCACAGAGTCCCACTAATTTGCATGACGGCTTACTAGCGCCAAAAATTCAAACAAGTCGCGTAAGGCGAAAATACAATATTTAGTCAAGTAGCTGTCGAACTCACAGAATGAAACTGAACGCAACGCAACGCAGCAAGACCGTATACTCGTAGCATCGTCACTCCACCGCCCGTGGCAAAGGCAGTGCACGTGGAATTGACAAGAAGAGCGGGGTATTCGTTGCGCTGAGAAGGATAGCACGCTTTTCTGTACCTCTCTTCGTTTTAACTTTCTGAGCGTGTTTTTAATCCAAACATATCATATCTATATATTTTTGGAATCAGGAACCGACAAGGAATAAGATGAAAGTGTTTTTAAATTGATTTCGAAAAAAAAATTGATAATAATTTTTATATATTTAATTTTTAGAGCTTGTTTTTAATCCGAATATAACATATTGATATGTTTTTGGAATCAGCAAATGATGGCGAATAAGATAAACGTAAATTTGGATCGTTTTATAAATTTTTATTTTTTTTTACAATTTTCAGATTTTTAATGACCAAAGTCATAAATTAATTTTTAAGCCACCAAGCTGAAATGCAATACCGAACCCCGGGCTTCGTCGAAGAGTACTTGACCAAAATTTCAACCAATTTGGTTGAAAAATGAGGGCGTGACAGTGCCGCCTCAACTTTCACGAAAAGCCGGATATGACGTCATCAAAGACATTTATCAAAAAAATGAAAAAAACGTTCGGGGATTTCATACCCAGGAACTCTCATGTCAAATTTCATAAAGATCGGTCCAGTAGTTTAGTCTGAATCGCTCTACACACACACACACACGCACACACGCACACACACACACACATACACCACGACCCTCGTTTCGATTCCCCCTCGATGTTAAAATATTTAGTCAAAACTTGACTAAATATAAAAAGCATGTATGGATATTATGAGTTATTTCTAATATGCTGACTGTTAGCAAATGATAACAAGACATCTCGAGAAAAAAGATATCAAGCATGAGCCTTTTAGGCGAATGCTGATATCGTTTGTGAGACATGTCTGTTATCATTTGCTAACAGTCAGCATATTAGAAATAACGGTTTTATTGAGTCACTTGAGAAAAAGTGACTCTATGTAATCGGTCAGTGTTAGTCTGTCCGGCCGGCCGTCCGTAGACACCACCTTAACGTTGGACTTTTCTCGGAAACTATCAAAGCGATCGGGCTCATATTTTGTTTAGTCGTGACCTCCAATGACCTCTACACTTTAACGATGGTTTCGTTGACCTTTGACCTTTTTCAAGGTCACAGGTCAGCGTCAAAGGAAAAATTAGACATTTTATATCTTTGACAAAGTTCATCGGATGTGATTGAAACTTTGTAGGATTATTCTTTACATCAAAGTATTTACATCTGTAGCCTTTTACGAACGTTATCAGAAAAACAAGGGAGATAACTAGCCTTTTCTGTTCGGCAACACACAACTTAACGTTGGGCTTTTCTCGGAAACTATAAAAGTGACCGGGCTCAAATTGTATGTGAACGTGACTCATTGTGTTGTGAATAGCAATTTCTTCCTGTCCATCTGATGCCTCATATAATATTCAGAACTGCGAAAGTGACTCGATCGAGCGTTTGCTCTTCTTGTTACCGTTTAATTCGACCAAAAGAAATTTCGAAGCAACCCCGCGAATTAGACAGAACAGCCACAATGGGAACTTGAGCGCTTCTACCTGATTATGCCTGTCAGTCAAAGAATTCTCGTGACCTGAGTCAGCCAATCAGAGTAACACACCTGACGTGATGAATATTCACAGGTCAAATGCCTTTGACACACAACAATCTCACAAGATAAACCATGTTGAACATGCGTTTCGGTTGCTTCGCTTTTTCTCGTTGAACAGAGAGCGACAGATTTAGAACCGACTCCAGACGGATGGGAAATGACGTAAAGATACATTTGATGTGAAGCGAGTGGCGCAATTTCACTTGATTTTTCCGAACTTTGATCATTTAGATTTCAAATGAGCGGTCGGCATTGCACACTCAGACGATGGGCGGTGCCTTGCTGTTCCGTTACGCACCCACCGATAAAACTCGCTTTTCGGTATTTTTTTTTAGATAAAGAGAGTATTACCTGACAGCATTTGAAGTGTCATTCTTTAGAATAAATCACGCTGATAGTGTTGAATTACATTTTTACTTTGTCTTGTTAATTTTTAGCGTGATAAACAAAAAGGGTCCCTGCCTGAACGTTATAACATTTAGAGGGTCACCTAGAATCCGTCCTGATTGGTCAAAAAGCCATATGGGGCACTGAATTGGTAATAAAAAAAAAATATATATATATGTATGAGTGATATGGGAAATTCTTTGTGATATCTCTGAATGTAAATTACACTGTATCTATATATATATATATATACGACTTGTGTCTGTCTGTGTGTGTGTGTGTGTGTGTCCGCGATGCACGGCCAAAGTTCTCGGTGGATCTTTTTCAAATTTGGAGACCGTATTCAGCTACACCCCGGACACAACTTCATCGATGAGATATTTCAACACGTGCTCTCAGCGCGCAGCGCTGAACCGATTTTGGTTTTCTCTGGATCCATTCCCAGTAACTCTTCCTTATCTTCTCCAGTGTTTTCAGCCGCGTTTATCTCCCTTCCTCCGTGCGGTGCGCCGGCAAAGCCGGCGTACACCCGGCATAGCCAGGTCCCCGGCGCAGCCGGGTATTCGGCTCGACTTTTCCCCGGCGCAGCCGTACCCAGCGAAGCGGGTATTCATCTAGTTACTAATAACTCAGAGATACACATTGAGTTATTTGTAATTTTCATTTATGTTTAGAGATTTCACTAAGAATCACCCATATCACTCAATTATGTTCGTAATTTTCCCTGTTGGTGATGACATGCCGTAAGAGTATGAGCCCAAAGTGGTTATCACTGATAATTACTTAACTCATTGTCTCCCAGGTACGGATATTTCCGTACCGACTCATATGGCTCTATCTGACCAGTACGGACATATCCGCTCAGACTGTTAGCTTCAGTCGCTTCCTGTAACGTCCATCGAACGCCTGCATTCCAGCGTGTTGATACACAGTTGGTACACAGTTACTACAATTCTGAGTGATCTGCTGCAGCACAGCTGGTCTCGGCTAAAAAGAACTTGGTCGACATAGGTGGGGTAGAAAGTGTTAAATATCACTCCGCATTCATCCATGGGCGTGCACACGAGCATACACAATAATTATTGGTAACCTCAACTTGTGTCAGTAGGCCTATCATGCATGACTCACTTTACCGATAGCATATATAGTAACTACTAGTGCCAAAAGCAAATAATACTAAAACCACTCAGTGAAACTAGTAATTCCGCTGTGATTTGTGTAAAAAACAGTGATAAATGCCTTTATCACAATACATTTTCAATTTTGGCGCTTTGACGTCGTCATAGAAGTTGTGAGAAATCTGATCACAGGGTATAATTTGCATGCGGTATACAAAATAATTATTGGTAACCTTAACGTTTGTAATAGTCACTCATGTTTAACTTTACTGACAGCATATAGTGCCAAAAGCAAATAATACTAAAACCACTGAATGTACGTGTTAATTCCGCTGTGATTTGTGTAAGTATCAGTGAAAATTACCATTATCACTGTAAAATTTTCACTTTTGGCGATGGTATAGCGTCATAGAAGTTGTAAGAAATCTGATCACAGGGAATAATTTGCATGCGGTAACCCTGTGATTAACACGGAACCAACCAAGCTCATCGTATCTCTGCTTCCTGCAATATTTTGGAAGGAAGTAATAACTTTTCCCTCCCCTACAAATCATAACACTCTGAAGGCTGGGCGGAACAGTTTACTCTTTGGAAGCGCTGGGATGGAAAGGATGCTTTAAAAGAAAAGGTGAACAGAGCAAACGTGTTGAGAGTTTGGTGGTAGTGGTGGGGTGAGGGGGAGGTTAGAGGGGAGGGGTGGGTAG
>NC_090248.1:39730851-39745851 GCF_037325665.1 Littorina saxatilis
AGAGGGCTTGTTCGAGTCAGAAAATAGCACACCATATCCTCGGGGTATTACGAATACCTGTCTCAATATAAGCCACTTGGTCTAAGAGGACGTTGTACTTTTCATTCCTTGATATGGCCGAAGCTTGATAGTGAACTACACACACATGCGCACAAAATATCAAACCATATCCTCAGCGTATTACCAGTACTGCCAGTAGCCTACCTGTCCCAACATAGGAATTATGAATGTGTAATAGTCAAAATATCACACCAGGTACTGGTAATACGCTGAGGATATGGTGTGATAATATGGTGTGATTATTTTGACTATTACACATTCATAATTCCTTGGCACATACTCTGTGCTGCCGAAATACCCAACCGTTCAGGGCGCAGTTTTTCTACTATTTGAAAACGATTCGGCTCTCTATCGCAGATCTGGCAAGGCTTTTTACATGGGATAAGACCAGTCTTCCCTTTGAACACATGACTAAAATCGTCACTCTGTAGTCCCTTTGAGCAGAGTATGACATAATTTCTAAGAAGTACTGGTGTCAATCTTCGAATTTAATACATCCAAAATGTCCAACTATGCCCAGTAATTATCAGCGAGGATATTGGTTGTGGTATGACGGGCGCAATGGCTTGGTTGTGAGACGCCGGCCTCCAAAGCGGAAGGTCATGGGTTCGAATCCCGGCCTCGCCTGGTGGGTTAAGTTGGAGATTTTTCCGCTCTCCCAGGTCAACGTATGTGCAGACCTGCTAGTGCCTTATCACCCTTTGTGTGTACACGCAAGCACAAGAACAAGTGCGCACGGGAAAGATCCTTTAATCCATGTCAGAGTCCGGTGGGTTATAGAAACACGAAAATACCCAGCATGCTTCCTCCGAAAGCGGCGTATGGCTGCCTCAATTGCGGGGTCAAAACGGTCATACACGTAAACACCTACTCGTGCAAAAACACGAGTGTACGTGGGAGTTTCAGCCCACGAACGCAGAAGAAGAAGAAAAGGTTGTGGTATGTGTCCACATGGAGGGCTGGTCTTATCGCTTGGGATATATGTTTTAACGGGAAGGACCTTGTCTTTAAACACAGACAAACAAGCACTAACCCTTTGCATTCCCTAAACACGATTTTTTTTTTTGGGGGGGGGGGTTGGGGGGGGGGGGAGGGGTGAGGCAAGGAAACCCAAAAAAGCTGTTCTTGATCGGAATTCTTGCCAGTGTTCCAAAAAACAAAACAAAAAAAGCCACGGCATGCAGAGTTTCCCAGGCGGCCAAGTAGACAAAAGCAGACGGGTGTAGGGTAAACAGGCCTAAAAGCTGGGTGGCTATTGGGACGCTCGCAGGTGTCGTGTAATGAGCTCATGAAGCCGGCGAGATCACAAGCGCCAGGGCCATTTGCACTGGAAACATCCCAGCACTTGCTACATACCTCTCTGTCTTTCATTTTGTTGTTGAGACAATCTGTTGTGTGTGTTGAGGGAGGAGTGGGGGTGGGTGGGAAGGGATGTGGGGGTTGTGGTGATGGTTGAACGTGGGTGTGTGTGTCGTGTGTCTTGGTGTGTGTGTGTCTGTGTGTGTGTGTGTGTGTGTCTGTGTCTGTGTGTGTGTCTGTGTGTATCGGGGTTGGGGATGGGGACTGAGGGGAGGTGGATGATGGTTGAATGTGTCGGGGGGTGGGGGGGGGGGGGGGGGCATGTCGTGTATGTTAGTGTGTGTTGGTGTGTGTGTGTATGTTTGTGCGTGCGGAGGTGTATGTGTGTGTGGGGGCGGGGGGGCGGGGGGTATGTGTGTTCGTGTGTGTGTGTGTGTTTGTGCGTGCAGGGGTGTATGTGTTTGTTTGTGTGTTTGTGCGTGCGGGGGTGTATGTGTTTGTGTGTGTGTTTGTACGTGCGGGGGTGTATGTGTTTGTGTATATGTTTGTGTGTGTGTGGGGGGGGGGTTATGTGTGTTTGTGTGTGAGTGACTGTTTGTGTATCATGAAGTATGTGTGTCTGGGTCCTTGTGTTTGTTGAGGGGGTGCTAGTCGTAAAAATATGTGCCTTTGCAGCTTGCAAGATGCACTCAATTTCCCCAGGTCACAATCGTGATCTAACACACGGATTATTCAGCCTTAGTGTACACAAATGACGAATACAACCTACTCCTTAAGCGTGGGTACATGTACATTCATAAGTATTGCTACACAAAATGAGTCAACGATTATCTGCAAGCCTAAAACTCACCTTTTTAGCGTGAGTACGAGTATCTTTATGACTATCGCTACACAAAATGAGTCAATGATTGACGCCTCAAAGCTCGCCAGAGCCTTCTGCACTGATCCGAATCATTGGCTGCTGGTAGCCGTCCAAGGTAAACGTCTCCGCACGAAAGGGCCAGGATAGTGAAACCTCTGTGCGCATCATAGACAATCAAATGAACCATTTCGCCGCCTTTGCATCTTCCTACCGGAAAGTAGATCTCACGCCTCGCTTGGGGTCCGTTTCCTCCTCACTTATTGCCCCATCCTACACAAACAGATTCAAAATAAGAGAGAAAGACAAAAGAACAGGAGCGAAGTTGTGACTGAAGCCATCCTGAACTCAGGTCAAAATGAGTTCGGCTCATTCTATCCCTGACAGGATGCCTTGGTTTTCCTTGTCTGGCGAGGAAATCGATTTTTTTTGTTTTACATATTTAGATCTTTTCGTAATGTGTTATGGATGTAAGCAGATTCGCGATCGTCGATAATGATTTTTCATGGTGTTGTGTAATTTTTAAATTACAAAGGAATTGATATGTAAGACAGTTTCAAGCGAGCTATTTTTCGCAGCTGTATTTACTGTGCAAACAACTCTAAGTATGGCAAACGTGTCACGTGATAATCAACCGTTTGGTTTCGGCGCTCGCTGGAGCAGACGATGTTTTGACAATGATGCAACCATATATTACGGTCTCCTTCCGGCAGCAGTCCCAAAATTTCGACTTGTTTTGATCTTAGAACGATTTCTTTATCATAACTGTGAAGAACAGAACGGAGATCACTGTCGAAGTCGGCCAATCTGCAATCATTTTCGTCTCACGAACACTGCTCGCGAACAACATATGGGAGATAACTCTGTATTCTTGTTTTGATAGATTCGCGTAGGACTTTAGCGTCCGGTCAGAGGGACTAAAGCGATAGCGTGGAGCGATGATGATCAGAATGTGACTGAAGCCTGATTGTCAGTCGGCGAATGAACAGTGTTGGATGACTTGTATACGTCTTTGTACGTTCGCTGAACTCTTCAGGTTCGTTTCAGTGTGGATTTTACGCGGTTCAGCTTTGGAGATACATATACGCTCTACTGAGATACTTGCTTCCACCAAAGGACTTCTACTGTAGCTGTAGAAGATATTTGCTTCCACTGGATTCAAACATGTGCATCCCACTGTTTACTTTTGAACTCACAATGTGATCTCGCTTTAAGGTATTTTGGTCTCTGTTTCACCTTCGTATTTTGCGTCAGACAACCTCCATTGACCTTGTAAAGACTTAAGCTCTTTAAAAAATATATATATTGATAGAAATTATCTTCAAGTTCAGATCTTTTAGAAAACTTTAGTTTTATATCGATGTATTGTTTAAGGAAGGTATGTGTGTTCAAGGAAACAATAGATAAGTAAATAAAGCAAGACAGAAGGGGGGAGGGGGTCAAAGGAGGAAGAAAAATATCAGTTACATTAGAAGATTCCCTTCTTAGTATTCAAAAGATAACTTGTTACAAGTGTTGCAATGTGCAATATATACTGCCATAGAATTTTGTTTAGTTACTTAGTTATATGAAGTCTTATATCGCGCGCGTATCTCCAGGCTCGGACTCAAGGCGCAGGGATCTATTTATGCCGTGTGAGATGGAATTTTTTACACAATACATCACGCATTCACATCGACCAGCAGATCGCAGCCACTTCGGCGCAAATCCTACTTTTCAAGGCCTATTATTCCAAGTCACACGGGTATTTTGGTGGACATTTTTTTTTATCTATGCCTACAATTTTGCGAGGAAAGACCCTTTTGTCAATCGTGGGATCTTTAACGTGCATACCCCAATGTAGTTTGATTGAATACAACGTCTCTCCGGCCTTGCACTGCAAGCCGTTTTCGAGTGTACCCGTAAAAATTGAAAGCATCAGCACTGAAAAGAATTGCGCACTCACGCCGGCCAGAACCTCAAATGTGAGACGAATTATGGTGCTTGTCCCCGTTTAATGTGCAGGTTTTCCCAGGAGGGCGCATTGAGCAATAAAGAGAAGGGGTGTTTGGCTCTCGTCTGAAGTCTTGTTTCTGCGTCATTGCCAATTACCCCCCTTGATGAGTGTGCGCGCGCAGTGCGGTGTCTAGTTGCCGGAACTTACAGAAAACAAAAGAAACGCGCCCCTTGCTTGTGGCAAGCTGGTGTCTTATAAGTGAGTTTAGGCGGTGATTTAGTGTGATTTGTGGAAAGTTCGTTTTTCAACTGGCTCTGTATCCTGACGTTTGGTGAATCTACGTCGCTGAGTACATAAGGAGATAAAGATCTAAAAGTCAGTTCAGAAACTGAGACGCACGGGAAAAACATCAAGACTCAAGAATCAAGACTCAAGACTTAAAGATTGTACGGTCCTTATAAAAACATCAAGACTCAAGAATCAAGACTCAAGACTTAAAGATTGTACGGTCCTTATAAAAACATCAAGACTCAAGAATCAAGACTCAAGACTTAAAGATTGTACGGTCCTTATAAAAACAAGGAAAAGTGTCTTGCAGTGTCAGGCGGTTTAAAACATAAAATTAGACAAAAGGATGAAAAACAGTATATAAATCAAAGTTTGAAAACTAAAATATGATCAATATTCGATTTCCTGACAAAGAAGCTGAGGTTATGTACTATTCAAGTTGTACTTCATACGGACCAAAATATCTTTTGATGCAACAGAAATTCATCATAAAGACAGCCTTTCATGTTCGTGTTCAATTAATTGTTACATGTAGTTATATTCGGGTAAAATTAGGCAATATTTTAATTGCCTAATTGTGCCAGTTCAAAACAGTTACCGCTGTGTCCTTACTTAGGTATATTTTTAATGAAAAAAACAGAAGTTGATATGCAAACAAACAAACTGATCTATAAGATAACTTTCGTTTCTTTAAATTCTCATGCACTTTCCCGAATGAATGAATTTCCTTAGTTAATCGTGTCTTTAATTAGCGTGTGAAATACATTTGTCTTAACCGATTTGAAAAAAGAGGGCTATGCTGGACGAAAAAACAGCTGACAGATTTGTTGGGGTAAATTGTCTGTTCTGAACTAAATGTCATTATGGCATAAGACCTGCTAATGCCATATTTTGCACGTAGGCCAAAAGAGAGAGAAAAAAATGTCTCTTAGGGGCAAACCTCTCGAAACCGCTCTTTTGTTATACTCAAACTCAGACGATGACACCTTGCTTGATAAACAGAGTTTGAAACGTTTACCATTTTGCCGAATTCAAGAGGATCGTCTTGGCTTCATTCAGTCTTCAATTCTGTTTAAATTTAAAGACTGCATGCAGATTATGACGTTGGCACTCATCACGTGTGCGTCCTGGAATATACGTTTTGACCTCGTTTAATTCTGCTGGCAGGGGTCATTCTTTTCGCTGAAATCAGAGGAGCCAAAATCAATTCAATGAAGTTAATTTTTCAAAAACGCTTCCGCTGATGCCGTATAGGGATGTAGTCTACTGTCAATACTGAAAAAAAAGAATCCTTCATTGTTTACTGTCGGCGATTGCCAAAACTTCCAGTATTTCTGCATGCTTTTATGTTTTCTCATACATTTTTTTGAACCAACAACCGAAAAAAAATACTACTTCAAAGCTGAATGTGCACGTTACGTGATTTGTGTGCATATTTTCAAAGATCGAACTTTTATGTCAATAGCCTACCTTCCAACAAGAACAAAAATGCAATGAGAAAAAAATCAGTGTTAATAAGACATTATCCGCTTCACTAGTTCTAAGGTAGAAATGTATTTACTGTAGGTGACAGTTTACTGTTTTCCTAAAAACATACGCCATGATTTTAAAAAATATATATATTCTCAATTTATTTACAACAACGAAAAGTAAAATTCAACCTATAGATCCCTGTAGTTGTTATTTGGATTCTGTTTTGTATTTGGGTTTATTTTTAGTTTTGTTGTTGTTGTTGTTTTTTTACCACATTTTCACATGGAAATGATTTATAGAACTAATGAAGTTGATTGTCCGATAGGAGAAAGACGTCATAGTAACCATGCCTTGTAAAACATGGACTACTTTTTAAACATACGATTTACTATTTTTCGATATTTCCTAAAAGCAAGAACAAATATCTAGTTTCAACTGACATCTTTAAATACAGGTACAATGTTTACTGCTGTGTCCGTCTATCCACGCATCAGGCTTCTCAACTAAGGCAACAAAGATGAGAAGATCAGAAGATCTAAGAATTGCCAATTTATGGATTCTCGTGCCTGTGTAGAAGAAAACCCACTTTAGCTTATACCCCAGGTACCTCCCCGTTGGTCATCCCAGAGAAGTTTCAGGAATAAAAGTCGCAGAACTGTTACCGCGACGTTTATTACACGCTCTACCCGTATCCTTGTCTTTCACGAACCCGCGAACTAGCCCATGAAACATATTAGTGGCTGACTCTTGTGTTTATGGCGAGGTCTCCGCGAATGATTGTCAGCACGACTTCCCTCGGAACGCAGAAAACGAGCGAAAGTGTTTCACTCCAGTCTTCAGTTCAAGGTTCTGGGGTGTGTGTTGAGCTTTTAGAGGTAGACACCAACAGCTTTGTTGGCCTTCTATACAGCGGAAAACGTCGGGCTCCGAGATAAATACAGTCGACGCTTGATAAATATCAGAGCCTTGCTAGTTTCTCGGATGAAAAGACGTGGTATTTACCGTTTCACGATTCTAAATTGGTCTTTTGAGAGAAATACAGTCGACGCTTGTTAAATATCAGAGCCTTACTAGTTTCTCGGATGAAAAGACGTGGTATTTACCGTTTCACGATTCTAAATTGGTCTTTTGAGAGAAATACAGTCGACGCTTGTTAAATATCAGAGCCTTACTAGTTTCTCGGATGAAAAGACGTGGTATTTACCGTTTCACGATTATAAATTGTTCTTTTGAGAGAAATACAGTCGACGCTTGTTAAATATCAGAGCCTTACTAGTTTCTCGGATGAAAAGACGTGGTATTTACCGTTTCACGATTATAAATTGTTCTTTTGAGAGAAATACAGTCGACGCTTGTTAAATATCAGAGCCTTACTAGTTTCTCGGATGAAAAGACGTGGTATTTACCGTTTCACGATTATAAATTGTTCTTTTGAGATAAATACAGTCGACGCTTGTTAATATCAGAGCCTTACTCTATTAGATTATCGGATAAAACGCTGTGGTATATTAACCGTTTTGTGTTTATAAATTGTTCTTTGGAGAGAAATATAGTTGATGTACGCTTGTTGATATTCGAGTTTCACTAGTTTCTCGGATGAAAAGACGTGGTTTTACCGTTTCACGATTATAAATTGTTCTTTTGAGAGAAATATAGTTGATGTACGCTTGTTGATATTCGAGTTTCACTAGTTTCTCGGATGAAAAGACGTGGTATTACCGTTTCACGATTATAAATTGTTCTTTTGAGAGAAATATAGTTGATGTGCACTTGTTGATATTCGAGTTTCACTAGTTTCTCGGATGAAAAGACGTGGTATTACCGTTTGACGATTATAAATTGTTCTTTTGAGAGAAATATAGTCGACGTACGCCTGATGATATTCGAGTTTCACTAGTGTCACTGATACCTCTTTGTGGTTGATAATCGGCACTTTCGAGAGAATTATAGATTCTAGGCCTGTTAAAATCGAAGCCTCACGAGTTTCACGGAAAAGTATGATTTTGTGATTTTAAACGGCGCTTTTGAGAGAAAAACATTCCACGTCTGTTAACATCAGAGACTACGTGTCACGAAAAAAGCGGTATATCAAAGTACATTAACCATCTTGTCAGAATGTGAAAACGGCGTTTTCAATAGCAATTCCGTGGACACTGAATCAGTGGTAAAAATCAAAGTCTCAGTTTCAGTCGCGAAAAAAAAGCGTGATGTCTAACCGTTTTGTGATTGGAAACCTCTCCGTCGAGAGAAATACAGTCGACGCCCGTTAATATTAGTCTCAGTTGAATGGTAAAAAAAAAGCGTGAAATTAACTGTCTTTAATTGTGATCTCCAAACGACGTTCACTTTGCTGTGATAACTTTAGGCGGCGTCGATCAACTATAGATTCAGACTTTATCTCCTATTCTATTTTTATAGTTAAAACTATTTCAACACTTGATCACTTCAGCAAAGAAACATTGTTGATAATTCGAAAAATAGAGCCAACATTAAAAGTACATAAATATATAGATAAATGAGTAAAAAATTAAAAATAAATGAAATAAATAAGATATAAAAAAATAAATCAGTAAGTAAATGAAAAAAAAAGATAAATAATTCATGTAGATAATCTGTTTGCACTTCAATACTTGATTTTCACAGCTGAATTTTGTATTTCACGCGTGTAGTCCCAGTATGATATAAAGAGACGGCGATGCGTGTGGTGACAAGAATGTGTATTGTGTCTGCGCCATTTCTGCTGCACCTTGCAATTTGGTGAGTATAGAAACTTGTTCTTGTTTGAAGATTCCTTAATTCCTTCTCGTATAAACCAACAGATATGTCCTGACTTTTACATGTGAAAAAACACACAAAAAACGACAATTAACTTGAAAACATGCCAACGATCATCGACCTTCATGCGTGAATTATGTGGTGATCGCGATTTGGTTTAAACAATTTATTCAGAAAAATACAAAGCTGAGAAGGATAGCACGCTTTTCTGTACCTCTCTTCGTTTTAACTTTCTGAGCGTGTTTTTAATCCAAACATATCATATCTATATATTTTTGGAATCAGGAACCGACAAGGAATAAGATGAAAGTGTTTTTAAATTGATTTCGAAAAAGAAATTTTGATAATAATTTTTATATATTTAATTTTGAGAGCTTGTTTTTAATCCGAATATAACATATTTATATGTTTTTGGAATCATCAAATCATGGAGAATAAGATAAACGTAAATTTGGATCGTTTTATAAATTTTTATTTTTTTTTACAATTTTCAGATTTTTAATGACCAAAGTCATTAATTAATTTTTAAGCCACCAAGCTGAAATGCAATACCGAACCCCGGGCTTCGTCGAAGAGTACTTGACCAAAATTTCAACCAATTTGGTTGAAAAATGAGGGCGTGACAGTGCCGCCTCAACTTTCACGAAAAGCCGGATATGACGTCATCAAAGACATTTATCAAAAAAATGAAAAAAACGTTCGGGGATTTCATACCCAGGAACTCTCATGTCAAATTTCATAAAGATCGGTCCAGTAGTTTAGTCTGAATCGCTCTACACACACACACACACGCACGCACACACACACACACACACACACACACACGCACGCACATACACCACGACCCTCGTTTCGATTCCCCCTCGATGTTAAAATATTTAGTCAAAACTTGACTAAATATAAAAAGCAGAAAATGGAGGGGAAACACGCAAAAAAGGGAAGGAACTCTAGGAACGGAAATGAATGAAAGGGGAGAGAAGTGGTTGGATGATGTCATGGGCACAGGCATACTAGACTAAAAGTGATACACATTCATAAAAGGGGGGGGGGGGGACAGAGGGAAAAAAAAAAGGGGGGGGAGGGGGGGGAAACAAACGTAGGCACGCACACGCACACATACTCACACACACACACACACACACAACCAAACACATGAATACACACATAAACACACACACACACACACACACACACACACACATTCACACACAAACACACACATACCGTAAATCCACAGAAAGATACAGATAACAATGCCGCATACAATCAAATTAAGAAGTGGAGCACAACAAGTAAAGCTTATACACGTGCTCTTAAAAGCAATAGAATATCTGATATAGCCTATATCGCGATTGTTTTTCTTTTTTACATTTAGTCAAGTTTTGACTAAATGTTTTAACATAGAGGGGGGAATCGAGACGAGGGTCGTGGTGTATGTGTGTGTGTGTATGTGTGTGTGTGTGTGTGTGTGTGTGTGTGTGTGTGTGTGTGTGTGTGTGTGTGTCTGTGTCTGTGTCTGTGTCTCTGTCTGTCTGTCTGTCTGTGTCTGTGTCTGTGTGTGTGTGTGTCTGTGTGTGTATGTAGAGCGATTCAGAGTAAACAACTGGCCCGATCTTTATGAAATTTTTCATGAGAGTTCCTGGGTATGATATCCCCAGACTTTTTTTTCATTTTTTCGATAAATGTCTTTGATGACGTCATATCCGGCATTTTGTAAAAGTTGAGGCGGCACTGTCACACCCTCATTTTTCAATCAAATTGATCGAAATTTTGGCCAAGCAATTTTCGACGAAGGCCGGACTTTATTTGCATTAAGAGGCTTAAAAATTAATTAATGACTTTGGTCATTAAAAATCTGAAAATTGTAATTAAAATTATTATTTTATAAAACGATCCAAAATTACGTTTATCGTATTCTTTATCATTTTCTGATTCCAAAAACATATAAATATGTTATATTCGGATTAAAAACAAGCTCTGAAAATTAAAAATATAAAAATTAAATTTCCGAAATCGATTTAAATACAATTTCATCTTATTCCTTGTCCGTTCCTGATTCCGAAAACATATAGATATGATATGTTTGGATTAAAAACACATTCAGAGAGTTAAAAAGAATAGAGATATAGAAAAGCGTGCTATCCTCCTCAGCGTAACCGCTACCGCTCTTTTCTGGATTGTTAATTTCACTGCCTTTGCCACGAGCGGTGGACAGACGATGCTACGAGTGTACGGTCTTGCGGAAAAAATGCAATGCGTTCAGTTTCATTCTGTGAGTTCGACTGAGCTTGACTAAATGTTGTATTTTTGCCTTACGCGACTTGTTTCTTTTTTACATTTAGTCAAGTTTTGACTAAATGTTTTAACATAGAGGGGGAATCGAGACGAGGGTCGTGGTGTGTGTGTGTATGTGTGTGTGTGTGTGTGTGTGTGTGTTTGTGTGTGTGTGTGTGTGTGTGTGTATGTGTGTGTGTGTGTGTCTGTGAGTGTTTGTGTGTAGAGCGATTAAGAGTAAACTTCTGGACCGATCTTTATGAAATTTTACATGAGAGTTTCTGGGTATGATATCCCCACACGTTTTTTTCATTTTTTCGATAAATGTCTTTTATGATGTCATATCCGGCTTTTTGTAAAAGTTGAGGCGGCACTGTCACACCTTCATTTTTCAATCAAATTTTGGCCAAGCAATCTTCGAAGAAGGCCGGACTTCACTATTGCATTTCAGCATGTAGGCTTACAAATTAATTGATGACTTTGGTCATTAAAAATCTGAAAATTGTAATTAAATTATTTTTTTATAAAACGATCCAAAATTACTTTTATTGTATTCTTCATCATGTTCTGATTCCAAAAACATATAAATATGTTATATTCGGATAAAAAAACAAGCTCTGAAAATTAAAAATACAACAATTATGATTAAAATTAAATTTCCGAAATCGTTTTGAAAACATCTTATTCCTTGTCGATTCCTGATTCCAAAAACATATAGATATGATATGTTTGGATTAAAAACACGCTCAGAAAGTTAAAACGAAGAGAGGTACAGTAAAGCGTGGTATGCAGCACAGCGCAACCGCTACCGCTACCGCGCTAAACAGGCTCGTCACTTTCACTGCCTTTTGCACTAGCGGCGGACTACGGACATTAGTGAAAAAATGCAGTGCGTTCAGTTTCATTCTGTGAGTTCCACAGCTTGACTAAATGTAGTAATTTCGCCTTACGCGACTTGTCTTGTTGTTCTTCTTATTTTCAGAATACATTTCGTATGTTAAAATACTTGTCGGTAACAAAACTACTTCACTGAAAAGTTTCCACTGTACACAAAGAACAGGCAGATTGCTGATTTGTATGATGTGCATATCAAGTGGAAAAATGCGCATGTAAAATACGTCATGGTTTACACACAAGCGGTGACGTCATGGTTTACACACAAACGGTGACGTCATGGTTTATACACAAACTGTGACATTTTTAATGATCAGCATGTATCAGGGATTGAACTGTACAGAACTGGACTTTGTTTTTAACAAGGCTAAAGATTTAAGACGAAGCCTTTAGAGAGAAAGCGAAGCCAATGGTACAGTGTTTTTTTGCCCCCAACTATGCACCTTTATAAAAAAAAAATTTTTAAACTGGAAGGTGTGTGTAAATGTCCGAGGTTGTGACATTGCGCCTCTTGTTATTATGTAGAGTTTATTTTCCCTCCCTGCTATAACACTGTGTTTATTAGTAAAACAAATTGACGAAGAGGATACCAACCTTGGTTTCTGTTGTGTGTGTGTGTGTGTGTGTGTGTGTGTGTGTGTGTGTGTGTGTGTGTGTGTATGTGTGTGTGTGTGTGTAAGTGTGTGTAAGTGTGTGTAAGTGTGTGTGTGTGTGTGGTTATTTATTTGAACGTGTATGTGTACCTGTTTGATGTAACCTACCGTCTTAGTTTGTTAGTACTGGTTGCAAACGCAAAGGACGGATATTTCCTTTTATGATCGGCAACTGTGGTTCATAAAGTTTCGTTGTTATTTTGTTTCTGTTGTGCTTCTCGCTAAATAATAATAATAATAATATGGGAGATTTATAGAGCGCTTTACATTCTCAAAGCGCTTTACAATGACAAACATACATAATACATACAAAGCAAAGCAAAAGCATGTGCAGCAGCATTCAGCACACAAGTGAACAACGAAACTCAAACGTACATCGATACAATCTGCAAGCATACTAACACAGGCAAAACATTCAAACATTCAAACACCTAATTCAAAAATGCACCATGTTGAAATAAAATTAATCAAAATACTGGGTGAAGAAGTGTGTTTTAAGGTTTGATTTGAAGGAACAGAATGTTTGGCAGTGTCGGATAGAGTAAGGGAGAGAGTTAAATAAATAGTGTGCATATCCAGTAGTATGTCTTTGTTTTAGGAATGTTTTAATTTTTTTTGTCTGAGTTATATGCATCCAAAAATTCGAATCAAGAATGTGAAAATTATCTTGGCATTATTATTTTTTGACGAGTTGCTCCATGAATTCAGAATCATCTTTTTCTCTCGCAGCAAATTGTGAACATTTTAACTTGAGAAGCTTTTGTCTTTGAGGGCAAAAGAGAATAACGTTTCTCTTTTTCCTCTCATGTTTCAGCTACGCTCCATGTAGTAAAACTAATGTGAGCTGTGACCCTGCCTGTAGGGAGAAAAAAAGGGGTTGCTTCCCTTTCTATTCCCCACGTGCTATACATGTGCGATGCTCTCTCTCTCTCTCTCTCTCTCTCTCTCTCTCTCTCTCTCTCTCTCTCTCTCTCTCTCTCTCTCTCTCTCTCTCTCTCTAGTCTCTCTCTCTCTTCCTCTCTCTCTCTTAAGTATCTCTCTCTTAAGTCTCTCTCTCTCCCTCTCTCTCTCTCTTCTCTCTCTCTCTCTCTTGTCTCTCTCTCTCTTAAGTCTCGCTCTCTCTCTCTCTTAAGTCTCTATCTCTCTCTTATCTCTCTCTCTCTTTCTCTCTCTCTTAAGTCTCTCTCTCTTAAGTCTCTCTCTCTCTCTCTCTCTCTCTCTCTCTCTAGTGTATGCCTGTCTCTCTGTCTTTCTGTCAGTCTGTCTGCCTGTCTCTCTCTCTCTCTCTCTCTCTCTCTCTCTCTCTCTCTCTCTCTCTGTCAGTCAGTGTGTCTGTCTTAGTCTCTAAATCACTGGTCCTCTCTCTGTCTGTCTGTCTGTCTGTCTATTTGTCGGTCTGTTTGTCTGTCTGTCTGTCTGTCTGTCTCTGTCTCTCTCTCTCTCTCTCTCTCTCTCTCTCTCTCTCTCTCTCTCTCTCTTTATTTCTAAGTCATTCCATACCGTATGCTTTAGTTTTCAAATATTTTGTAATGCCTTCAACAAAGATTTATATTTAACATTGCTTTGTTTATTTCAAGTGTGGTTATTTTGTATACAGCCAAATGCTACTTTGCTCTTAATCGTGATTGTAATAGACAAAACGCACGATTCCGAAAGGTGTTATGGAATAGCATAGTTCAAATCTGCCTACTTTCCCTCTACCTGGTCCTATCATAGACCATTTATCCTGGACCGCCAACTAGCTCTCACTCCGCTCTTTCTCTCTATTACGAGGTAGCGGCCTCTCGCATTTAGGAACCTACGCTTACAAGCCTTTCAGAAATCAGGGGGACGTGATATCCGGTGTCGATTGTAAACATGGACGAAGTTGCCGAGGTAAGTTCTGAAAATGCTAAAATAAACTCAGCAAAAGTGCATATGGAACATGTTTTTCGATGAGTTTTGTTAAGTTTAGTTTGGAGTTTTGGAAAATCCAGTTCATTGTCACCTCCCATTGTCACAAATAACTGGAGCGTGCTTTCTTTTCACTGTCTTCGAATCGCTGGCCTTTCAAACCGGACGCGACGCGCCCCTGAAAGTCGAGAGTCGTAACCTCGAAGGGTCACGTGATGAGTTGGCGGTCCAGGCTATTTGGTCTATGGTCCTATGAACTACAGTCTATGGAGTACCTGCGCCCGTCTAGGAATATCCACTTCCGAGCAAACATCCAGTCAAAACATTGCGCACGTTTTTCTTACCTTGGACTGTCAAGACTATACCACGGCAGACTACCTGAAGTCGAAGTCATTCATGAGGTCGCCGTTTGTTCGGGTGGCTTCAGGTTCGCCATATTGAAGGGCAATAACCGATTTCCTGTTTAACCCACTGGCGCAGAATTAGAATAACGTTTTGCGAAGAACTGTGACGTCATTTTGGCATTGTTGTGCACGTGTTTGTGTAGGTAGGAATGTGGGTGTGCGGTAGAATTGGCGGTCTGTGTGTGTGTGTGT
>NC_090248.1:39748351-39753351 GCF_037325665.1 Littorina saxatilis
CAAAGAAAATGTCCTCAAATATTTACAACCAGAGTCACCTACGTCTAAAGTTATAGCTGGTGTTTGGCCCCAAGGGGAATAGATGTATATATGCTTTACATCATGCCGGTGTGCGTCCAGGTGTGACGTTCAATTGCCGTTTTATTTCCTGCCTCTTGTTGCGGTGAATTTTGTTCTACACTCCAGTGAATTCGAGCCTTTTCTGTCTCTGTCCTTTTGACTCTTTTTTTTTAAATCTTCTTCTTTGTTTTTAGCCGTCTACGATGGTATGAATTTGCAGTATTTTGCTCCAGATTCTTGTTTGTTTGTTTGTTTGCCTGTCTGTCTTTGCTTCTGTCCGTCTGTCCGTCTGTCTGTCTGTCTGTCTGTCTTTACTTCTGTCCGTATGTCCGTCTGTCTGTCCGTCCGTCCGTCTGTCCGTCCGATTGTCCTTCCGTCCGTCCGTCCGTCCACCGACCGTCTCTCTGTCTGTTGTGTTTTTATGTTTGAGATTGCAGTTATTGTCATGAGTTTGAAAACATCATTTAGCATAGCTTGCTCCAGACATTTTTCAGTTGTCTGTAATGATAACCTTCAAAAGTGTGGCTTTGTTTGCGATGACAATAAGAAAATAATGCTGTACTGCATTAGAAGAAGACATACGTCGTAAAGAGACTTGTAAACAACGTCAGTGATCTCAGATTTTGACACAAGGATATTATAAAATGTAAATGAGACCTGTATTTTGTGATTCCAAATTTTACACCGGTTTACAATGGCTAATATTCACGTAAATGTGCTTTGAAACTCGCTAGCTCACTACTGTCGTAGAATCATTTATCTGTAAAAAATACTCCAAGAATTTAGATCAATTTTGTCGATGCCTAGCACACGTGGTTTTGTGTGTTTAGGTGTTGTTGTTGTTGTTTTCGCGATGATGATGATGATGATGATGATGATGATGATGATGATGATGATGATGATGATGATGATGATGATGATGATGATGATGATGATGATGATGATGATGATGATGATGATGATGATGATGAGGATGAGGAGGAGGAGGAGGAGGATGAGGATGAGGATGAAGGCTCGTTCGCTGCAATTGTCTTCCCCATTTTTGCTTATGATGGTATGGAACAAATATCCAGCGTCAAATCATAATTATTGGCTTACACTTCAGAGATACATATCTGTCACCAAAACGTTGAACCACGGGAACTAGAGTCTACTAGTCTGTTCAGTTCCCGTTGTCACTGTCAAGTTTGTAGCTTCCATGTCTAAAATGAATATGTCGCAGAACAAAAATGAAAAGTCTCCGACAGTCAGTCGAATTATCAGGAAAACCCAGTACAACTGAAATGGTACTAGTGTAGCAGACTTTTCAGCTACCGCATGCCTTGTCAGACTTGTGGCTTACACCTCTGAACTGAATATGTCGTGGAAAAAAAGCAATCTACGACAGTCGACAAATATCACGAAAAACCGTTAACACGGGAATGAGAGTGTAGCAGACTTTCAAGTTCAGTTCTTGTTATCACTGGCAAGTCTCGCACAAACAGGGCTGAACACTTGTCGCAATTTTTGCGACACGGTGGGCTAATTTTGCGACACGTTGCTACGGCAGATTTTGCAACGAACTGCGACAGACCACGGTAGCCGTTGCAGCATGGGACAAGCTATCTAGAATCTAGATACTTCATGACAAACCAACAGAGCCATGAACCGATTCCTCCCAAGCTTAATTTGCCGTAAGTCTCGCACAAACATGAATGAACACTTGTCGCAATTTGTGAGACACGGTGAGCTAATTGTGCGACGCGTTGCTACCGCGGATCTTAGTTGCGACGAACTGCGACAAACCATACTAACCGCTGCAACATGCGACAAGCTATCTAGAATCCAGATACTTCATGACAAACCAACAGAGCCATAACCCGATTCCTCCCAAGCTTATTATGCTGTAAGTCTCGCACAAACAGGGCTGAATACTTGTCGCAATTTTTGCGACACGGTGGGTTAATTTTGCGACACGTTGCTACGGCGGAACTTGTGACAAACTGCAACAAGCCATGCTAGCCGCTCTAGAATCTATAGATGCTTCATGACAAACCTATCCCACAGAGCCATAAACCGATGCCTCCCAAGCTTACTCTTCCCGTGCCAGGCGGCCGCGGGTGGTCGATAAGTGGGCGTGGCCTGTGTGTGCCCTCACGACCAATGGCATGCCAGACATTTCTGAATGGCACCCTTGTCGCTGGGTGTCACCACCAATCGGCGACCTTCGTAGGCCAAGAGAGCAGACTCGGCTCCCCCCAACCGAGAAATGTCCCATTCTTTCTCGCACCCCCCTCGCTCTATAATACGCTCACCATCGCTCTCTTTTTCTCTCTGTGCCTCTATATCTCACCCTCTTCTATCCCCCTGCATCCTCCTCTACCTCTACCTCCTCCTCCTCCTCCTCCTCCTCCTCCTCCTCCCCCTCCCATTTCTGGTCGTCAATTGAGAAGCGGAGGAGCGTATGAGTAAGAAAGCAGAAAGAGAAGAGAAGAGAGAGAGAGAGGGGAGAGAGAGTTTAGCGTATTGTCACACACAAAAGTTTTACTGGTGACGAACGAGGTATAGAAGAGTAGGGCCGAGTTATGACCACCGCTTGGTGCTCCACTCGCGACACAAGTGAAGCAGTGGAGTGAAATCGGAGAGATATGCGAGTGTCTGTTCCTCAACGACTTCTGTAACAATGACGAGAATCCGATTTTGAGAGGAAGATAATACAGTGTTATCTTTGAAGAAAAAAAAGGTGTGTTTTTGTGATTGTAAAATGATGACTAGGAGAATCAGATTTTGACAGAAAGGCTACTACGGTGCTACTTCTGAGAAGAAGAAAAAAAGAAAAGAAGGTGTATGATTGTAAAATAATGAGTGTCTGTTTCTCTGCAGTAACAATGATGATACTCAGATTTTTATTAAGCCGACTTGCAGTGTTTCCTTTGAAGAGGAAAGAAAAGTGTGTGTGTTTATGTTGTGTGTGATTTTTAACTCACGAGGACAAAGGAGTACCTGATAACCTACCCACCCGGCGACTGAGTCAATGATCGGTTTCAGTTTTCGGTTTCAGATTTTCGCCGTTGTTGTGTTAGAATATTCCTTTTCAGAATAATCGAATGATGTGTGAATAACAATAAACTCATGACCAGTTACCAACCGTTGCTGCACTTAACATTTTCACAACCTGAAGAAATGCTAAATCAATTAAACGCTATTTTATGGTGTTTTACTCGCGATTCATTTGGTGACGAGTATTTGTTTGTGCAATCCGAAAAATATACATGTTAGGAAAGCGTCTGATAATGTTCAACTCAAACAAAATTATATTAATTGCCATATATTCATTTGTGTAATTTTAGCATCATTCATTTCAGGGATGAGGTTGCTTTTTGCAACTAACTTGTGTGATCGACAAGAACAAAGAAAGCAACTAACTTGAACATACATGATATGATAGTTCATGATTAGTTTCAAATCAAACACTAGGATATTAACTATATTATACATCTGGGTAGTCTTCGCGTGATTGATTTCGGGACGAGTTTTCCTGTGGATCAACTGGAAAATGTACATGACACGGAAGCGCACAATTAATTTTAAATAAAACACTATATGATATGCAACTTTGGGTAAGTTTTTTTGCGTGATTAATTTTAATTGTAATCAAATTGAAAATGTGCATGATAGGAAAGTAGAATTGCACGATAGGAAAGTGCCCGATAAATGTCAAGTTAAACCCTATCGCGTGTAATTACCGCATAACTTTGAGCAATCTAACATTTGAAGCTTTGAAGTAACCACAGGACAACATCTATGTATCAATTAACAGGTCAACTTATTTCTGAAGCAAAAAAAAAATGCTTCGTTGTTTGGATTCTTTAATTTATTTTAGTATATATATTATGATTTCTTGTCAATACACAAGAACACGCGTTCGCAGTTTAGGGCCAAGTGCGAGAATGACAGAGACTACACGGATACAACTTAATTTTAGTGAGGTATTGTTTAATACAAGACAACGTGCTATTTATATTTGATCAAACTCTATCGTGTGTTGTCCACAAAAAGTCTCATTGGTAGCGAGATAGAGATTGTTGCGTACGCGGAAATGAAGATTGTTGTTTATTTCGCTTCGGGATCCACCAGAATACAATACGATCTTGATAACAGTTAGCATATATTGTGTTAATACCCAAAATGTTAGGATCTATAAGCCGCTTTTTGCTTTACTTTTCATTGTCATTCTCCACTTCCGACAATTACTCTCGATTTTTAACTCAACAATTACCACCAAATCAAATCGAGAGAAAAATGAAACAGGATGTTTGTGTGAATTGACAATTTAAAGAAAATGAGTATACTTTTTGTGTATGTTCAGAACGTTATTTTCGTGGGATTTTTCCAAAGCAACTTGCCCCGCATGCACATTCGTAGTGGTTTTTTTCATCCGTAATCGGAGTGAAATAAACTGCTATGCAATCTGAACCCCAACGAAGCAGTTGCTTCTGACCTTGATTCTATTGCTTCATGATATGCCTATCGCTATACACAGTATTTCAGTTAACTTGTCTAATACTGCAGTCTCGGGTTTTCTAATACTACCGATTTCTTTCAGGTAACTTGTCTAACTTTACAAGTTCTCACTTTCCTAACAGGCATTTTTCTGGAACCGAAAACCTTACGCGTTACTGGAGTACATAACATACGCAGCATACTGTGAGAATATCGTTAAAGTAAAATATTTCTGGAATAAAAACATTGATTGCGTACAGTAGTTGGGAAACAGAACCCATAACCTGTCAAGGGAAGATCAACCGTATATGTGTTGCAGTGGAATATAACCCACAAAGGTTTTGTGTTTCAACAATGTGGAGACTGCGTTCGATCTTTACTGGAATGTAAGATCTACGCAACACGCCGTTGGAATCAAAGACCGCACACGTCATTCACTCTTTGAGGAGTACTTGTTT
>NC_090248.1:39758351-39778351 GCF_037325665.1 Littorina saxatilis
CGTCTCTTCTTGGGAGGTGTGTATTTTGTTTCGACTATTTTTTTTTTTTCTTTAAAAAAGGGTCTGAGTGTTAATGTTGGCAAGAGTTGGGGTCGATGCGTTTCATGGTGTAAGTCAAACCCGGCATTCTTCCTGTCACAAAAGCCTTTTTTTCGTAAAATCCTCACCCTTGTTACGCGATCTGTCGCCGCCACCCGACGCGCAGGCTAACCACCACCCCGGGAAGGAAGGCTGGAAGAGCTAAGGGGGTAGGAGTGCGACTTAAGGAGTGTTGTAGGGTGGCTGTTGTTGCCAAGAGAGTTTGGAGCAGATTTTTTTTACACAAGTGTATGTCTATCTGTTTGCACTGCCTTGCTCTTGTCGCGTTCTGTGTGTAGTTTTTATTTCGTGGGATTGTTTTCTTTTTTGACGTTATAAGCTTAATTAAGTCAAGGGAGGACATACCGTTCGCATTTTTTTTATATATTAAAAAGTGAGAATTATAAGCTCTTTTGTAAGCAGTTGTACGGTCTAATACGTTCCCAACGAGATTTTGATCTGTTCTGCTGATTCTTGAACGAAATACACACTATTGGTTTCACATCTTCGTGAAACCAATGTCGGAAAACATGTCATTTTTTTCAGTTGCAACTTGTGTTTATTCTTTATTTTACTCTCATGGATTTACGCTTGCTGGTGCTCTTGCGGAGAAAAATGCTGAGGGATGATAACAAAAACACTTGTTTTTAAATACCACTTGTATACGTGTATACGGTAACATTAATTTTGACAGGACTGAACGAAAGGTGTTACTTTGCTCGTCGCAGATCACAGACAATTGCACATGCTGTCATTTAATTACCACTGGTGTCATCAAAGTCGAAAACAATGTTGACATCAAACCCAACCCGCTGTCCCAGTTTGTCGCAAAAAGGCCACAAATATGACAGATGCTTCGCTCTGTTTGTCTGCTTCTTGAAGATCGTTTCTTCAACCACGATGCTTTCGCTGCCAGACGAAAAGAAAGGTTTTTCTGCAAACCGAATTCAGATGTCACGGTATACCTAAACTTATTGCTTATGAAAGCGAATGTTTGACCGTTTGAGAGTGCAAAACAAACAAAACAAAAATGGTAAATTTATAGGCTTGACTCCCAGTTTCCTTTCATCAGCGGAAGACGTCGTTTCCCTGCTGTGGGTGATTTATCATCATTGAATCCCCTGCAACAGTAAATCACACGACTTCCCAAACCTTCAGACATCCTGAAGAGGATGGGCTTTTATGGGCAATTGAATGTTTCTTGCTAAGCATGCAAGAAGTTACGTTTTTTTACGAACATGCAACGGCTACGGTGACTGAGTCTTTCCAACGTTCAGACATCCTGAAGAGGATAAAACACAAAGTCATGGGCATCTGCATGTTACCTGCTAAACATGAGAAAAGTTACATTTTGCACGAACATGCAACGGCTACGGAGACTTTCTAACTTTCAGACATTCTGAAGCAGATAAAACACATGGTCAGCTATGGCCAGCTAAATGTTAAACATGTGAGAAGTTGTGTTTTCCACGAACATACAGCGGCTAGGATAACTGAGACTTCCGAACCTTCAGACATTCTGAAGTGGATAAAAACACATGGGCATCTGCATGTGCTAAGCATGAGAGGGGTTACGTTTTCCACGAACATGCAACGGCTACGGCGAGTGAGACATCCAAACCTTCAGACATCATGAAGATGATAAAACACATGGGCAGCTGTGGGCAGCCGAATGTTTCCTAAAACGTGGGAGTTACGTTTTCCACGAGCAAAACACAACGGCTACGATTGTTCCTGCTTCGGGGTTGAGATCATTGATGTATTTTTGTGCCTGTCATCTGATAACCTGCTAGTCATGAGAGAAGTAGAGGTTACATGCCGAGTCTCAGTGATTATTAAAAATAATGGTCGAAGTTAGCGGATCATGAAAACTGCGAGCTTCAGCGAGCTTTTTCATGACCGCGAACTGAGACCATTATTTTTAATACTCACTGAGACGAGGTATGTAACCTCTTTATTCCCCCTTTAGACCTTGGAACCCATTCGATTTCGCCGTATTTTGTACGCATGATTGTCGAGAATACGCTCAGTACGGTCAGTGGGGGAAAAAAACGACGAGAAAAATTCCTAGACTACTTTTCTTCACAAGCCCATCCTGAAGCCGATCCAGTATTTTGGCACATTATTACGTCACTATATTAGCCGCCGTCGAAAAAAATATAATCGGATCGTGTCAATCAATCAAAACAACCAGGCAAACGAAAGTACGGTATTTGGTGAAATCGTCTCCGAGAATAAACAAGTGAAACAAAGAAGAAAAGTGAAAAAGTTTGAAGAAAAATATCACACACACACAATTTGTAACCAACACACACATGTAGTCCCGCCCGGAATAAGCTTTTTTGGGATGATTTACGACTTTTGTGCACATTTCGAGCAGACGAAAACACAACATGGCGGCTCTCGCTCCTCCAACTATCGCGAGACACAAAAAAACGAAATCTCGCGCGCGCGAGATCCTGATACATCCGGTGTTTCTCTGTACGCTTGTCACGACGACTTGTTGACAAACGAAGATTCGCGAAAGAAAGAGCGCCGAGTCTTGAGTAGAGAGCTAATAAAGTACCGGTAATCGCTAATCGAGCGAAATGAAAATCCGCGGCGACTTCCATTAGGTGAATGCTATTCAAGTTTAGGTAACGTTTTAGCCGCATCTTTTTATAAGCCGCAATGCGATTTTTTTTTTTTTTAAAGTCGCGGCTTGTAGTCCGTCAAATACGGTACAGTTTGTGTCAGTAAAAATTGAAAAAAGCATTTGTTTTAAATGTACAGGCAAACTTAATTAACGGTGTGACGGACGCGCATGAGGCATGATTTAATCATGGATGTGCAAACGCTGTGTGGAGTACGCTAATTTTTTGAAAATACACCAAGTTTGTTTGAGAATACTCAAAGTGCAAAACAGGGGTTCCCAGGTCTGCTCCTTTCTTCAGTTATTCAAAGAAAGGAAGAGTTTTTGTGCGAAAGTTTGATCGAATCCGATTCACTCAACCAGTCTACCTGCGCAGGCGATTGAATAATGCGCGGTTGTATAGTTCAGGGAAAATCATTCAATTCTGTCAACACTTCTTGTCAGTTTCCCTGTTTTGGACTAAAATCAAGTACACAGTTATGTTGTTATTCTGCTGTGGCGGTAAAGGCAGATGGTGTGTGTTCTGTTCATGTTTTTGTATCGCTTAGGAAATGTTCTTTCTTCGAATGGGACTAGCAGACGAACTTTTGCACCCGTGTTCCAACGTTAAAAACTCTATGAAGTTCAGTTTTCTGGGGCAAAATATTGTATGAAACCGCTGTATGTTTTTTAAATTGATGAGATGTGTGCACTTGGTTGCGTGTGATCTGTTTATAAAATGAAATATTGTCGAAAACTAACCGTCGGATTGCAGTCTTTTGTCCAAGCAACTCAGTTCAGAAAATTTGGAAGGGGAACTACTCTTATCGCTAGACAGAGTACGAGAGTTACTTGCCTTGGAAGTTTGCTTGCACTCATAAAGAGATCTAAAGCGAGTTTCTCTGCACTGATCGTTAGATTTGGATTTAGAAAACAACCAAACTCATGGATTTTATATGGAGATTAATGTGTTCAAGCCTGTAGTTGCTAGTTTAAATGCAGTATGTTTGTATTGTTTGGTCTAGAGATGTATATTTCGTACATTAGAGCGTTCGGAACTTTTCAATCGCTAAAGTAGTTCCCTCAAAGTCTAGCTCATCAACCTGTGAGCTATCGAGGATTCAGGCCCGTTGTTGGGTAAGTGATTTTGGTTGTTGGGTAAGTTACCGAAAAATAACTAGCCCTACACGATTACAGAGAGAAAGAAGCAAAGGGGGGAATAACTTATTACGTTTCCTGCGAACTAATTACAGTTTCGGTGATTGCGACTTCCCGACGGGCAGACATTCTTAAGAAGATAAACGCGTGGGCTGCTGCTTGTTTCCTGTGAAAAGATTCGAGTAGTTAGCTAGGTGTGTGTATTTTGGGGGTTGTTTGGTTTGTTTGTTTTTTTCACGAAGAAAGCACAGATACAATTGTTACTGCTTCGAGTAAGAGATCGTTGTATTTCTGGTTTTACCAGCCATTAAAAAACACCCTTTCACACCTTCGAACGCATCAGTTGAACTGCACGGGTACGCAAAACCATGAATCTTCGTTTGTCGTTTTTACATTTAGTCAAGTTTTGACTAAATGTTTTAACATAGAGGGGGGAATCGAGACGAGGGTCGTGGTGTATGTGTGTGTGTCTGTCTGTGTGTGTGTGTAGAGCGATTCAGACTAAACTACTGGGCCGATCTTTATGAAATTTGACATGAGAGTTCCTGGGTATGATATCCCCGGACGTTTTTTTCTTTTTTTCGATAAATACCTTTGATGACGTCATATCCGGCTTTTTGTAAAAGTTGAGGCGGCACTGTCACACCCTCATTTTTCAATCAAATTGATTGAAATTTTGGCAAAGCAATCTTCGACGAAGCCCGGGATTTGGTATTGCATTTCAGCTTGGTGGCTTAAAAACTAATGAGTGAGTTTGGTCATTAAAAATCGGAAATTTGTAATTAAAATTATTTTTTTATTAAACGATCCAAAAACAATTTCATCTTATTCTTCGTCATTTTCTGATTCCAAATATATATGTGCACATCCTAGATACTGGGTCACAACTATGGGACATGGACACCAGGAAAAAAAGTAGGACTGAATTGAGTGAAATACTCTTTTTTAAGTGCAAAAGACATGCCTGTATCTTTTTCTGTCAAAGAGAGGACCTTTCATATCGGGGTTTCTTTAGAAATGACAATTAGACACATGCAGTACGCTCTATGTCGTGGGTTACATGGTTTCCACTTTAGGCTTCAATATCCCACAGGAAAGAACTTTAGCTCAGTTATTGCATGTGGCATGTGGACAACATTGATAAATAAATATGCAAACATGAAAGTTTGAAATTACAAGTTTCCATAAGTTAACTAGATCGAAGTAGAAAGTGGAAACCGTAACCCACGCAATTTCCAGGTGCAAAAGTTTTTCTTGTAGGTCAAATGTAGCAACTAGCCTTTTGGGCACCCTTTTGGGTTTTAATACATGATAGAAAGATTTAAGTGAGCAAAAAGTTTTCGATCTGTGCTCACTGGGTTTATGTGTATAGAGATAATACTGTCGTGAGTTACATGGAAACCATAGTTTGTAATGTCTTTTATTTCCAAAGAAAAGAACTAAAACTTGATTATTGCAATTTGCATGTGGACAACATTGATAAATAAATATGCAAACATGAAAGTTTGAAATTACAAGTTTCCATAAGTTAACTAGATCGAAGTAGAAAGTGGAAACCGTAACCCACGCAATGTCCAGGCGCAAAAGTTTTTTTTGTAGGTCAAATGTAGCAACTAGCGTTTTGGGCACCCTTTTGGGTTTTAATACATGATAGAAAGATTTAAGTGAGCAAAAAGTTTTCGATCTGTGCTCACTGGGTTTATGTGTATAGAGATAATACTGTCGTGAGTTTCATGGAAACCATAGTTCGTAATGTCTTTTATTTCCAAAGAAAAGAACTAAAACTTGATTATTGCATGTGGACTACATAGATAAATAACTATGCATACATGAAAGTTTGAAATTTTCAAGTTTCCATAAGCGACAATCCTAAATGAGAGAATTAATCGATTGTCGATCGTGCGTTGCAGAAGAATCGAAAATTTCATAATGGCGCCGATCATGAGAACACATGTGCTGCTCAAACTTTGCACCAGATCAAGCTTTAATCAGCAAAATATCGCAAAATTCGTCGATGAATATATGCTACAATTGTCAAAAAAGATTTTACATGTCTCAAACAGTAAAGATACAGCGTGGTCTGTCGTGAGTTACGTCTCAAAAACCGGAAACGAATACGATTGGGTGGATAAATTCTCATTGTCTATTCACATGACCGGGTCAAACGTCATGAATGGAACTTTCGACGGTGTTCCCGCGATCTCACAACGCGTGTGTGATAGGCAATGCGGGATTTGTCGTCTGCTGTGGCCATGCTTTCGTGGGTTACAGATGGAAACGAAACAAGGGTGGGGTACATTCAAGCGCGATTATAAGCTGAAATAAATTTGTTTCCTACCGTAGTGCTGTGTTTTGAAAACCTAAATGTTGTTGAAATAAATAAATAATGACTTTGAATAACTTTGAGGTTTCCTTTGTTCAGCAGATCGCATTTTTTGATGAAGTTGAAACCGGAAACGACGGTAACCCACGATTACGTGTTTTCTTTGCCGATCAAACTCCCAGAAGAAGAAAAATAGATGTAATTCTTGAGTGTGTATGTCGAGAATAATCCTTCAGCTGACCCATAAACATCACAATAAAATTCACAGAGCTTTATTCTCCATTATGTACAGCTGCAACACAGACTGGTGTATTTTTGTCCCAGTTTTAGGTGCTGTTTTGGGGGCATTTTGGCTAAAAATTAAATCGTTTAAAACCCACAGCAATGTTTGGAAACCCAAACTTGGTTGTTACAGTAAGTCAAATCCATCCCCTTTGACATCAAAGCATCCCCTTTGTCATCCATTGCTCAGAGATATTGTGACAGTCATTCAAAGTTGACAACCCATAGTATTTCCCAGTATCTAGGACGTGCACATATACATATGTTATATTTGGATTAAAAACAAGCTCTGAAAATTAAAAATATAAAAATTATGATCAAAATTAAATTTTCGAAATCGTTTTAAAAACTATTTCATCTTATTCCTTGTCGGTTCCTGATTCCAAAAACATATAGATATGATATGTTTGGATTAAAAACACGCTCAGAAAGTTAAAACGAAGAGAGGTACAGCAAAGCGTGCTATGAAGCACAGCGCAATCGCTACCGCGCCAAACAGGCTCGTCACTTTCACTGCCTTTTGCACTAGCGGCGGACTACGTTCAGTTTCATTCTGTGAGTTCCACAGCTTGACTAAATGTAGTAATTTCGCCTTACGCGACTTGTTACATTTAGTCAAGTTTTGACCAAATGTTTTAACATAGACGGGGAATCGAGACGAGGGTCGTGGTGTATGTGTATGTATGTATGTATGTATGTATGTATGTATGTATGTATGTATGTATGTATGTATGTATGTATGTATGTATGTATGTATGTATGTATGTATGTATGTGTGTGTGTGTGTAGAGTGATTCAGAGAAAAGTACTGGACCGATCTTCATGGAATTTCACATGATAGTTCCTAAGTATGATATCCCCAGAGGTTTTTTTCATTTTTTTGATAGATGTCTTTGATGACGTCATATCCGGCTTTTTACGAAAGTTGAGGCGGCACTGTCACACCCTCATTTTTCAACCAAATTGATTGAAATGTTGGTTAAGCAATCTTCGACGAAGTCCGGACTATGGGATTGCATTTCAGCGTGGAAGCTTAATAATTAGTTAATTAGTTTGCTCATTAAAGTTGTCATTAAAATCGAATTTTCAGAAACAGATTACAAAATGATTGCATTGTATTCCACATCTTCTCCTGAATTCAAAAATATATAGATATGTCATGTTTACTCTAAAAGTGTGTTCAGAATGAAAGAAAATAGGTTCAGTAAGTACTATGGACGTGTGCTTCGCGGCGGCGAGCGTGACCCGTCTCGGTCTTTAGTATGGTTAGCCGAGACTATCTGAATGTAGTCTCGGCGATGATTGGTTAGTGTTGTTGATCTTGACTAAATGTTTTTATATCGCTTCACGCGACTTTTTTTTTTTCACATCGGCGAAACGATAACCTTCCCCTAATGTTGACGACAAATCCGGTCTGTGTTCATGGTGCATTTTTAGGTTTCTGAACTGTTGCAATGCGTGTTTTAACTAGCCTGATTACCATGATGTTGCTGGCGTCGTTTGTTTGTCTGTGTTTGTTTGTTTTTTTGACTAGAAGAATTCGCCACACCCTCTACCATCATTCCTTGGTTGTGCCATCCCTCCGTTTTGCACTGTTTCTGACTCCCTCTCCTCCTAATCTGCTTGCCCAAAGCCCTGCTCCCCTTCCCCTCACCTGTAATTGGAGAGTGTTTATGCATCTTTGTGTGGCTTTTAACCAAGATCTATTGGTGCAATGTTTTTGTCAAAAATGAAAAGTCGATAATGTCTCCTTACCCTAGTTACATTCCCCCATCCCTAATCATTATTCCTTGGTAGCAGTGCTACACCCCCCCCCCCCCCCACCCCTCTTCCCCCATTACTACCACCCCCGTGTTTCCACAACTCCCTCTTTCTTTACGGCTGGTCCAATTCATTGAAATGAAAAGTTAACTGGCTGACAGTGATCTGGCGGGTGCAACATTTGTGACAAAGAATGGAACGTCCTGTCACTTGCCACCCGTCCACCCCCCGAATCCACTCCCTCCTCCTTCTGCATCCTCCCCCCCCTCCCCCCCTCCCCCACCCCCCCCCCCTCTGCACACAATACCTCTACTCCACAACCACCACCACCACCACTTCCCTGCTCATGTTTCTGTATCTACTGTCTTTTTGTCCGTCCCAAGGAGTTTTGCATTCTACCCTGCTCAGTCTTCCTGTCTGACCTCCTGCGTGCCGTCTCTAATTTTATGATTAATTGCAGGGTGTGAAGAAGGACACTCAGGTGGAATAGAGGGCTGGAAATTCTGGGGGAGAAGGGAGTGACAGTAGAATGGGGGGGGGGGGGGGGTGGGGGGTGTTTAGATGATGAGAGTCAGTGCAGAGTTTGGATGGGTGGAGGCAGGGTAGGGAGGGAGATATATATGTCAAGGTATAAAACGTCACATGTGTGTCCTTATCCAAGATCTCGTCGCCATCTCTCCCCTCTTTTCCTCACGGGGAAGGGGATTAGGAGGAGGGGTATGGGGAGGTAGATGGGGGTAGACGGGTGATGTTTGAGTCAAAGAAAGAACGTCCTTTATGTCCTCTGACCAAGTTAACAACTCTCTCTCTCTCTCTCTCTCTCTCTCTCTCTCTCTCTCTCTCTCTCTCTCTCTCTCTCTCTCTCTCGCTATCTCTCACCACAGGCGAGTGTGGTGTAGGGGCATCGGGAAGGGGGGGAGAGAGAGGGAAGATTCAGGAAGGAAAAACCGTCGCGCCGAGGTGGCAAGGAGACTCTGCCTTCCTCCGTCCATGCCCCGGGTTTGGTTCCACCCCGAGCCGCTACTCTTGTCACTTTTTACTGTCGTTCCGTTCTCTCCTACTGCCCCCCCCCCCCCCAACCCCTTTGCCTACCCTTCAAAACCCACCCCACTGGCTGACTGTCTGCTGGCGGGATGTCTACCCCGGGTAGAAGACGTGTATGGGCAGACACACAAGGCTGGGTGCAGCATGAGTAGGACTAGGAAGAGGAGGAGAAGGAGGAGAGGGTTGTCGAGACAAACCAGGGTGGCAGAAGGCTTTCTTTCTTTCTTCGGAATGGCCGTTAATGTTGACGCTGAGAACTGTTGAAGGTCCAGCCAGATTCTTAAATCTGGGTAGTTCGGGTGGAGACAAGCAGAACAGGCTGGCAGCTTGGAGGTGGTAGGATGTGACAAGGATAGAGAGACTGAGAGCTGCGATGTTAAGTAGTGACCACAATTTCGATGAGTATAACAAGTGGACACACTCCAAAGCAGATTGTGAGGAGTTTGTCTCAAAGACAATAAGCCAGCAGGATCTGCAAAAGAAAACGAGAAGAAGAAAAGAAGATATATTTGAATGAGACAGCAGTGTAGAGCCGTAGACACAAAGTACTACCGCTCAATCTTCATAGTGGAGTCATCAATTTAAGAAAGGAAAACATTTGCGAATAAACACCGTGGTAAAACTGAGACGAAAGCACCACTTACCTTAACAGATCTGTAGCGACAGAACGTGGCAAGCTTTCATTGCTTTTGAGAGCTAGAGACGCCCAGTCATCAACAGAGACGGACACCTCACAAAGAGTCATAAAATAGTAACGCCACTTCTACTAACAATGGATACTTTTCGACGAAGAAGGATGAGTCAGACGCGTGACTCGCGTGCAAGGCAGAAGACAAAGTCATGAAATAAAAGTGTCGGTCATTCAGTTAAGATGGTCTGACGAAATAGAATAGCTGAGACCAAGATGTTCAAGTGATATACTTCGAGGATCTGATGAGTTAGATTCGTGAAGACTTGCGTGCAAGGCAGAAGACAAAGCCATGAAATAAAAGTGTTGGCCTACCAGTTAGGATGGTCTGACGGGAAAATAGATAGCTGAGACCAAGATCTTTAGGTGTTGTACTTCAAGAATCTGATGAGTTCAATTCGTGAAGACTTGTGTACAAGGCAGGAGACAAAGTCATAAAATAAAAGTGTTAGCCATCCAGTTAAGATGGTTTGACAAAAACAAAGACGGCTGAGATCTTCAAATGTGATACTTCAAGGGTCTGATGAGTTAAATTCGTCAAGACTTGTGTACAAGGCAGGAGACAACGTCATTAAATAAAAGTGTGGGCCATCCAGTTAAGATGGTTTGATGAAGAAAAAGAATAGCTGAGACCACACTCTTCAAATGTTATACTTCAAGGGTCTGATGAGTTGAATTCGCGAAGAGGTGTTTGCAAAGGCAGGAGTCAAAGTCATTAAATGAGAGTGTTGGCTGGCCAGTCAAGGTGATCTGACGAAAAAGAACCACTGAGATTGAGTCTTTTAGTCTCCAGGAGCAACTTGTTGACCACTAGTCAATAAATAGATGTGACATTGAAGAAGATCTGAGGTGAGATGGTGTGCATTTGATGACCTGAGGTGAACAGTCTACAGAAGTGCTTAGGAGGATCATTCTTTCCAAAAAGCCTCGGGATTCCTGACAAGAAAATAGGCAATAGAGGGTATCATTCTTAAATATTCAAAAACAAAGAGTTAAGGTAAAAATAGGAAAATTAAGTTCTAATGAATAGATCTCGTTCACAAAAGTAGAGAAATATACTCTACGATAAAAGAGAAGAAAAATAACCATGTGAAAACTGTGTGGTCGTGTGAATGGTTGTGTCAAAAGTAGTACAGCGTATCATTCCTGATTCGACGAGAGATAAATGGAAGTAATACTTTTTTTATGGTAGAAGGTGTATGAGGGTTGCTAATACCCGGTTAAGGTTGGACACGGGTGGATGACACAAGATGACACAGACACCTGCAATGACCTACTTTTCGCTGTAGAAAAAAAGAGAGAGAGAAAAAGAGGAAGAACATCCGCACAGGTGTTCTTCGTATGGCATTTTTACGGTGTTTTTCATTCTAAATTTTCTACAAGTCCATTTTCTGTAGTTGCGTGGTTGATTACCTTTGCCTATTGGGCTGTCTCCGCCCCTTTTTCCTTTGCTGTAGACATGAGATTCTAGTGTGAGTAAGGTTTTCGACTTTCTTCGTCTACTTCTCTGTGCCTGTTTTGAACTTTTTTGTGCTCCTTAGTACGTACATTTTTATAGTTTGTCGCTGCTAAGGCATTCTTGTCTTTGGGGGGGGGGGGGGGGAATAAAACTGCTACCTTAGATATTAAATACATTGAGAATGCTTTATCGTTGTTAAGAATTGCACTTTCACCGTAAAACATTGGGGTTGCTTTTGTCATTTTAAAAAGTTGTTATTAAGTTGTAAAAGAAGTGAAAGCGTATTTTCTGACATAGAAATACCTCTTGTGGTACTCCTGTCTACGATCACACCTAACTGCCCTTCAAGTGTTTAATAAGGATACAATTTGGATCCTGGACAATTGTCTTACAATGTAATAAATCACTAATTGTTCAAGAGATAGATCGTTTGTCTTTGTGCAGATTCTTAAATTTTAAAAGATGACAATGACACAAAAGTATTAACTGTGAAAACTGGGAGCAAAGAGGAGTGGATCATATTGTTTTGATTAAACAGATTAATCGGTTCCTTTTATCAGTTAAAATTGAAGCTTTTTTCGCAGTAGAACGGATTTTATTTTCATATTCCTCAAAGACCATTTGAAAATATTTAAAAGTTTACGTAGTGCAGAGTATCTTCGCATGCTTACGCAAATAAACTTTGTTGTGTACTATCTGTTATATTTGTTTACGCACATTATGAAAGGATATTTTTTCCTTGAACTAAGACATTATTTATCAGTTATACATAAAAGCAAAGGCCTTCAAATATGTCCCCCACAAGGCGATCTTAACTCGTATACATGATAAAACTTCTTGAACGCGTTCACGATTTATTTATATTTGATTGTTGAAATAGCCATACAAGTTTAGGCTTTTTTCGGCAGTTTAAGGCAGTCCTAGGCATCAAAGATCCCCGACCGTGAAAAAGTTCATGAGCTGTACCCAAATGACGGCAAATTGTTCGGCTATTTGAAAAACGTGTAGGCGTTTTGCCGAATGTCAGTGCCAAACTAAAACACTGGTGTTTGTGGTTAGAAGACAGCTTTCGGCGTAACATACGAAAAAAGAATTGTGTTTGCGTCTATAAAAAAATGCGTCTATAAAAAACAACAACACTGTTTAGCCAGCCTGCAAAAAAATGGGGGGAGGGGGGGGGCTTGTCGTTGCATGTCTACAAAGAGTGAAACTGCTTTGCATGTCTGCAAAGGCTGAGACTGCTTTGCATGTTCACGAATAGGTTAAGTTGTGGTGGTGGTGGTGGTGTTGTAAGCCACCCACCAATGGCAACGCCCTTTGTGGCTGATTAGCAAGGATAGAAGAGTGTCTGCAACGTTGGTTTGCACACCTCGGTTTCTGGCAGCTTCATGCACTTTCTCGTGTTCATGTTGCATGAACTTCTCTGCTTTATAATTGTGGCCTTGTCCGTTTTGAGGGTGAAGTGACAGTTATTGAAGTTTTGCTCTGAGTTCGGAGATGGATGTCCTTTGACGTTTGGTACGGGTTGTGTTCAGGGAACCTTTTTCTATAAACTAATGCAACTTTCTTTATTGAACCCGAAGTCGCCTTCACGAAGTCATTCTACCAAAACCTCAGTGCAAAAGCTTTGTGCAGTGAGCACCGTGACTGAAGTAAACTTCGTGCAGTCGACTTCGCCTAATTAATTACAGGCTTTAATGTCAGTGATGGGGCTGAGACTGGTAGTGTGTTTGTGTCATCTTTTGGGATTACCTGGTAGTTTCAAGTTTGTCGTTTGAGACGGTGTCGCTGAACAGATTTCATGTTGAAATAATTAGACGAAGTGACTCCATTTCGAGGCTACAGTTTTAGGTAAGATTTGATTCGTTGAAGGAGAACACGTAAAATCTAGTTCATAAAAAAAAACCTGAGATTTGTAAACAAATCAATGTTTATTTGATGTAAAACCAACAACAAAGGTATTTAGTAACACTTCTCAGTTTCAGTCTCTTCTAAGTCTCAAAAATGCTCCACTCCCTCTCGCTCTCTCCCGCAACCGATTCAAACAACCAGAATGTGTTCAACCAAAACTGCTTTGAACTTTTGCATATATTCAAATGGAACGATGCTCATAGCAAGTGCAACAAACATTTTGATGGACCTATGACGTTCCACAGCGGAAGGAAGGCACAGTTACCTTCCGTGACAAAATGCTAATTACAGATGGAGGGTAATATATCAAATATAACTGATTCACCTTCATACTAATGATGTGCGTCTTTAGGTCAAAGTTGCGGGAAATACATCGTGTGTCTTGAACTTAATTGCCGTAACCAGCGTCGATCTTAGACACAAATAATGATTTTTTAATTACCCGAGGAAGGAAAGGGATCAGCGGTTAGCCGCCTACACAAAATAAATAAATACATCCGCAAACTTTTAGTAAAGTACGCATATGTTTGTAGAGGGGGTGGACGCTTTTGCAATATTTTGTTCTGAATGCAGTTTCGTTTTCAAGTTCATGACTCGAAATCAAATAATAGCTACATCGACAAAAAAATAGATAAACAGCATGGTATATAAATAGATCAACAAACGAATATATAAGAATAGCAAAAAAAAAGTAAAGTAATAAAGAATAAAGAATTAAAGAAAGAAAGTAAATAGATAAATAAGTATCCAAAGAAATAAATGAAAATAAAAATAAAATAAATGAACATACAAATACATAAATGAATAAATAAAAATATAAATAAGTAAATAAATTAATTAATTAATTAATTGATAGATAAGTAAATCAATAAATCAATAAATCAATCAAATAATCAATCAATCAAGCAATAAATGAATAATATACAAATAATGTATCGTTCTTACAAAAGACTTACGCTGGACCTTAATTGTTTAGTTCATATCTAGACTTAATTTTGCAAGTCATATTAGTTTGCTTATTATACGGTTTAAAAACCGCAACACGGTGGCCTAGTGGTAAGGCGTCCGCCCAGTGAGCGGGAGGTCGTGGGTTCGAATCCCGGCCGGGTCATACCTAAGACTTTAAAATTGGCAATCTAGTGGCTGCTCCGCCTGGCGTCTGTCATTATGGGGTTAGTGCTAGGACTGGTTGGTCCGGTGTCAGAATAATGTGACTGGGTGAGACCTGAAGCCTGTGCTGCGACTTCTGTCTTGTGTGTGGCGCACGTTGAATGTCAAAGCAGCACCGCCCTGATATCACCCTTCGTGGTGGACTGGGCGTTAAGCAAACAAACAAACAAATACGGTTTAAAAGTCAACCGACGTGCGCTATGTTGATTAGTGCATGATCATTTAAATGTTCTGACAAGAAAGGCCGCATCATTTGCGAACAGAGGATCTGTGCTGCTGTTTTCCGAACTACAGCAAAGTGCTGAAATGAACTTTCTACGTTGACATTGGGCCGATGATTTTGACTGTCGGAAAACAGTGCTTCCCGTTTCCTTCGTACCATTCTACAGTTTTAAAATGTAAGGACAGTTTCAAGTTCTGAGTGTTCTGGGATACGTCGCCAAGGATGTATTGCCAAGTGATGACGTCAGTGTGTGAGCTATCCCAGAATTCCTGGACCGGAAGAGGAAAATTCAGACTCGTCGACCACCTGCTGTCGTCTTTCGCTCTAGTGTAGGTTTACAATTTGCGCATTTGGTGTGTGTGTGTGTGACAGTGTGTGTGTGTGTGTGTGTGTGTGTGTGTGTGTGTGTGTGTGTGTGTGAGTGTGTGTGTGTGAGTGTGAGCGTGTGTGTCTGTGTGTGTGTCTGTCTGTCTGTGTGTCTGTCTGTCTGTGTCCGTGCTTACATGAGATTGTCTGTCTGTCTGTCTGTCAGTTTCGAAACATGTGCCCTGATCCGAGTAAAGTTATTCTTCCATATTCACTGTGGTCACAATATATTAACAGTTTAAGTCAAATAGCTCGGTTTTCACGAATTCAAAAACTGATGGCTCCGACAAATGTGTCGACCTCAAGTCTTCCGTTTCGTTAATCATTCAGTAATACTCATTATCACTGTTCCAGCGTCACCGTAATTCTCTCTCTCTCTCTCTCTCTCTCTCTCTCTCTCTCTCTCTGACTGGTGAACACGAGCTCAGCGCGGCTTGACACAAAAATTTCTTGTCTCGAATAATTTGCTTTCATTTGATTAATTAGACAGTTTCTTAAGCTTTTGCAACCATGGCAATTGGCATAGAAGCTTACCGATGTGCAATAGGAAGATTCAGTGCAGTATTGGTGTGTTTGTTGCAAAAAAAGGTGACAAAAGCCCTACGAAAAGCCCGTGCAAGTGACGCGACAGTGGACTATGTGTACAGTGGCAGAGAGATCGCTGTGTTTTTCACCTGGATTACGCTGTCAGCGGTAATGCTCTTCTGTGCTCCATACTGTGTGCATATGATGTTTTGTGAGGACATTTTCACAACAAGGTACTGCATTTATGATACTCCCAACTCACTGTCATTTGACTCTGCTTTGTTTTGTGCTGTGCAAAGAAAAGACTACCGCCTTGACTTCGCGATGTCGTCTTTCGCTACCCGGTCGGTCAGTGACATGTCAAACAACATTCTGCTTTCCTCTCACCCTTCCCCTAATGGGAGATTTCTCTTGTTACTTTGTGGTGATATAGAGTCAAACCCAGGCCCTCCCAGTGCCGTGGAACTGGCTGTCCAAAACATGGAAGCTAAAATGGAAGATCAAACAACTACTATTGAGAGACAGTTTACAGCTCTGACAGAAATGATGAAAACGACCACAGTGCAACTAAACCAACAACTTGCAAACAAATTCGACTGTGTTGAGCTCAGCATTAGTCAAGGTAACAGTCAGCTACAACAGCAGCTTGTTGGGATTAAAGGGCAACTCTCAGCAATTGAAATAGTGGCTCGCCGAAACGAACAACGAGTACAGGCGCTGGAAAATGAGCATGGTTTTATGAACAGTCGCATGCAGAAAGTAGAGGAAGAAATTGAGAGGCAAGACAGATTCTCAAGGCGCTCTAATGTAAAGTTGCTTGGACTCAGGGAAGAAGGTGGAGAAAACTATGACAGATGTGCAACAAGAGTGATTGACATATTGCAGAGATATTTTCCTCACAAGAATTGGGATGAATCGGACATTGAAAAAGCCCATCGCCTAGGTCCCTCTCCAAGCATCACGGGGCGTCCCAGGCCAGTTATCATCAAGTTCCAGTCATGGAAGGATGCGATGATCGTCATGAAGGACAAAGAGGGAAAGAACAGGATGAAGAACGACGATGGTTTGCGTGTGGCAACAGACCTGACCCAGCACCAGAGGGACACCATTTCTTACTGGAGGGAGCAAGGAAAGCATGCTTACTTTGCCAGAGGGAAGTTGGTTGTGGAAGAAAGGAGACACTATTATCGTGATTCAAACGAAAACACTTACACTTCCCAGTCCCATTCTCAGTTCGCCCGAAACCGTCCCCGAAACTCCCAGTTCCCACCCCTACACAACCACGAGCACCCCATGGATTATCCCAAGGAAACAAGGAGCGACGCAAGACAAAACCGGGCATCGTATGCGACCATGGCAGCAACGTCGCGCCGCTCGGACGACGCCCCGCCCACTGTGCATAAAGACGAAGACGACGACGATGACGACATCAGCACCATAGGCGACGACAAGATGGAGGACGCTGTGTCGGAAGCTGGGCTGTCTGACGCCGGGCATCACCAAGAGGGGGAAACTGCTGCTTCAACGACCAGCGTGCCACCTCTGAGCAACACGGGCAGCCCCGGGAGTCTGCCGCCTCTCCGAGGAATGGGCCGAGGTACCCCCATCTCTTCTCCTCACTACGAAGCTTCTGCTATTGCTTCCGGTAGAAGCAGTGGGAGTGGAGGGAGGGGCAGGGGCAGGAACCACAGCGCCCAGCAGTCCAGAGAGCAGACGACCCCTATGCAGACCAGGAACCGGTCCCAGACCTCTGCCCCTCCCTCCTCCCGCCAGCAGACTCTACTGGACAACTGGAACGGCAAACGCAGATAGGGGTTAGGCCGAGGCCCTTCCGCACATCCATCAGCATCTCAGGTATGCCAGGAACCCACACAGCGCACTCACATCCCTGATGTGCCTTGCGCTAATGCTACCACCACACACTCTAAAACAACGTTATCGTTGGCTACGCTTAATGTCGAAGGCATCTGGAACTTTTTGAGAGATACAGATATCACAACCTTGTTAAAGTACGACATTCTCCTTTTCACGGAAACATTTAGTGAACTGGTACCGAACTCGTTATTACAGTGTCAATCCCATGTAATTTTCCCATCCCCAGCTGTAAAAGTGTCAGACAGTATTCATGCGCGGCGATCGGGGGGAATTATGTTTCTAGTGAGAAAGGAGTTGTGTAAGTACATTAAGCAGATTGAGATAGAAACGGATAATATTATTGTGTTGAAGTTGTCTCACCATGTCTTGGGGATCGACACTGACTGTTTGCTAATCGGTGCTTATCTCCCACCAGAATCAGCCCCATATTACGAAGAGACAGATATATATAATGGTGTTTCACTTCTTGAAGATAGTCTTTTAGAAGCTGTGAGGGAATGTGGAGATCTGCCAATGATAATTTGTGGTGATTTGAACTCAAGAACTGCATCTCTGAACGTTAAAAACACAGACCCGATTGCTGATCTTTCCGACATTACTGCCCGCGTCAGTGACATTGATGACCTTAAGATGCCGAGAGTTTCCATGGACAAAGTTGTGAATGCGTTTGGCCGATACCTTCTTAACATTTGCGAAGAATTTGGTCTAGTGATTCTGAATGGATTACAGAAAGCAGGCTTCCCTGGAAATTTCACATACATATCACAAAGTGGCAGCAGCGTTATTGATTATTTCATTGTTTCTTAAAAATTACGTTCACTTTGTGAACATTTAAAAGTTGTGCCCATGGTTGAGACCAAACATTTATTGGTGGAATTGTTTATTGCCACTAAGAATGGCGTGTGTTACCCCAAAACCCATGGTAAACAATATTCTTGTTCGAAATACCAATGGAACGAAGAGAAATGTGCAGAGTTTCACTGTCACATGCAGAGCGACCATGTTAAAGGTATTATTGAAGAAGCAACGGTGCTCATTGACATTGATGTCAACCAGTCGCTTGCAAAGTTTAATGAAAGTTTGTTTTATGCTGGAGAATGCATGAGAAAGGTTATATTTGTCGGCTCAGAAAAAAGAAGAATTTGGTTTGATCTTGAATGTAGGCAGAGCCGTCAAGTTGTTTGGCAACTCCTTCGCAGGGCTAGCCATTCGGACGAAGATGAAGACAGATTGCAGTATTCTCAGAAGCGCAGAGAATATAAAGAGTTGTTGAGGCAAAAAAAGGAATTATATAAAGATTCTGTGGTTGAGTCATTGCATGCAAATTTAAAGGACCCTAAAAAGTTTTGGGAAACAGTCCGTTCAGTGCGACCATCTCTTGGTGGACAATGCAACATATCGATGGAACAGTGGTATGAGCATTTTCGTGATGTTTTTGGTACCGTACCACCTGCGGAAACAAATACCCCAGGTAATGAAGGTGATCAACGTTTTGAGCAAGGAGAGCTGAGAAATTGTGACTCTTTAAACCAATTGATCACACATGATGAGGTAATGTGTGCAGCCCGGGCGCTAAAAAATGGAAAGGCAGCTGGCCCAGATGGGTTGATTAACGAGTTTTATAAGAATGGTATTGATATACTTTTGCCTTTTTTGACCAATTTTTTTAATCATTTATTTGACAACGGTTTGTTTCCCGATGAATGGTCACACTCGATTTTGCACCCAATTCATAAGAAAGGAGATATTGATTCACCGGATAATTATAGAGGTGTTTCGTTGCTGAATGTATGCAGCAAATTATATAGTTTTATTTTGAATAAACGTATTTCTGATTGGATAGAAGAGAACGAAGTTGTTGGGGAGGAGCAAGCTGGTTTTCGCCAAGATCACTCTACAGTAGATCACATATTTACACTGTTTGGAATCGTACAGAAACAGTTGTTGAGACATAGAAAACTGTATGCAGCCTTTATAGATTTTCGGAAAGCGTTTGACTCTGTTCACAGGGATAAACTATGGAAAGTACTGGATCAGAATGGCATGTGTGGAAAGATTGTTTTAGCCCTTAAAAGTATGTATACGACAGTGAAAACGTGTGTTCGAGCAGGAGGTGAACTTTCAGATGTATTCATGTGTCCAGTCGGCCTAAAACAGGGTGAAAACTGCTCACCGATTTTGTTCTCATTGTTTATTAACGAATTAACCAAAGACATTATGGCAAATGGAAGACACGGTATTCAATTGTCACCGGATTTAGTCGAATTATTGATTTTGTTGTTTGCGGATGATGTGGTTTTAATCTCTGATAGTGTCATCGGTTTGCAAAACCAGCTAAATGTTTTATTGACCACCTCAAAGAAGCTTGAGGTAGTCGTAAATATGGCTAAATCGAACATAGTTGTGTTTAGAAACGGTGGTCATCTAGCATTACGAGAAAAATGGTTCTTTGGTGATAGTGAAGTGAAAGTTGTAAACATGTATAAATATTTAGGAGTCTATATGTCCACAAGAATCTCTTTTTCC
>NC_090248.1:39783351-39865851 GCF_037325665.1 Littorina saxatilis
TTTCTTGGAGTTGTATTGCTGTGGCGTGATATTCTTTCAACTCTTTGGTTTCTTGTTGAATGGTAATTGTAAAAGACAACAAAGTGCCCGCAATTATCGAAAAACAGAAGTGGTTTGATTGTGTGTGTGTTTGTGTGTGTGTGTGTGTGTGTGTGTGTGTGTGTGTGTGTGTGTGTGTGTGTGTGTGTGTGTGTGTGTGTGTGTGTGTGTGTGTGTGTGACTTTTGTGAAAATATGAAATTATATGAAAGCCTGAGAGAAGAGAGGAATACGAAGATATATAGATATGGAAGGGGCACACAAGATCCATTTAACTTTTCTGGTACAAACCAGTTTGTAAAAGTTTCATATTCCCGATTATTTTGTCAAGGTAAACTTTACAAATTTATGTTCAAAGTTCTCCTGTTTCCATTTCTATTTTTATGAGATAAATGCACTGCCGATTGGGAAAAAAATCTGTATGGGGGTTCGTTTTGCTTGATGAATTATGGATTTGTTTTGTTCTACCTTCCTTCCTTTATTTCTTTCTTCCTCCCTTCTTTCATTATTTCCGTCCTTTCTTCTTTCAATCTTTCCTTTCAAAAGCTCAGCAATGCAATTTCTCTTTTAGAGATTAATAAAGTTATTGTATTGTATTGTATTGTATTGTTTTGTTTTCCTGTTGCTTTGCGTTCCTGAACAATTGTTTCATTTATTTCTACCCGACTCGCTTTTTTTTTCTCCAAGTTAATTTTAATGCTTATACAGAATATAAAAAAATGCAGAATATTAATTTTTATCATCCAAGATTGCGAATTCTTCCTGATGTTGGGGTTAAAATGACAAGTACTCAATACATGCACACTAAAACGTATCATGTATAATAATAAAACATAATAAAAAATAAAATAAAATACGGACTCAAAAACAATTAGCACAACTACTGTATCTCTGTTTCACTCGCCCACCGTCGTAAGCGCGTCTGCTATGTTTTTAATCCTACTGAATGTTGACGAAAGGTTTATCTAAAGGTTTGTTTGTGTTTCATCACCTCCTATTTTGAGCGCATCACTCACAAGCGTGAGCACATATAAGCGCGCGTACACACACAGAAACACACACACTAACACACGCGCACGCACGCACGCACGCAGGCGCGCGCACACAGGCGCGCGCACACACATACACATGCACACATACCCATGCACGCTGGCACGCACGCATTCACGCACGCAAGTACGCGCGCACGCAACCAGACACACACACACACACACACACACACACACACGCACACACACACACACACACACGCACACACTAAAACCATCCCACACACACACACTGACACTGACAAGCAAATCACGTCTGAACTAAAAATACACTCTTGACCCTGTGTCCAATCTCTCATGCAGTGATGTCGACATTGGCAGCAGTGGACACGCGTGATGAATGTGATACGCTTTTTCTCTCACCTGGGGCAATATTAGCAGAGATAGAGTATCATAGCAATATTTAACACGCGTGGTTAATGTTGTGGTCGGGGCTCTGTTCGTCCGTCTGTCGCTGTGTTGTTGTCTGTGTGGTGATTTTTTTTTCTTGTTGCCTGTTTTTTGTTATAGTGGTTTTTTGACTGTTGTTTTTTGTGGTTTGTTTTGTCTCTGTCTGTTGGGGGGCGGGGCTGGTCTGTTTACATGTTAAGTTGTCTGTCTGTCTGTCTGTCTGTTTGTCTGTCTGTTTGTCTGTCTGTTTGTCTGTCTGTCTGTGTCTGTCTCTGTCTGTCTGTCTGTCTGTCTGTGTCTGTCTGCCGGTCGGTCTGGCTGTTTGTCTGCTTGCTTGTTGCTGTCTCTGTCTCTCTCTGTCTCTCCTTCTCAGTCTCTGTCTCTGTCTCTGTCTCTCTCTCTCTCTCCGAACAGGCTACTTTTACCAAAGGGATCGGCTCCACTACATGTTTGAATGTCGGTTTACTTTAAACTTTGTTCAAGAAGTAAATATGTCAAATTCACTCACTAAAATATCTTCTTATTTAAAAGCTTACTGGTTGGCTCGGTCTTTGTCTAGTTGGCAAGCAAAAACGCCGTGAAAAAAAACATGTTGCATTTTATGCAACGGCATTAGATTTGGATAGTCTCTTAAACACCCCATTTCTTTTGAGAGAAAATGACCTTGAATTCAAGTCAAGTCAAACATATTTCCACTATACAACTTTTGTAAGTAAACTTAAAATGTCTTCCAGTTTACAATTTTTTTTCTCTCGGTAATTCTCAACGCAGTTAGTGTAACTGGTTCTGTAACGCTACTGGTCAATCGAATTATGTGCAGACGATCTGCACGTGTATGCTCGAGGAAATTCCCTCCATTGCAATCCATAATTGCAGTCTCGTCCGATTACTTTCCGCAACACAGATCAAAGGGAATTGCCGTCATGAGCAAATATGGTGATTTTTGTTGCTTCCATTTTTTTCTCTCATTAGCGGCTCAGCCAACTTAATTCTTTAAAGCTACAACGCCCGACAGAGTGAGGCAAAAGTGCGACTTTTTTTAGGGAAAAAAGTTGCTAAGAAAATGGTGTATTTTTAATGAAATGTACAGTTGATTAGAACGTTGTGATTGTATACTTACAAATACATATGACTGTATGTCTGGTATTGTCTGTGATTTAACGTTCCAGAAATATCCTTTCTTGCTTTTTAATTGTGTATTTTTTTCTTCTGTTATGGCATTATGTTTAATGAGATGACTCGCTAGAATGGAATTTTCTCTGTTTTAGAAATCGGACAGCAGCAGCGCATATATTATACACATAATACCAGGTTTTGAACATTGATACATCTACTTCTTCATTGTAGTCTCGCTAAAGGATACTTATGATACAGTTATTAATTCAGATTTTTTTTTTAAAGAGTAAAAGACCCATCGTGACAAGTTACTTCTAAACATTTGACGGAAGAGCTTGGCAGTGAGGTAATTTTAATTTACCACCTATTTACCACGAATTCTATAATCAACTTCCTAACATAAAGTTTCAGTTATTTCTGTACAAAATTGTGCTGCTCCAAAAACGTATCAATTGAGAAATAGACGATGTTCAGCAATGCTATCGGCGTGTTTGCATTTTGTGTAACTAACTATCAAGGAATACAACTATCAAGGAATACAACTATCAAGGAATACAACTCTTCCACAGAGCATAACAATCCCTGGCAGATCCCAAAACAAAGAGACTGCCAACGTTCCAAAATTCAGAATAAAAATACAAGAAAGGTAGGTTGTTGGAACGTTTGTTATTGACAAAACAATACATTCACAAATATATCTGTGAATGTATTGTTTTGTCAATAACAAACGTTCCAACAACCTACCTTTCTTGTTTTTTTTATTGTTAATCCCTGGCAGAGTTATTTCAGGTAAATTTCTGTTATCCGTGTGTTCGGTTGTTGTTTTTTTGCGGAAACTGCATCACCGTGAAAAAAGCTGCAATAAAAAAATCGCAAAAAGAATTGGGCAAAACCATGAGACCAACATAGGTGGCGGTTACACTTCTTTTAATAAGGATTTCCCAGTGCCGTTTGACAATGTCGTTTTCAAATGAAAATAAAATGGCAACCATTGTTTTCTGAAAATGCAAAATTGATATTGAATCATTTGTCTGGGTTCGCTCTGTGGATCGTTTTAAAAAAGACGATTAGTATTCCTTCAAAGCTATGACAAATGTTCCATGATCACATTTAAGTTTTATTTTTGGGTGACATTAAAAATGCGTTTATCATAACGTATTAATACCGAATTGATTAGTTTCGGCTTTGAAGAACAACTTGTTCGGACTTTTTTTCGGAAAAAGATAAACAGTGTGTGTGTGTTGTTGTTTTTAAATTGCATTTATTTGGGAAATTACAGGATTGTTAATCATTATTATTTTAGCTTTAAAAAAAAGGCACAAAATAAGCACTTCATGCACATTGTACCCTTTAGTCGGTAAAAATGCTGTTTTAAAAAAGTGCCATTACCATACATGTAATAATATCAGATTTACAACTTTGAATATTGATTTTAGTCTCAGTGAGAGCCACACTTGCTCCACGCAGTTCACAAAGTAGAAGAGAAGGGTTGATGAAAAAGTACCGGTAAAAATGCGCACACCGTCATATCCCGAAATTACTTGTAAGTTTGAATCCTAGTCTCAGAAACAAATAATCCATATTAAAAATTAAATAAAATCAACTCCTTTAAGAACAAATGTTTTAGAAGCCCGAACAGTTGTTCACTGATGCGACACAATACATTATATAAACAGCATTATTTTCCATGATCGAGTGGGCTAATATTACACTGCAACGCTTTTGTCAAAAGCAAATTCATCTGGTTAATTTACAGGGTTAATAATATTGAGTGCAAACCAAACGAAAGGAAGCCTGTTTTCTGCATCAGAATTAAGTACATAGTGAAAATATCAACGGTTGTAAAACTGATTAGAAAATGAGCAGCTGGCTATCATATCGTTTATTACAGTTATCCTCCTGTGCTTATGTTTCACATAAGTTGCGTATTTATCAATTAAGCAGTGCTCCTAATTTGTTTTTATGTGAATTAAGCTTTCGACATTTTCTTTCATCTGGTAAGCATAAAAGAGTTTTATAATAATAATTATAATAACTGGACATTTTTAAGTGCTCTAGGCCCTTTACAAAAGAACATATATACAGAATAGAACAATTAAATGTACAACCTACATAAAACAATTAACCATACGGACAAAAATCACATGTAGCTTACTGTTCACACAATATTCATATTATGCTATACACACAATATATATGTCACAGTGGAAATGAGAATCCAGTGAGATTCCGAATCGCACTAGTGGAGATTGGAATTCCAGTTTGCACTAGGGCAAACTAGAATTCTCATCTCCACTGGATATTTGCTAGTGAAGATTGGAATTCCAGTTTGCTCTAGTGCAAACGGGAATCCAGTTTCAGTGGAGATGGGAATTCCAGTTTTCACTAGGGGAAGTAGGAATTGGGGGGAATTGTTGTTAAAACCATTTGATCTTGAGTCACTCATGATTTTAAGGCTTACTCATTTCAGGTATTGAAATAAAAATAAATGTATCGATTGGAGATTGGATTTCCCTTCTTTGAGTCATGTGACGTCAGAGGCCGACAAAACTTTATAATTTGGCTTTTCAGGTTGACCGAAACTTCAAAGGAACTCAAAAAAAAACAACGTCATGTGTTTGATTGCATGTGTGTGTGCTGTTCAATGTCAAAACAACAACAAAGTGAGTACATGACGTGTGTTTTGTAGTTCCTTTGAAGTTTCGGTCAACCTGAAACGCCCAAATATGAAGCTTATGTGTTTGATTGCATACATGTGGATTGCATGCATGTGTGTGTGTGCTCGTTCAATCGTCAAAACAACAACAAAGTCATAAGTACCTGAAAGGAATTCGATCGATACATAAATGTTATTTGCGTGTTTGACCAAAATATGACATTTTACACAGATCTTGACAGTCATTGTTCACCTCGACCGCTAGCGCGGTCTCGGAGAACAATGACTGTCTCGATCTGTGTAAAATGTCATATTTTGGTCAAACACGCAAATAACGTATAATATTATTGAATTGATGTAATCGAACAACACAATATCGATATCATTAAATCATATCACATGTGCATGTAGGATCCAACAGAACTCGCCATCAGGCCTACTTCGGAAGTCCACCAGATCAATCTGGACGCACTGCAGAAATTCCAAATTGATCAGAGGTCTACCTGCTGGAGGGTATCTGGTCGGCTGTCGTGTGCTACAGCTTGTGCATGTCTTCAAAAACAAATCAACAACAGTCCATTTGATGCCAGCGTAATGTGCTTTGATTTCTGCCCATGTTTTATCACGTCCGGAATGTCCTACATGTCCATGACATTGGAAAACGATGTCGAAAAGTATATCCTGTGTGATGACTGGCTTGTTGGATTTTTTGCAGTACACAATGTTCCTTGCACCAATTTCTTCCAATTTGAACTGTTTTTGGCTCCAGTGTTTGAATTTTGCTCCATGTTGGGATTTTTGTCCGGGGCTAGAATGCAGACACGCTTCAATCTTGTTGTACTTTTCTTGAGTTATACAAAATGCATCTTTTTTGTTTGTATCCAAAGATTCAAGATGCTGCTCTAAAAGAAAATACAATTTCTCCTTTTGCTCCATGATTCACTCTCTGAGTCAGTTTAGCAGAAAACAAACTGCAGCAAGTCAAAATTTCTAACTGAGTGGAGAAGACTAGTGTTCATTCTTTCTTTAGGACTAAGAGTTCACAAAAGAAGTGAGAAGGCCAGACAGATAGACGACTGAGTGAACGTTCAGTAGTCGTGGTTTTACAATACAATACAATACAATAATACTGTCGACTCTGATGGCCGAGGCCATCTCTCTCTCTCTCTCTCTCTCTCTCTCTCTCTCTCTCTCTCTCTCTCTCTCTCTCTCTCTCTCTCTCTCTCTCTCTCTCTCTCTCTCTCTCTCTCTCTCTCTCTCTCTCTCTCTCTCTCTCTTTATCTCATGCTTCATCTTATATAAACTTTTAACTTTGTAATATGATTTAATGATATTGATGAAAAAAAACTTATTGTGTTATCGGGGGGTCGTGGGTTCGAACCCCGGCCGGGTCATACCTAAGACTTTAAAATTGGCAATCTAGTGGCAATCTCTCCGCCTGGCGTCTGGTATTATGGGGTTAGTGCTAGGACTGGTTGGTCCGGTGTCAGAATAATGTGACTGGGTGAGACATGAAGCCTGTGCTGCGACTTCTGTCTTGTGTGTGGCGCACGTTATATGTCAAAGCAGCACCGTCCTGATATGGCCCTTCGTGGTCGGCTGGGCGTTAAGCAAACAAACAAACAAACAAACTTATTGTGCGCAATTACTCTGTGTTGTTCGATTATATCAATTCAATAATATTTATTTTTATTTCTGCATTTCAATACCTGCAATGAGTAAGCCTTAAAGTCATGAATGACTCAAGATGAAATGGTTTTAACAACAATTATAAATCTTTGAACACATTATTTCCCCCAATTCCTATTTCCCCGAGTGAAAACTGGAATTCCCATCTCCACTGAAACTGGATTCCCGTTTGCACTAGGGCAAACTGGAATTCCAATCTTCACTAACAAATATCCAGTGGAGATGAGAATTCTAGTTTGCCCTAGTGCAAACTGGAATTCCAATTTCCACTAGTACGATTCGGAATCTCACTGGATTCTCATTTCTATTGTGACATATACACACATACCCAGCGAACACTTTCAACAATCATGCCAACTTTGTGGGAGAGGAGTACGTGCAGAAAGGATTTATCATTAGTTTTATCATAAACAGAATATAGTAATATACCAAACACAGATAACAATGATGTATAATAATGTAACATTATATAAATGCACCACATGTGTGATTTTGTTGTTGTTGTTGCTGTAGCGAGACCTTTTTCATTTTATTTACCATGGATTCAGATGATTCGATATCAGGGTGATGGTTAAGAAATTCTTCAACCATCGCAAATCCGATCTATCTAACTATCTGAACCCTGCTTGTTACGACGCTACGAACACAACAGTGACAAATTACTCCCTGACAATAGGACATGATACACGATCCTGCCTTACATTGTCATCCTACGTCTGTGACCCAGACCCCCCCCCCCCCACCCCCCCCCCCCACCCCCCTACCCTTATCTTGCAGTCCCACCCGCGCTCTGCTTGTTTTTAACCCCAATCCCTCCTCTGTCTGTTTGTTTGTGTGTGTCTTTGCCACGCTTTGTCTTTCTTTGTTTTCATCTGCATGTTTTCTGTCTTTGTCTATCTGTCTGTTTCACTATCTGTGTCACCTTCTGTGTCACTCTCCCTTGTTGTGTGTGTGTGTGTGTGTGTGTGTGTGTCTCTCTCTCTCTCTCTCTCTCTCTCTCTCTCTCTCTCTCTCTCTCTCTCGCTCTCTCTCTCTTGTTAAACTTTGAATTTTGTATTTTATCATTGTGTGTTTGTGCGTCCCAAGGACAGATTGTAAGAAAAGGCATAGCCTTAAATCTTAATCCTTGTAAAACAAAGTTCAATTCAATTCAATTCTCTCTCTCTCTCTCTTTCCCTTTACTATTTCTGTCTGTCTGTCTGTTTGTTTGTCTGTGTCTGTCTGTGTCTGTCTGTCTGTCTGTGTCTGTCTGTCTGCCGGTCGGTCTGGCTGTTTGTCTGCTTGCTTGTTTCTGTCTCTGTCTCTCTCTGTCTCTCCTTCTCTGTCTCCGTCTCTGTCTCTCTCTGTTTTTGTCTCTCTCTGTCTTTGTCTCTCTCTGTCTCTCTGTCTCTGTCTCTCTCTGTCTCTCTGTCTCTGTCTCTGTCTGTCTCTCTCTCTCTCTCTTTCTCTTTCTCTCTCTCTCTCCCTTTACTATTTCCGCTGTTCCCCCTCCCCCACCCCCACACTCACACACTACTCCACCCTCTCACCTCTCATGCCACCCCCACCCCCCCTCCCCTTCCCCAGCATATTCTAATCTGACGCCTGACGACTAGAAGGGTTAATGATAAGATCAAGGGACGGTAGCGCGATTGTTATGAAAACCGATACGGTGAGAAATCTTTGTGCAGCCAACCCTTATGCTTGTTAAGGCTGTCATCGCTCTGGTTGCGTGTAATCTTTAAAAGGGGTGACGCTGTAGGTGTTGTGGCGTAGATCTTTGTGGGTATAGTGTTTGACATACAAGGTAGCAAATAAGGACGATAAAGGGGGGGGGGGGGCGGTAGTCGGGGATGGGGGGGGGGGGTGTCGGGGGAGGGGAGGGATTCAGGGTGGCTGCGGAGAGAAGGGTGATAAAATGCAGCAAAAGGTGGTGAGGAAGAAGAGAACTATGCACTGTGACTGACAATTTTTAACAATTTGAAAACAAAATGATTCAGAAAGCTTGTCATAGATATGTCCTCCTCTTCAGACTCCTCAGCCTCCTTTTCATCGATCTTTCAGACATCGCTTTAGGTGCTCGGTAAACAGGAATAATGCCGGTGTAACACGAGACAATTACTCCCACGAGATTTTTACTCCGGAGTAAACATTTCGTACGAAAATGTTACTCCCTTTGCGAAAAAAATACTCCCCCATTACTCAAGAAAATTACTCCCCACGACAGGTGAGTTCCGAGTAAAAATTTCGTACACAAATGTTACTCCCCTGACGAATAAATAACGAATAAATTACTTCACCCTAACACGAGCAATGTAACTTCCCATGCCAGGTGTACGAAATGTTTACTCCCTTGTCCCCTGTAAGTCTTGGTGGTGGAAGGGGTGGAGGGAGGGTAGCGCGACATTCGTTTGCGCGAGATCACATATTGGCATTATCCCTTCGCCCGCATCCCATTTTCGCGTACGAGATTTTTACTGGAAGTAAAAAAAATGGGGAGTAAAATTTTCGTGGAGGGAGTAGTTTTTTCGTGCCTTGGGGAGTTCTTTTCTAGTACGAAAGGTGTACTCGGAGTAAGAATTTCGTACGACATTTTTACTCCGGAGTAAATTTTTCGTGGAGTAAAAATGTCGTGTTACACCGGTCCACTTGAAAAGTCAAATGTGACCAACAAAAACCGTTCACTTAATCATTGCGGCCAGGGAAATGACGTATAATGACATGACAGGTCCTTGACTGTGATACAAACAAACAGAACCAAAAACCAACGTCAAGGGAAAGACCGCCCTGTAGACGTGACCTCCGGATGAATTCTTTTCCGATAGTTTTACATAAATATGCAAAATATCGGACATTGCTAGTTAGACATTGCGAACTCAGTCCTCTATACTGCCTCTTCTTCTCCTTGATCTGTTTACTCCCGTAGGTTCGTACATATATCTGCGGGGCTACGTTTCCGCAGTTGGAGTCGTCGTGTAAATTTCTATCTTGGTCACCTTGACCTTAATTGATGCCTGATCCCTGAGCGTTAATCAAAGGATATCCAAGTGTAGAAATGTCACTACACGATAGGCGTGCTGTTTATGCTGCTTATCCCCTTTAACATGTTAAAGATGCTTTTCCCTTTCCGTTAAGTTTTGATCTAGCTTCTGAATCGCAGTTTTAATTTTTTTTTTCGTCACCTCATGCTTGGTTGTACTGTTCTGTTTTTGGGTTGCATTCAGGTATTTGTCTAAAAGAAATGCTTAATGTTTGGATCTCTTAAGCTAGATGGTTAAACAGGGTGTTGCCTGTATTTAAAATAGAGACTTTAGCTAAATCAAGGTAGAACGTCAAATGCTAATGGTTTAGTCTCGGAAAACAAGGTTTGGTGTTCGCATTGCCTGCTTTTTTCGTTTGTAGAAGAAAAGGACATTCCTCACCATCTGGGAAAACAGTATTGAACAGTTGTCGATTTGAAGGGTATTTTCTTACAGGTGGATATTACTCATTTACAAACCTAATGATAAAGGTAAAGGTAAAGGTATTCCCATAACCATCTGGTCGTAGGGGAGAGAGATGTTAGAGATCTCAACTTTTCTGGGGGCCAGCTTTTTTATGAGGGCGGTGCCCATCTCCCCTCCCTCGCTGCCTTTTGCCTTCCCCGGCCCTGAATAGGGTCAGGTACCCATTTCCAGCTGGGTGGACTGGAGAGCGCTCGGAAAAATCGGGTATTTGTATTTGTCCCCGAGTGGGGGACGAACCACGACCTCCTGCGTGAGAGGCAAGCGCTCTAACCACTGCGCCACTCCGTATTCAAAGTATTCAAAAACAAGTTGTGGCAGATTCAAAGCGTACAGTACACTCGAAGTGTTCCAATGTGAACACACTTTTTGTAACCATGCAGTTGTGAAAACTTCTAGTTTGGAGTGTAACATTAACTTTTCTGGTTAAAATGACATTTTAAACTAGAAGTCTGCACAACTGGTTACAAAGAAATACGGTGTTTTCTTTGCACATGTTCCCCGTCTTTGCGAAACAGTTTTGCTAGTTTGTTTTTGAATTTGTCTAGAATCCCTTCTCATACCGGCCCCCCTCCTATACTATATAAAAAAAAAAAGCTTGGACGTATAGTTTACAGATGCAGTCAACGTATTTTAAAGATTTTTTAAGCCAAACAAGAGGGTGATTAAGCACACTTTTTTTGATTGATTGCGAGAGGCCCGCCAAACTTGTCAGTCAGCGTACATGTCGTGTGTCCTTTTCGCCCCAGGCCATAATTATTGGCGCTCGTCTATACAGCTATCCAATCAACAGTGAGAGCACAAAATCACATGTGGTGGATTATGGGAGGACACTATGACGTCTGAGTCGCCGCTTAGGGGGTATTGGATGTTAGAAAGAAAATGCATTACATGTGCAGTAACCTTCGTACTACTGATGTACAATTTCCCTCGTACTAAACTATCACGGTCTCTCACTTTTGAAACATGTTTCACTAGCTCTATCTCTGTGTCTCTGTCTGGCTGGCTGGCTGGCTGGCTGTCTTTCGTTTTACATTTAGTCAAGTTTTGTTTTATCTTTGTTTGTGTCTTGTGATAGTTTTGTGATTTTTTGTTAGTTATTCTTAATGCAGTCAGATTTGGTTATCTGGACCACACTAAATCTTCAACAAACCGAAAGCTCACCTGGTTTTTGCGCACCCGTATATACGGGTTGTGCATAGGATTCAGTCTGTCCGTCTGTTTGTCTGTCTGTCTGTCTGTCTGTCTGTCTTCGGTTAAGACTTGTATCTCTGGTACTCTGGGTTCAATTGAGCCGACAGCTGGTGAGTAGCTTGGAATTTGGGTGCCTACGGTGTGTGCCAAAACTTAGGTTCCTTTTTTTTCTGCATCATGCAATGTGTGGGTAGACAGACCATCTTTACCATCGTCAAGAGATAATCTGTCATTTCCGTTGGTCCCTCCAGACTCTCTATTATATCAAGTGCTTTTTCCATTGTCATCTTATGCTGGCTTTCGCAGCTGCTGCCGTCAATAAAAAATGGCACTTATAATCAGTCGGCTAAGGACCGTTTTGGTTACTTTTTGGCGTCACGTTAGCAAACACATTTTTCTGATAGATTTTAACACCACAACACTAAATCTAAAGTTTTGGGGCAATATTCCAAACCACCGGTGAGAAAAACGTTGGTTTGTGTGTATGTTTTCCTTCTTTGGCGTTACTATTCTTGTTTTGAGGGTTGGGTTCATAAAACGGACATAAAACTTAAACCGCTTGACAGAAATTCTATAACTGTAAATCATTCGAAAGGGAAGGCATTCATGTACACGTTTGTGCCACTTAAAATGACGTCATTATCTGTTTGTTTTTGTGAAATTGACAAGAAGAGCGGCAGGGCCGGACTACCGGGGGGGTTATGGGGGTTGCGCAACCCCCCCCTAGCCTAAACATGTACCTTACTTATTTAATTTTTTTTTTATTATTGCTTATTTTATGCCGTTTTATGCAAGGAGCGACCATTTTCCTATCTCAGAATATGACCTACCCGTCAGCTTCAGGGGGCTTCGCCCCCAGACCCCCACAACGAGGGGGGGGGGGGGTTCTAGGGTTTCTGGACCCCCCCCCCCAGCCAAAAAATAAAAATATTGAATGAGGTATGCATTTCTTTATTTTACATTGAGTTTCAATTTTTGGGGTATTAATCAGTGACAAAATCGGCTGCCTGAAACTGGTAATGATCATCCTCAGAATGCACCAGATTGCACCATTTTGCATCCTTTTTTTCAAAATTTTCCGGGGGGGGCATGCCCCCGGACCCCCCTAGCAAGCTAGGCGCTTCGCGCCGTCGGCTCGGCGCTTCGCGCCTTCACACCCATTTCTTCACAATATACTTTTGAAAAAAACCAGTCATAAAATGAACTGATCCGCCCCTGCCGCCAGGGGGGACATCCCCCTGGGCCACCACTGGCAACCCCCCCCCTCCTCTTCGCCTAGTCCGGCCCTGAGCGGGGTAGTAGTTGCGCTGAGAAGAATAGCACGCTTTTCTGTACCTCTCTTCGTTTTAACTTTCTGAGCGTGTTTTTAATCCAAACATATCATATCTATATGTTTTTGGAATCAGGAACCAACAAGGAATAAGATGAACGTGTTTTTAAATTGATTACGAAAATTTAATTTTGATAATAATTTTTATATTTTTAATTTTTAGAGCTTGATTTTAATCCAAATATAACATATTTATATGTTTTTGGAATCAGAAAATGATGGAAAATACGATGAACGTAAATTTGGATCCTTTTTTAAAAAAAAAATTTTTTTTACAATTTTCAGATTTTTAATGACCAAAGTCATTAATTAATTTTTAAGCCACCACGCTGAAATGCAATACCGAAGTCTGGGCGTTGTCGAAGATTAATTGACCAAAATTTCAACCAATTTAATTGAAAAATGAGAGCGTAACAGTGCCGCCTCAACTTTCACGAAAAGCCGGATATGACGTCATCAAATACATTTATCAAAAAAAAGAAAAAAACGTCTGGGGATATCATACCCAGAAACTCTCATGTCAAATTTCATAAAGATCGGTCCAGTAGTTTAGTCTGAATCGCTCTACACACACACACAGACACACACACACATACACCACGACCCTCGTCTCGATTCCCCCCTCTACGTTAAAACATTTAGTCAAAACTTGAATAAATGTAAAAAGGAGGAATAATTGCAATCACACACACACACACACACACACACACACACACACTTACACACACACACACACACACACACACGCACGCACGCATACACACACACACGCGCGCGCGCGCACACACGCACGCACGCACGCGCGCACACACACACACACACACACACACACACACACACACACACACACACACAAAGACACATACACAAACATACCGACAAAATGACAGACATACACACAGTGAGACAAACCGACACAGAAACACGCACACATGCACGCACGCACTTATGTACGCGAACAAAGACGTAGAGATGCTTATAGAGAAACAATTACGCAACCAAAAAAACACACAGACAGACAAACTTCATTCTTGGTAGAGAAATGCATTTCTTTCTGTATTGCTTTCTCTTTAAGTGCACGTACCTCGCAGAGAGAGAGAGAGAGAGAGAGAGAGAGAGAGAGAGAGAGAGAGAGAGAGAGAGAGAGAGAGAGAGAGAGAGAGAGAGAGAGAGAGTGAGAGAGACAGACAGACAGACAGACAGACAGACAGACACAGAGAGAAAGAGAGAGAGATAGACAGACTGATAGACAGACAGAGGGAGAGACAAACAGACGAACAGACAGACATAGACAAACACACAAACAGAGACACACAGACAGACTTCACTATTGTATGTGCAAGTAATTTTGTTAAACCACACGTTACGTTCACCACTGAACGTGTAACCATGTAAAACGTTACTATCTCTTTATATGTGTTTACTTGCATTGTAATCCTGGCGGGGGGGGGGTATAAATGTATGTAACGCGCAATACATGCCTTTTAACTTACTAGAATTGAAATTTTCATTTAAAGACTAGCATAAGAGTGTGACACGTGGTTCATTCGTTATTACCTTATTACAAAAAGAAAAAGAAAAATGGCACTGACGCTACCGGAAATAGAATTTATCAGTGAAATTCTACCATCAATTTAGTAATCGATGCGATGTAAATTATCCTAAAACTGTGGTATGATCACGACATCGTTTAGCATTTAGGATCAAATGGTGCCAATGTGTCCACAATGCACTAATCACAGACAACAGTTATACGCTTTACGTACATGTAACTCTCCAACTGACATTGTCTGCCACTTGAAACAAATGACTTTCGAAGGAAAATTAACTCCAATATATAAATATTATGTATTATTTTTAATAATTACTTGCACTTTTTGAAAATAAAGCTTTTTCTACGATAATGTGTTTACCCCCTAAATGTATAAGTCATCCGGTAGAAAAACCGGAAGTATCGTGTACTAAGCATATGTATATGTTTAAAAAGTTAATTGTGTTAATGTAGAGCATCTTGCCTATGTATATGTTTAGGTTTTGAATACTTTAGGGGAAAAGCATAGCCATTATTCAGTCATCTTTAACTAACACACCTAATCTCAGGGCCCATTTTGTTAGTGGGGGTAGGGTTTCAATCAGTCAAAAATCACTTTCATTCAATATTGTCTGCCATTTCAAATACATACACGTAATTGCACAATTTCTTGAATTTTAAGATGCTTTAACTGACTATACCAAGAAAACCTGCACTTTTTGTAGAATTAGTTTTTTGTCCATGATTTATCTTTAAAAATGTCAATTCTTACGACAAAAAATGCTAACAGTTGCCTCACCAGACGACACGTACCTACGACGTGAATCGTGTCTGCCAATTAAAATGCATATATTTTGAAATAAGGGGAATCATAACATATTTCACTGTAAAGTGTCTCACTCTAATATCTTCTGGGTTCATGGTGTATTTGGTTAAGTGAATTGCAGATAAGGTTTTTTGAAAATGACAGCTATACATATATTTTATTAAAACTGAAACTGGTGGAGTGAAAAACAGACCTGTTTTGAAGAAGTCGTACTAAAATCATTTATGGCCTTGAACTTCACAGTTTGCGTGTTATCTTTTAAAGAAAACCCGTTTTCATCACTAACAATGACCTAATTTACACATACATATCGGTCGGTCATAGTCGCGTTTTTTTTAGAGAGGTAGTGTACAAAATGTCGTTTTGTACGTTTAAATTACATGTCCATTATTTTAGTCATATATCAATCAATAAGTAAATGCGCATACTTTTATTAAACGTTACTTTCACTTTAAGATCGCTTCTAACATTTAGTATAATTTCTGACAAATGCACGCTATGTAATAAATTGATAATATTATGGACGCCATGTGGTAAAACCGGAAGTTGAATTATTTTGCGATAGCAAAATCCTTTTACAATGATCACTTTCCTTTTATATTGAGCTGATCTTTAACGTTATGGGTAAAAATCTAACAGATTGAACCAAATTATCCTTTTTCAAGCCTGTGTATGTGTAAACTCTTTTTTGCTTCGACCCGGTTCGGTTTTCGGAGTTGATTCAGAATCATCCATTATTTATCTTATATGTCTGTTGTTGTCCTCGGTAAATTAACAATTGTTGATGTAAAATAATTCTAGCTGTGAGAATAAACAATTTTCAAGATGTTTTTGATTGCGGTTTCAACCAGGCGTTCTGTTAGCTATACATATCGATTGAGAAAATGTCATTTCCTGTTTTGTCGTCCGCATGTTATACAGATGTTGTTAAAAATAAAACTGTGTATACGAATTAGGCATTTTACTTGCTGTCTGATGGCAACAATCTTTAGCTTTCGTTTAAGGTATAATTTGCTTATATCCGTATGCAGTCAAGCGGTACATGACGTCTTTTTGTAACCTACCCCCTGCGTCATGGCTGCATTTTTGCAGAATATGGGTCATGTTACAAAAACGCTTCTCATTCTTAGGTGGTTGGGTTTAGCCATTTGTCGTTTACCGAACTGTGGCTGCAAATAAAACGAACTTTCCAAAAAACATAATATCTAATGTGACCACCAAAAGTAACCCTCCCACTATAGCCAGCCAGGTGACTATTAATTTGAATTTACTTAAAATGTTCCTCTTACAGAGCTTTTAGTCCGTCCTTGGAACTTGCACGAAGTACTACTAACAAAACCTGATTTTTTTTCTGTCAACTACTTTTAACTGTTGGCAGGGTCATGTGATCCGTGATGTTTCGTATATATATTAATATTATGCAGCTGGTGAAACCAAGATATGTTTTTTCAACTGTAACCGTTGTATGCAAAATGAATATCGAGGTAATTTCCTCAATAATTATCTAATTTGAGGGCTCTGTCGGGTGTATTGAGTGTGTGTGTGTGAGAGAGAGAGAGAGAGAGAGAGAGAGAGAGAGAGAGAGAGAGAGAGAAAGAGAGAGAGAGAGAGAGAGAGAGAGAGAGAGAGAGAGAGCATACATTCTTATTGTAAGTAGTAAGTACGCTTGCTTGCTGAATTTTGTTGTTGTTATTGACTGTGTACTTGTTCTTATCGCTATGATGGGTTAGTTTGCTTGTATTTTCTAATGTCATTATGTGTATTGTGTGTGTGTGTGTGTGTGTGTGTGTGTGTGTGTGTGTGTGTGTGTGTGTGTGTGTGTGTGTGTGTGTGTGTGTGTGTGTGTGTGTGTGTGTTGGTGTGTGTGTGTGTATGTGGGAGGTGTTTATTGGAATTGTAAAGCGCTTAGAGCTGTGAATCGGGACTTGCGCTATAGAAAAGTGATTTATCATTATTATTTTTGGCTCTTTTGTCTGTCTTGGTGCCTTCGCCAAACAGTGCTTACAAAAAACCGATACACTTTGGGTTTTGTTCTGAATGATTAAAATTTTGTTTCCAGAGCTCTGTCTGAGCTGTATCTCGGCACTACGATTCTCATTCCTTTCTTCTAGCGCTAGTGCCGAATGTCATGAACAACTGAAATCATGATACTTTTTTTCTCAATAGTTATCTCTATCTCTGGAATAACCTATCCCTATATAATGTTATCAATTATTGTACATCTGATCGTCATTTTTTATCATTAGGCCAAACAAAAATATATGTTGGTTTAGGGTAACCCAACCGACCCTATTTTTTCCCGCCGACCCTAAAACTTTTTTTTCATTTCTCAATTATTATTTTTTTTAAACAACCTCTGGCACATTTTGCAAAGACTAAATGTGACCCTCCACCACGGAATGAGTCGCATGTCACCTTTGCATGATTTTCATATTTTGACATTTTCCTAAAGAGTTTTTTATGCTCTATCCAGTGGTGAAAACCGTTTTAGAAAAGAGCAAAAACTGTTTGAATTATAAGCCTGTGACTAAGGTAACCCTCACACTGTTACCAGACACTCCCCGGACTTATATTAAGCCTAGCGCAGAACCGCGCGAGGTGACATGCGACTCATTTCGTGGTGGAGGGTCACAAATATTAAAAAAAAAATTTTTTAAAAAGCCGACCTACCGACCCTATTTTGGGGGGTCATGTTATGCTAAACCAACATATATGTTTGTTTGGCCTTATCTGATTTTCCTCAATCATTGCCTCTGAGAAGACAATTCTGTCCATTCTGGCGTTTCCACCAAAATTCAGAAACAAACAAACTAAGTCAATAAACTTCATTGTCTCTTGATAGTTTCTTGAATTTGTTCACAGGGCTCTATCGTCTGCGGTTTGCATTATCTAAATCATCCAAACCAAAAAACTTATCTCTTCTAACAATGATTTCTATGGCTTCTTTATTTTAACAATGTTCTTTGCCTGTTCACATGTTTTAGTCGTATTCTTTCTTCTTAAGAATGATTTCCATTACTCCTTTATTTCAACAATTTTGTTTGCCTGTCCAACAGGGCTCTGTCGTCTGGGTGGCTTTCGTACCCCATATCATCCAAACCACGACACTTCGTTTCATGTAATTTCTCAGATGTGAGATAATAAAGTTAACTTGATTTAATTAGATCTGATTCTAAACAATTATTTCTATGACTTCTTAGCTTTATTTCAACACTTTCCTTAGCCTGTTTCGCAGGGCTCTGTCGTCTGTGGTTTCTCTCGGGCCCTACATCATCCAAACAAACACACGTCTGTCTGTTTACAATTATTTCTATGACTCCTTGGCTTTATTTCAATAATGTGCTTTGCTTGTTCACAGGGCAGAGTCCTCGGTGGTTGCACTCGGACCCTATACCATCCAAACCAAGACACCTCTTTTCTCTTGCAATTATTTCTATAAGTCAATTTATTCAAATCATGTCTATTGCGTGTTCACAGGGCAACGTCCCAGGTACTGGCTCTCGAAGCAAACATCATCTGCAACAAGATCTAACAAATGAAATAATGTCTATGACTCCTTTATTCCAACAATGTCCTTTATCTGTTCACAGGGCTCCGGCGTCTGCGGTGTCTCTCGCCAAACAAAGACAATTGTTGTTTTTTGCTAACAATTATTTCTGTGACTCCTTAGCTTAGTTTCTACAATGTCCTTTGCCTGTTGTCCGCAGGGCTTTGTCGTCTGTGGTGGCTCTCGGAGCCAACATCATCTGCAACAAGACAGCTTTTCCTTCTCAACAATTATTCCCATGACTCTTTCATCTAAACAATTATTTCTATGACTCTTTTTTCTAAACTATTATTTCTATGACTCTTTCTTCTGAACACATATTTCTATGACTCTTTCTTCTAAACACATATTTCTATGACTCTTTCTTCTAAACAAATATTTCTACGACACCTTTATTTCAACAATGTCCTTTGCCTGTTTCGCAGGGCTCTGTCGTCTGTGGTGGCTCTCGGGGCCAACATCATCTGCAACAAGATCCCGGGCCTGGTCCCCCGCCAGCGAGCTATCTGCAGGAGCCGTCCGGACGCCATCGTGGCCATTGGGGAGGGCGCCAGGCTGGGGCTGGCAGAGTGTCAGTACCAGGTGCGCAACATGCGCTGGAACTGTACCAACCCCGACCCGGAACACTCCATGTTTGGATATGAACGGATGGCTCGTGAGTTGCATTATAACTTGTTTTGGGTAGGGGTGGCCATGGAGGGGCAGGGCGCCAGGCTGGATGCGCGATCCTGAGCGCTCCTTGTTTGGATATATGAACGGATGACTCGTTGTCTTTGTTTTTCTTTTCTTAATTGTGTGTGTGTGTGTGCTTTGTTTGTTTGTTTGTTTGTTTGGGATGTTTCTTTTTTTCCGGAAGTGTCTGGGCGGGAGGCGGGAGTGTAGCATTTGCGTGCATGATCGGAATGAGGACGGGACTGGCCTTTGACGAGTTGTTGAATAATTTGGGGTAGGGAACTGTATTCGCCGAGTGTCAATACAATGTACATCCATTACATGTGTATACAGTTTAATAATAATAATAATAATGGAAATTTATTAAGCTGATAAGAACAGATACTACACTTTGATCTTAGCCAAAAGGCCGAGAAGCGATTTAAGTCAACCCAAACACAGACATATGTAATACAATAACCAACATTAAAGATGCAAGATTTTGTCCATTGTAGAAAACCACATACAATTGATACATTTATAAAACGCCAATGAAGAAGGACGCTCAGCTGTAGAGACAAAGAAAGAAAGAAGAGAAAAGGAAGAAAGAAAAAAAAAATTAGGGTTTCATTCTTTTTATTTATTTTTCAGCTTGAAGCGGACTGCATGCAACTGAGGCAAAAAAAAAAAAAAAAAAAAAAAATAATGGAAATTTATAGAGCGCTTACCTAAAAGCTCCAAGCGCTTTACAATGACATTATTATACACATGTACAAAACCAAAATACAATCATTAAGACACAAAAAGAACAGGAGTACAAAAGCAAATTCATCGTTTAAATCCATGCAGTCACAAACAAACACACGCGTGCGCACGCACATACGCGTGCGCATACACACACACATGCTATCACCACACACATGCACAGATACACACAGACACACAGATACACATTCACACACACACACACACACACGCACACGCACACACACACACACACGCATACAGACAGGCACACACACATACATACAAACACACACACATACACATACACTCACACATGAATACTAATATACCTACACAAATCTGCATACATGGCGTACACACAAAAATCGCAAATATAATCACAAAACCAAGCTCGTGCTTATACATATCCATTTTTTTTTTTTTTTTTAATTTTCGCGCTTTCTGAGTCAATCGCAACCGCAACCGCAATATTTCAACCGCAACGTCCAAAAACGATCCCCAATAGGCTATGAATGGGTGGCTACTAAGTTACAAGTGTTGTTTAACTTAGCGGTTGGAGATGGGTCTGGGATTAAGGTTGAGTCTTGCATGAGCAACTTCTTGTGAAACTGCACAAACCCCGACAACAATATGACAGGTCAAAGCTTTCCTTTCAATCGTCATTGGAGTAACTCCTTCGGGACTTTTCAAAGATTTAAAGTCTGTATCGTGTGTGTGTGTGTGTGTGTGTGTGTGTGTGTGTGTGTGCGTGCGTGCGTGCGTGTATGTGTGTGTGTGTGTGTGCGTGCGTGCGTGCGTGTGTATGTGTGTGTGTTTTGTGTTTTCTTTTGTCTGTGTGTTTGTCTGTGTGTGTTTTGTGTTTTCTTTTGTCTGTGTGTTTGTCTGTGTGTGTTTTTTTGTTTCTTAGTTTTGATGAGTAATATTGATGAAACTGTCATAGAGAAACTAGCCCATCGTCATTATACTTGACACCCAACCTTTCTGCACTCCTCGAGTAAAGAACCCGAAGTGTATACACCGTATTACTGTGATAGTGATAAAAGTGATGTCATACACACAATATCTTCCACATTACTCGCTTTTCCGTCGCATTCACCTTCACAAACAGTCTTTCAATTTCAAAGCAAAAAACCGAAACGGTTTACATTTAACTTTCCTTGGGCTTCAGGCTTGACATTTCAAAAATGCGCATGCAACCATACTTTCTGCGCCGTGGAAAAAAGCAAGATCGTTATCAGATGCATAATTCACAGCTTGTGTTTTCAACACCGCGAGCACAAGTTGGCAAACATATCAGAGGATTATTTGTCCAAGCTGTCTGTGTATGGGTTTGAGTAGAACATAGCGTCAATCGGAGTCTAAATGTCCCGAGTAGCCCTTGAACGCCTGGACAACTGTCACTATCACCTCTTTGCTCCTGGCCTTTTCACTTGACATAGTTTTCTGTGAAGGAAAAGTGCGAAGTGTTCCGGTAGCTAGCGTCAGGACATAAGTATTTCAGTTCTTATCTGATGATGGGTTTTGAATTGTGTTTTTGTACATGTATGTGGGGGGTCATTTTGAGTGTCTGTGAAATGTCGAAGATTCTAGTGGTGACGGTGGTATAATTCGCTCTGTCGTTCTCTCTCTCTCTCTCTCTCTCTCTCTCTCTCTCTCTCTCTCTCTCTCTCTCTCTCTCTCTCTCTCTCTCTCTCTCTCTCTTATTGCGTGTGTCTGCGTTTCATCATAAAAAGTTTGTTCCTATGTATTCCCATTTCGATTATAACCATTTTGCTTAGATCAGGACTAGCTGTAAGAAAGGTCCTACGGACCTAATGCTATCTTTCCTGTAATAAAGTTCAAGTTCAAGTTCAAGTTCAAGTTCTCTCTCTCTCTCTCTCTCTCTCTCTCTCTCTCTCTCTCTCTCTCTCTCTCTCTCTCTCTCTCTCTCTCTCTCTCTCTCTCTCTCTCTCTCTCTCTCATTATTTTGAGGACATAGGTAGGAACATTTATTTGTTCCTTGGCTTAAAGTAAGAAGATTCCTGTCAAGTTGTCTATTTTTCTTAAGCACCTTTACTCAGATAATATGAGGGAAATGCTTAAAAAAAACTGCGCTGAACAAAATACGAGTTTTATCAATGTTACATGAATGCAAGACAATTGGCTTTCGAGAGTGAGTTGTGCAAATAAACAAGAGAAAAAAAACCACACAAAAACAATAAACATATAACACGGAAACAAGTAGCAAATGGCTTAATAATGCCAACTTAGACAAGAAATGGGGAAGAATTGTTTTCGGTGCCTGTACTTGACCTTGTTGTCGGCGCATCGCACTGGACAGCGCACTTCAAAAGCTAAGGAACACCAGTTTCACGTGCAATCTTTGGACGCTCGAAAACTATGTCACCAATGTCTTTCATTCTTCGCTACCTCGCTTGACTCTTTACCGCTTTCTGCATTTCTTGTTTGTGTCAAATATCGCCGAGAACAGTTGCTATGCAGTGTTGCTCTTAGTTTGGAAATGACATTTCTCAGCCGTCAAATTCCTCATCAAGTTCGGGTTTGTCGGCCACTCTTTCGTTTCAAGGGAGATTAAGGGAAAATAAGTTAACTATAACAAGAGGTCGAGAAGATGTTTTCTTCTTCTTGGGAGTAGTTTACGGTATTGATGTCAAGGAGCCTGGTTGTTTTGTAGCAAGTTTTGTTAAAAAAGAAAACTTGGACAGTTATTTTGGAAGAATGTATTTGTTTACGCAAAGATACGCTGGTTTTGATTCTTTGTTTGTTTGTTTAACGTGCTGTGTTGTTTTGCTTTGCGTGTAATATAATTCTTTGCATACAGGTTTGCTTAGAATTGCTCTGAAACAACTTAATATATCTTTCATGGATAAACAAGCCGTGAAATTAAGTTTTCTCGCTGCAATGGTCCATAACAAACACACACAAACAAACAGCCACGAAAAATAAAACAAGCACACAAAAACACACTTTGAAACACAGAATGAAAATGAAGCTTACAAAAGCGAAAATTCGTACTGTCTTGTGCTGTTCTTGTATCGATGAGTACAAAATTCTTTTGTTTTTTAACACGGAATGAAGCTAAGTTTCAAAACAAAGCTCAGGCCTTCCTTTTAAAGATACTTTGATTCTATCCAGACCTAGGAACCCATACGATTTCGCCTTTATTTTGTACGCTTGATTGTCTAAAAATACGGTCGGAACGGTCGGTGGACATTTTTGGAATGTAACCAAGTGCATGGGGGTATGGCCTTAGGCCAACAACAAAAAATGTTGGTTTAGGGTTTACGTGACCAACAAAAATAGAATCGGTATGTATAGGCTTTTTTTTTCTTGCTTTTTTTCGAGTTTGAAGAAGGTTACTTCCTTTAGTCTCGGTTTGGTTCGCAAAATGTGCCAACAGTTTTCGGTGTTTTTTTTGAGAAATGAAAAAATAGTTTTAGGGTCGGCGGGAAAAAATAGGATCGGTCGGGTTACCCTAAACCAACATATATTTTTGTTTGGCTTTATCCATGTAAAAGGCAGGCCAGATCTGAGACAGTGAGACGAACAAGAAGCGGTGTGCCTTCAAACTCGAACAGTCAGTCAGTACTCGTATACATGATCTTTAAAGCCTAGGTCCCACTATCACGAACATTTTGGCGAACCACAACGAGTTACTGCGATTTTGCCACAACGATGATGTTTGCCACGAACGATTGCGAAAAATCGGCCGAACAAGAACGAAGAAATACGAACCACAACGACCTCGGCGATGTTCTACACGAATCCCAAAATCGTTGTAGTTCGCCGTCAAAATTCGTCACAGTGGGACCTAGGCTTTACCAAGGAAGGAAGATACCTTTAAACAACGATACCTTTGAACAACGATACCTTTAAACAACTATACCTTTAAACAACGATACCTTTAAACAAAGATACCTTTAAACAACGATACCTTTAAACAACGATACCTTTAAACAAAGACACCTTTAAACTCCTGTCTTGTGACTAGCACAATGTGTGTACGGTTTTTGCGGCATTCTTTACCACAGCCCTGCTTCAAACACTGACGGCCGTGGCGGGAAGGCGCCAACTTAAGGGGGATTTACAACCCACACGCGAAATAATGGAGCGGTCTTCAATAGATGTAGGCCTCAAAGAGGCTGGTCCGTGTTGACTTTGCGGGACAATTGTAGTGGGGGGGAATTGTATGAGGAACGTGAGAAATCCAGTCTTTTCGGGATTCTTGTCCACTTTTCTGTGGTTGTCTTCCCAGTTTTTGCGTGCCTACCCGTTATACCCCGCCTTTCTTCTATCTTAAATACTGACTGACACCCACTCCTACCTCACCCCCCCCCCCTTTTTCCATCCCCCTCCCAACCCTCCACCCCCTTCCTCTGCTAACCACGCCCGTCTGACTGTCAAGATCGAGGGAGTGAGGTGTAGGGGGAGGGGGGGGGGGGAGAGAGAGAACAATTAAACAAGTATAAGCGGTTGTATCGAAGTTCGGGGCAAAAAACGTGTCGATATGATAAACAAAATAATAAAATTCCGGTCCTAAACTGAGGAGAAAACAAAAATAGAACAGTAGGAATTGCGGTCAAAATAAAAAGTTGACACACAAATTTAAGGTGGAAGGATAATACTGCTGGTGGGAGGGGGGGGGGGGGGGGGGACATCGTAATGCTCTACTCTCAGGAAACAGGAAAGTACAAAACTACAACTAAGAAACGTGCATGTGTATTGATTATCATTTTTAGAACGTGTCCATAAGCAGTCTGCTTGTTAACGTTCTTAATGTTGTTATTGTTTGAAACGTGTATCAAAGAAAATGACTAAAACACGCTTAAACCAAACGTGAAAATCATTTATTTAAACAACCAAAAAAGAAGAATGGATATCTTTACATAGGAAGGCACTGCATACAGAACAGGTAAAATGGAACAGATAGACAGAAGAAAAAAGAAACATGAATAGTAAGAAAGATAGGCAGATTATAGATAAAAAAAATTTAAAAAAAACGAGCGAAAACCGGACTCGGTGACAAAACTGACGGTAACAAAGATGTCAGCTTGCGCCCGCAAAGACAGCAGATATTTCAGTTTTGCGTTCAGCAGTCTTTCGTCGACTCCTTCTTTCTTTCTTTTCCTTTTTTTATATTTTTATTTGTGCAATAATCGTGTACTCAAGGATCTTACCTGTCAGGTGTGAATGAACAGGCATCCCGAAATGACTTTGCCCAGACATAATAGTTTGACAATTGATTCAGCCATATGTGTCCCAAACACGCGTATTCCCCCCTGGCTGCGTGAGGCCGCTTTCTCGCACAATTCTACTGCTCTTTCCAATCCATGAATTTTACATGTTTTGCGGCAATATTTCACAGGTGACTGCACAGACGCACATTTACGCAAGTATGGGTGTGCACATGGCGTGAAATTGTGTCCGGGTTGAATGCATTTGAGAAATGCGCAGCAATATTGAGGCCGTAAAGAGGGAAAATGGAATACAAATATGGCTAGACACTGGTTTTTGACGAACTCTTTCCATAAACCCCCATTGCACGAGGCCACTTGCCCCACATGCAATAAAACATTCGTATTCGCATTCGACTGTGCCCTTCGCGATTGAGAGTTGTGGTTTGTTTTCTTCCTATCAAAACATATTGTATATATTTGTTTGGAAGTTGACATGATAGCGCAGAAGTGTCGATAAATTGGTAGGATTGGAATTTAAGAAGCAGTGCATGCCTTGCTTTGCCTTCCGCTTCTGCAAGATTATCAGCTTTTTTTTAATCAATTGACGAAAAATACCTTCAAAAGAAATTGAACAGAACACAGGTAATAAAATTGAGGCCTGCATGTCCTTGCCATTATTGTTATTTTTACATTTTTCAAACACGTAGCTTGACAGTTACTATGTATGCAATTTGCTTTTAGCTGTCGTTTGGGAATAACATTTTTCAGCTAGTGACAATTTCCAAACTACTCAATAAAAATACGGCATGTTTTAACACGTACATAGTGTACTGTAGCCTACGTGTATTGTACTCGAAAGATACCATCTTTGAACAAAGGCTAAGGTCAGATTCTGCGTAGAGATACTGTCATCCCCCCTCCACGTCAAACAAAACACACACACACACACACACACACACACACACACACACACACACACACACACACACACACACACACACACACACACACTCTCTCTCTCTCTCTCTGTCGCTCTCTCTATCACGCACACACACACACACACACACACACACACACACACACACACACACACACACACACACATCCACACACTCTCACGCACTCACACACACACTCACACACACACGCACACAACACAACACATTTTGAACAGAGATACTTTTATTCCTCCCCCCCCCCCAAAAAAAAAAAATATAAAAGTTGTCCACACAACTAAATGTAATGTGTCGAAATTCCCGAAGACTTTGTCATCGTTCGAGTGAGCCCGGGGGGTCTTGGCAAATGGATGTTGACAGCGAGGTTTGACTTTATAGATGTTGTCTTTTTATTGTCGTGGCTAGAGCTCTGTCCGACTTCATATAGGATTGACTCTCTCTCTCTTTCTTTTGTTTGTTTTTTACTCTCTCTCTCTCTCTCTCTCTCTCTCTCTCTCTCTCTCTCTCTCTCTCTCTCTCTCTCTCTCTCTCTCTCTCTCTCTCTCTCTTTCTCTGTGAAAAGGGCCCAAGGCCTACTCATTAAAACATTCAGACTTCAGACCTCTCTCTCTCTCTCTCTCTCTCTCTCTCTCTCTCTCTCTCTCTCTCTCTCTCTCGTTTTTTCACTCTATCTCTCTCTGTTTCTCTGTTTCTCTCTTTCTGTTGCTCTCTCTGTCTTTGTCTCTCTTTCTCTCTCACTCTCCCCTCTGTCACACACACACACACATACACACACAAACACTTTCTCTCTCTATATATATATATCTCTCTCTCTCTTATATAGTAGAGTCGCTGACTTATGTTTACAATTATGTATTCAACAACATTTTTTTCCAAAAGAATTTAAAAAAGCGAAAGTTATACCTTTGCCAAAGAAAAAGGCTCTCAAGACTTAAATGATTTTAGACTTATATCTTTGTTATCTGTATTAACTAAGCCTCTTGAAAGGCATGTTTAGAAACATCTGGTTACTTATTTGGAGGACCACAACCTTTTACATCAACTTCAGTCTGGTTTTCGCTCTCAACATTCATGTAATACTGCCCTTGCCAGATTAACTGATTCATGGTACTCATCCATTAATAGGTTAGACATTTCTGGGGATGTTTTCTTGGACCTAAAAAAAGCTTTTGACCTCGTGGATCATGAGATCCTTCTAAAGAAATTAAAATGTTATTTGAAAAATTCTAGCACTGTCGCTTTTTTTTACTCTTATCTTAGAGAGAGGGTACAATCTGTATACGTACACGATACGTACTCTTCTCAGGGCACTGTGAAATGTGGAGTGCCACAGGGGTCTGTTTTGGGACCTGTATTATTTTGCATGTATATAAATGATTTGCCCCTGTACCTACAGTCTGAATCTGTTGAGTGTCATATGTTAGCAGATGATACTACCTTACATGCAACAGGGAAAAGCCCTGCACAAATTCAAGACAAATTGCAACAGAGCCTAAACAAGGTTTCGGAGTGGTGTTCTGCAAATCGTGTGCTTATTAATCCAGATAAAACAAAGTCTATGATAATCAGCACTCGCCAAAAACATCAACTTTCAGAAATGACTCTGAGTCTGTCCCTAAATGAGCACTCCATTGAGCAAGTATCTGAGCACCGTTTACTGGGACTTACTGTTGATAATAATCTCAAATGGCAGACTCACATCAATGGAATCTGCAAAAAAAAATGCTAAAAACCTGTTTCTTTTGTCAAAGTTACAAAGCATTATTAATCTAGACACAAGAAAACTATTTTTACAATGCCCACATAAAACCCCACATTGATTATGCTTCCATAGTATGGGACGGGTGTAGTGAAGTTTACTTGAAGAAGCTGAAATCGCTCCAGCGTAGAGCTGCTAAACTAGTTCTGCCCAGTCCATCTCTTTCTACAAAGGAAAAGATTAAAAGTATTGGGATGTTAAGCTTAAAGAAGCAGCTTTTGTATAATAAATGTTCATTTATGTATAAAGTCGTCTATAAGGACGCCCCAACATATCTTATACAACTCTTCAAATCATCTCCGTCATATTATTCAAACACTCGAAATAACCTTGCCTTGCCAAGGCCCCGCATCGATTTGTTTAAAACTAGTTTTTCTTATTCTGGTGCGTTCCTTTGGAATTCACTACCTGTAAATATTAGGTCATGTCTGTCATTATCTCCTTTTAAAAGACAGCTCCGAAAGCACCTCTCTAACGACTAAGTTGGTGTACAATTTGTGCGAGTGTGTGTGAGGGTGCGTAAAAGAGAAAATGTATAATATGCTTCCTCAAGCACACTAATGTTTGTTATACTTTTCCCTACATGATTGTGTTTTATTTGATTTCTTTTTTTATTCTTCATACTTGTTCTTCGTTTTATGTGTGTATTATAGTAGGGACTAGCTGTAAGAAAGGACCATATGGACCTAATGCTATCATCCCTCGGTAATAAAGTTTTCGAGTTCGAGTTCGAGTTCGAGTTCTCTCCCACCCTCTCTCTCTCTCCCTCTCTCTCTCTCTCTCTCTCTCTCTCTCTCTCTCTCTCTCTCTCTCTCTCTCTCTCTCTCTCTTCTCTCTCTCTCTCTCTCTCTCTCTCTCCCTCTCTCTCTCTCTCTCTCTCTCTCTCTCTCTCTCTCTCTCTCTCTCTCTCTCTCTCTCTCTCTCTCTCTTTTCCGGTTTTAACCACCCCGAATTCCGAATAAATTTTAACGAAGAACTAATTCATAGTGAGGGGAAGTCTGTGCTCTCTTCATCTCATGTCTTATTAACCATTTAAAAGCTGACCTCGGGCCGGTTTCATAGGCCAGCAACACAGTCGGTCAACTGGAGTTGAACGAGCGAAATGCAGTAATCCGACGAAATCGGGTTTCATAAAAACGTGTGTGTGCGCGCGTGTGTGTGTGTGTGTGTCTGTGTGTGTGTATGTGTGTGTGTGTGTGTGTGTGTGTGTGTGTGTGTGTGTGTGTGTGTGTGTGTGTGTGTGTGTGTGTGTGTGTGTGTGTGTGTGTGTGTGTGTGTGCCGTGAGAGACTGCTTAGGATTTTTATATGTGTTTTATTGCAACTCTAAATTTTTAGTAAATGTGATGTATTTTATGTCTGTTATCGCCGACACTGCATGGCAACTTTCCTTGTTTTTATAAGGACAGTAAACACCTTGAGTCTTGAGTCTTGAAAAAGGTTTCAGTGGACCGACTGTGCCTCTTTGCACGGAATACAGTGAACCCAGTCGATGGGTCGGTTGACGAAGGGGTGGTCCGACTGTCGTGACAACCGAGAGTCTATGAAACCGGCCCCAGAAGCTGCACGGGAAGTCGGGAACTGCAGCGTACCGTTCGCCATCCGTCCATCCATCAAGGCTGCAACCACGCCCTTCCCACCCCTCACCGCCCCCATCCCACCAGAGTCGCCCCACCACGATGCTACAGCAGCTTCAGCTAGCTAGCTGTGACTAGTCATGGCTAACTCAGAGTCAGATCAAAAGAAACACTCTTCGTCTCCTCTTCAGCTTTGAGTAGGCTCTTTTCCGCTTCGCCGATCAACGAAGGGGGATTGAAGTAACGAGATTTTTTTTATTATCCTCCTCACATATTTTTTCTCCTTTCTATTTTCTTCTCCTTTTTTTCGTCCGATGTTCATTGTCTGAGGCTTTGTATGCGCCAAAAGCAACCCCTCTCATAAAATCTCGTGGCAAAATGGCCGCTCAGCCTTCTCAGAAAGTCGATCGCAAAGTCGATGGTTGTGTCGGGGTTTTTTCTCCACTTTTCATTCTTTTCCCTTTGCTGCGTCCGATTTGCACGCAATGAACTTGTCATCACCTGATTGTTACGATGTCTGCGGTTGGACGACAACAAGGGCATTGCTAATCATGCGCTGGCTTCTCAGACTCTAAGCAGACCCAGCTTCCGTGGCTTTTGTTTAAGGTTTGTTTGTTTGTTTGCTTAACGCCCAGCCGACCACGAAGGGCCATATCAGGGCGGTGCTGCTTTGACATATAACGTGCGCCACACACAAGACCGAAGTCGCAGCACAGGCTTCATGTCTCACCTTGTCACATTATTCTGACACCGGACCAACCAGTCCTGGCACTAACCCCATAATGCCAGACGCCAGGCGGAGCAGCCACTAGATTGCCAATTTTAAAGTCTTAGGTATGACCCGGCCGGGGTTCGAACCCACGACCTCCCTTTGTTTAAGGTGACAAAGTTCATTCCGAAGCCACGAAACAAAAGAAATGAACAGACAGATACGTCTGAAGTACACTCTGCTCAGACACTTTTATTATCTGAAAATTAAATCAACAACAACGATAACAATAACAATCACAATAGCAACACTTTATTTTCCATTAAAATGAATTCATTAGAAGGGAAAATTGTCTTCGACACATCTAAGCTGCCTGTCAACGAGTATAACGTAGGGCTATACCTTGTAATAAGAATCCTTTTCACGACTTGTACATATCAAGCTGAGAAACAAAAAAAACACTGTTCATATGTGACAAATTGAAGTGGTGAATGGGTTTGAGCTTCAAATGAAAAGTTCATTTTGGTCGTAGTTTTTAGAGCCTAATCAAGAATTGACCAACACCTTGCAATGTACATGTACACTTATCAACCTGTGGCAAAAGGCGATGTTGGGATATAACCTGTTCGAGTGTTTGTTTTGTTTTTTTTTTGTTTGTTTTTTTTAAAGCTGTGGAAGAGTTGCGCCATTCATAAAAGGGGCACATTGTCTTTCTGATAATTGTGTTGAGTGCAGCAATCGCAAGCGTCAGAGGGAACAATAAGCTCCCATGTGCATCATGTGCGGTGTGTGCTCGATATGACGGCTTCAATGTGCATATTTTCGAGAAGGAAAAGGACGTCGCATCGAACAAGAATACACATAGGAGCTCATTTTAAACTGTGAAAAACTGACAAAAAAATGATTTTCAGTCTCATTGCTAAGGGGCGCAACTCTTCCATTGCCCATAAACTCCCGACAGTGTTTTCTGTTTTTGTGCTTTTTTTTTTTAGAATCAATAATGTTGATAGCAGCCAACTTTGAGCGATCACAGTCCCTGTGCGATATGCAAACCGTGGGTTTTCTTCACTGTACCAGAACTCTCACCGATCAGTCAACTGCGATGCGGGGATTTTGCCACCGTCTGTTTCGCAGCCAGTGGTCCCCCTTTTGCTTGTCGGGGCGGACGGAATTGGGCTTTATTTTACGGCGGGCTGTATTTGTCGTTCCTGGCTGGTTATGGCCCCTTGTTGGTTCACTCTTGCGTCAAAGAGATAACAGAGGAATCAGTGGCCTCTTTGTGTGTGTGTGTGTGTGTGTGTGTGTGTGTGTGTGTGTGTGTGTGTGTGTGTGTGTGTGTGTGTGTGTGTGTGTCGGGGATGGGGGGGGGGGGTGTTAGGCGATGTCGGTAATTGTTTCTATCCTATCCTGTAAGAGGATGCGGTCAGAAAAGAAGCCATAATTGAATCGAGAATAAAAAGTTGGAAAAAGTGTAATCAACCCTGTTTATAACGACCACCCAAGGGACCGACGAAGGTCGGTCGGTATAGACAGGTGGTCGGTAAGTGAAGCTGAGTTATGTGGAAATGAGCTGCGATCGTGGTTTTAACTGCTCTGCCAATGCATCAACACAGATTTTTTAATGCTCCTAGAAATGAAAGATTGTGTGATATGTGCGATAAAAATGAATTAGGTGATGAGTTTCACTATTTGTTCATTTGTACCGACGAAAGTATAGTGTCTGAAAGGAGAAAATTAATTAGTCCTTATTACCGATCTCACCCAAATTGTTTAAAATATGAACAGTTAATGAATTGTAAATCTAAGATAAAACTAATGAAGCTAGCAAGATTTGTAGCCCACGTTATGATTTTAGTATGTTAGCGTTATATCTAGTTTCTTTATTGGTATGTATATGTATGTAATATATGCTTTTGTTTTGTTTTGTGTTTTTACAAAAGATGCATGGCATAATGGTATTGCCAATTTATTTCGGCTGTATATTATCGTTGTCCGCTTAATGTATACATATTATCTGTCTGATCTCTTACCTGATTTTGTTAAACCTATTTTTCTGTTATTTTTGTTTGTATGTATGGAAGTGTATATTGCCAATTTATTTTGGTTGTATAGTATTGTTGTATTTGTCCGCTCAATTTGTATACATATATTAACTGTCTGATTTGTTACCTTTTTTTGTTAAAGTTATATCTTTGTTTCAAATATTAACTGTCTGATTTGTTACCTTTTTTTGTTAAAGTTATATCTTTGTTTCAAAGCCCTCTGGGCCCAAAACAATAAAATACTTGACTTGACTTGACTGTTATTGTTTGTCGCCCTCAAGCGGGGTCAAACTCTTGAAAATCCTGCCAGAATTGTTTCCGCAAAACGTCTATTGACCAGCAATTCAATCAATCAATCAATGAGGCTTATATCGCGCATATTCCGTGGGTACAGTTCTAGGCGCTCTGCAGTGATGCCGTGTGAGATGAAATTTTATACGGCCAGTAGATTGCAGCCATGTCGGCGCATATTTACCTTTCACGGCCTTATTCCAAGTCACACGGGTATGGTAGACAATTATTAACTGTGCCTAAGCAATTTTGCCAGGAAAGACCCTTTTGTCAATCGTGGGATCTTTAACGTGCACACCCAATGTAGTATACACGGGGGGTGGTTCGGACACCGAAGAGAGTCTGCACACAAAGTTGACCCTGTGAAATAAATTTCCGCCGAACCTGGGATCGAACTCGCGCTGACAGCGGCCAACTGAATACAAATCCAGCGCGCTACCAACTGAGCTATATCCCCGCCCCAATTGGATAAGATAAGAAGAAAAAAATGAGAGGAAAAAAAATTTAAAAAAATAAACAGAACACATCGTTCAATAATTGAATAACTGAGCGTTCAAGTGCTGACGTTAGCTCTTGGGGCGTTTTGAGGTTGTTTTTTGTGTGTGCGTGTGTTGTTGTTGTTGCTGTTGTTGTTGTTGTTGTTGTTGTTGTTGTTGTTGTTTTTGTTGTTGTTTTTGCAAGAAATATCCATTGAACCTGCATCACGTGCATCCAACTCTGTCCATCGTTTCAGCCAGCAAAGAAGCAGCCCTCATCTACTCCCTGAGCTCGGCAGGAGTCACCTACGCCATCACACAAGCTTGCAGCAGAGGGAACCTCACCCAGTGCGGCTGTGATCGGGACAAGAGGGACGGACGTCTGGCCCCGGAGGGCTGGAAGTGGGGAGGGTGTAGCGCGGACATCAAGTTCGGCCTACAGCTGGCCAGAAAGTTTATGGACGCACGGGAGATTGCCGAGACTGCCCGCTCCTTGATGAACTTGCACAACAACCGTGCTGGAAGGAAGGTGAGTTGCGGTTTTGGTTTTTGTGGGATGGGGGTTGGGATGGGATTGGGGATGGGGGTTGGGGTGGGATTGGTGATGGGGGTTGGGATGGGATTGGGGATGGGGGTTGGGATGAGATTGGGGATGGGGGTTGGGATGGGATGTGGGTTGGGATTGGGGATGGGGGTTGGGATGGGATTGGGGATGGGATGGGATGTGGGTTGGGATGGGATTGGGGATGGGGGTTGGGATGGGATGTGGGTTGGGATGGGATTGGGGATGGGGGTTGGGATGGGATGTGGGTTGGGATGGGATTGGGGATGGGGGTTGGGATGGGATTGGGGATGGGGGTTGGGATGGGATGTGGGTTGGGATGGGATTGGGGATGGGGGTTGGGATGGGATGGGGGTTGGGATGAGATTGGGGATGGGGTTGGGATGGGATGGGGGTTGGGGTGGGATTGGTGATGGGGGTTGGGATGGGATGGGGGTTGGGGTGGGATTGGGGGAGGGGGTTGGGGATGTGGGTTGGGAGGGATGGGATGAACTTACACAACAACCGTGCTGGGAGGAAGGTGCGTTGCGGTTTTGGTTTTTGTCGTGTGTTTTTCGTGAAGACTGTATGTGTGGGAGTTGGGAGGAAGGGGAGTTGGGGTTTGGTTTCGTGGTGTGTTTTGTAGTAATACGTTCGTCTGTGGGGGGAGGGGGGGGGGGTGATTGTGTTTGTCTGTGAGCTGGTGTGTATGTTTTCGCGTGTATGTTTTCGCGTGTATGTAAGTACGTATGTCTGTCTGTCTGCCTCTCTTTCTGCCAGCCTGTTTGTTTGTCTGACTATGATAGCACGTCTAGTCTGAATCGTCATGCACCATGTCCCTTGCCAGTCCTCGAGTTTGATTTCCGGGTTCAGCTCTGGATTTTTTCCCCCGAACAGTCTATGTTGACTCTCCTAGCTTTGTCCTTCTGTTGATTTTGCTGCATTTGGGGTGATCATTTCAGTGGCAGACCAAGTTTAACTCAGCAAATTTAGCGCAATCTTAATCAAAGTTTATAATTCTAGTCTCACGGACACTTCAGTATTTTAAGATACCCGTACTTGGAGTCGAAGACAATCAAGTCACTTTTTATTAAGCCAAAAACAAAATCACGATAAAAATGCGACAGTGTTGACTTCTTCTTCTTGGCGTTCGCTGTCGCTACACACTCAGTCTGACTCGGGAGATGAAGGTCGTCGTCTTCTCCAGCTCCAGTCGACTGCCAGAAACATATACATTCCTGTAAATAAATGTATGATTACAATTATTTAGTTAAGAATTAAGCTTGATTTATTTTCAGTTAATTAGAAGTGTTATGTCTCATTATAACATATCTTTTTTGTCGTGTTTATTGCAATTTTTTTTTTTAATTCATGTAACCCTAGGTGGTTTTTTTAAATAAATATTGACTTGACTTGACTTGGCCACGGAGCTTGGTTTACAGTGGGGTGCGGGACGGCCACAATACAGTGTTGACAAAGAGGTTCGATTCGTTCTGGAAAACGTATTTCATGTTTTTTTGGGATTACCGTTGACAGGAAACGTTAATTCGCGACACTAAACTTAAAATTGTAAAATGCTCAGACTAACAAAGGAGTCGAGTCTTACGCACGATTCGCCGATGCAACATCGCCGGGACAGTTGAAGAGATCAAATTGTCATAACGATGGAAATCTGTCCGCTGTTCTCAGCACACAACGTTAGATATTTTTATATTGCTTTTTCTGAAAGTAGCGGTTGCATGTTTCCAAGTGTAGACCTAGCCCCGCCACGAGCAACTAATTCTGTTCAAAGAGTTACTCAAGGTAAAGTCATGGTCAAGTAGAGTCGCTGTCATTTTGTCGAACAATCTCTCAGTCATTCACCCGCATGTGGCCAATCAAATATATGTTTAAGCAATTCATAACACTTCTTTGATGCTATGCAAGCTTATAGCGTGAGCAAACTATAAGGGGCGCACATAGTATTTAGTCAGTGACATCGGAATGTCCCTTTGCACGCAGGCTCTTTCTTAAATCCTTCTGGAATGCTCTCTCTCTCTCTCTCTCTCTCTCTCTCTCTCTCTCTCTCTCTCTCTCTCTCTCTCTCTCTCCGTCTTTCTCTCTCTCTCTCTCTGATTTGTTAGTTCTGTCTGTCTGTCTCTGTCTCTCTGTCCGTTTCTCTCTCTCTCTCTCTCTCTCTCTCTCTCTCTCTCTCTCTCTCTCTCTCTCTCTCTCTCTCTCTCTCCGTTTCTGTAATATATGCCTCTGTGTATCTCTGTCTGTCTGTCTGTCTGTCTCTCTCTCTCTCTCTCTGATTTGTTAGTTCTGTTCGTCCGTCCGTCCGTCCCTCTCTCTCTCTCTTTCTCTCTCTCTCTATCTCTATCTCTCTCTCTCTCTCTCTCTCTCTCTCTCTCTCTCTCTCTCTATCTATCTCTCTCTCTCTCTCTCTCGGCAGATTTGTTAGTTCCCGTTAAACTTACCAATTCAGAAGTCATGAAGCCGACGCAGTAAACGGTAGAAGGTCTGGCGACTTAATGTCATGGGCCATTATTTCCGTGTTTTTCAGTGGCAGTTCTGCCGTGTGCTGACAAAACCGAGTAAGTCCACTGAAGCTAGTTCTGAGATAAACGACTTTTTCTGTTTTATTACATTTCTCAAAAGTGACGATTATCTTGATCAACCTACAGAGATAATAAGATAAATAGCATTATTGTACGTTTACAACCCGAGTTTGATAATGATCTGATGGATGGTTTTTGTTTTGTTGGGCATTTTGTGGACTTACTTGGTTTTGTCACTTTTTTCCATTATATCAGATCTAAAAAATTTGACAGATCTAAGCAAGTGGACTTACTTGGTTTTGTCAAAACATTTGGAAGAAAAAGTAGTGCTTTTTTTGAGGATGAAAGTCGCTTGTTCATTTCAATGCGTTATTCTCTCAGGTGCCAGGAGAAACGTTCCGTATAACTCTCGCTTACTCTATTACACATGTCGTATGCACATTAGAGCGCTTACTTCCCTTTGCTTATTTGATCTCTAAACAACGCTCTGGCTCATTTCGGTACGATTCTCACAGATACTTTCGAAGCGAACCTGTAACAATGTGTGCGTTTGTGTGTTTGTTCTGATTAAAACCAGTCTTGATCTAAGGACTATGTCCAGTCAAGAATAAAAGCTGGTTCTTGTGTATGACTGTGTACGTGAGTGTTAGTTTGAGTGCCTTGGAGAATGATGAGCATATCAGATTGCGGTGATTTGCTAAAATACATATTATTCACATACAATCTTTTAAGCTACACAGCATGTTTTTTTGTTCCGGTAATGTTTTGTTGTTGTGAGTTTGGGTGGTACGGTTACTACTATAGTTACAGCCTTAAATCACATTATTTGAAAATCAAATCAAACACTATTTACCCGGGTTTGATGTGTTAAAAATCGTTTCTTGAAATTGTTATTACGAAATATTTCTGGACATTAAAATGCTAGCACAGGCACGAAAGTGATTTTATTGCAGGTGTCAATGTCTCCTTAATCTATTTATAGATGTGTTACGTTTGAATTGATATTAAGCAATTCAGGTGCCGTGTGGACATGGTACGGAAACATTCACTGTCCCGATTGACGGGTTTTAACAGCGAGGACGCAATTTTTGTGAAGGCGTTTTAGTTCTGCTTCTTCTTCTTCTTTTGCGTTCGTGGGCTGAAACTCCCACGTACACGTGTGCTTTTGCACGAGTGGATTTGTACGTGGATGACCGTTTTTACAAAACCATTTAGGCAGCCATACGCCGTTTTCGGTGAAAGCATGCTGGGTATTTTCGTGTTTCTATAACCCACCGAACTCTGCTTTCGACTGCACGATCTTTTCCGTGCGCACTTGGTCTTGTGCTTGCGTGTACACACGAAGGGTGATAAGGCACCAGCAGGCCTGCACGTAAGTTGACCTGGGATATCGGTAAAATCTTCACCTTAATTACCCGTCAGGTACGGCCGGGATTCGAACCCACGACCTTCCGCTTTGGTAAGTCTTTTTTTTTTTCAAAATGATATTTTTTGTCCATCAAAAAGAAAAAATCAATGCGCATCTTGTGTGCTAATTTCTACTTTTTAGAGTGCTTAGATAAGCAGATATGAACAAGTAAGTCCACAACCAAAAACAACTTTTTAAGTGTGCATGAATGTTTTGACAAAACCAAGTAAGTCCAAGGGGTTCCCAATTTTCCTATAATGATAGTTTTAAAATTCTTGTCAGACGACCCATACAGAAAATACGTCATTTTAAGTTTAGAACTCACAAATGACGTCATTTAAAGTTTAGAACACACAAATGACCTCTTTCGATAAGGCGAGACATAATGACGTCACCTTATGACGTTTTATTTTAAACATTTTTCTTTATCTATATATAATTCTCCTGACGATCCTTGTCTCTCTCTCTCTCTCTCTCTCTCCCTCCCTCTATCCCTCCCTATCTCTCTCTTTTCCTCCCTCCATCTCTCTTTCTATCCCTCCCAACCTCTCTCGCTATCTCTCTCCCTCTTACTCTCTTACTCCTTCCATAATTCCTCTTTCCCTTTATTTCTCTCTCTCCCTCCATCCCCCCCCCCCCCCTCGACCCTGATTTCTTTCCCCTCTCTCACTCTCTCCCTGTTTAGTCTCTCTCTCTCTCTCTCTCTCTCTCTCTCTCTCTCTCTCTCTCTCTCTCTCTCTCTCTCTCTCTCTCTCTCTCTCTCTCTCTCTCCATCTTGTGCAAATTCGTAATGTTAACGTTATTTTCACTGTTTTGTCATTTATCTTGACAACACTTCTTCTTTAGCAGCCATGCTTGCACCAAAACTAGCACCCCTACTAACAAGTAAAATGCCGCAAGAATATTCGGATTGACTTTGACGTCATACTGGCAAAAACATTGCATTCTGATTGGTTATAGCGTCATAAAGGTTCTTGTGATTGGTGGATGGACTTACTTGGTTTTACCAGCAAATTGACATGTAATTTTTTTGGAGAAATGTTTGAAGTTGTGGACTTACTTTTCTATATCTCCTTATCTATTTATTTTACAAAGTCAAAATTTACACACAGGCTGCTTCTTGATTTCTTAGTTTTAATGAACAAAAAGATATCATTTTTGGGAAAAAATGGACTTACTCGGTTTTGTCAGCACATGGCAGATGTACTTTAAACAGTTTTTAAGGTGTGGACTTACTTTTTTATATCTCCTTATCTATTTATTTCACAAAGTCACAATTTACACATAAGGTGCGCCTTAATTTCTAAGCTTTGATGAACAAAAAATATCATTTTTGAAAAAAATGGACTTACTCGGTTTTGTCAGCACACGGCAGAGTTTTGGGCAGTAAAAGTGCTTGTTTCAGGTAGAAATACTGCACTGGGAGGAAGCGTCCCGAGTTTCCCAGCAATGGGACAATAAAGTCAAGTAAATAAACAAAAAAAGAAGAACAAATTGTCGGAGACGAGAAGAGCAGCTAAAAGCGATGACTGCATGCTGTCACCTTGTCTTTTGATGGATGAGACTTGGCAAAATGATGGGAAAACAGAAGGAATAAAAGGAAGAAAGAACAAGTCGCGTAAGGCAAAAATACAACGTTTAGTCAAGCTGTCGAACTCACAGAATGAAACTGAATGCACTGCGTTTTTTCACCAAGACCGTATACTCGTAGCATCGTCAGTCCACCACTCGTGGCAATGGCAGTGAAATTGACAAGCCAGAATAGCGCGGTAGTGGTTACACTGAGCAGGATAGCACGCATTTCTGTAAGTGTATCTCTTTTCTTTTTAACTTTCTGAGCTTGTTTTTAATCTAAACTTATCTTATCTATTATGTTTTTTTTAATCAGGAACCGACAAGAAATCAGATGAAATTGTTTTTAAATCGATTTCGGAAATTTATTTTTAATCATAATTTTTATATTTTTAATTTCAGAGCTTGTTTTTTATCCGAATGTAAAACTGTTATATGTTTTAGGAATCAGAAAATGATGAAAAATAAGCTAAAATTGTTTTTGGATCGTTTTATAAAAAAATTAATTTTAATTACAATTTTCAGATTTTTAATGACCAGACTCATTAATTAATTATTAAGCCTCCTAGCTGAAATTCAATACCAAAGTCCGGGCTTTGTCGAAGATTGCTTGGCCAAAATTTCAATCAATTTCATTGAAAAATGAGAGTGTGACAGTGCCGCCTCAACTTTTACAAAAAGCCGGATATGACGTCATCAAAGACATTTATCGAAAAAATCAAAACAAAATCTGGGGATATCATTTCCAGAAACACTCATGTAAAGTTTCATGAAGATCGGTCCAGTAGTTTACTCTGAATCGCTCTACACACACACACACGCACGCACGCACGCACGTACACAAACACACACACACACACACACACACACACACACACACACACACACATACACCACGACCCTCGTCTCGATCCCCCCTCTATGTTAAAACATTTTGTCAAAACTTGACTAAATGTAAAAAAGAAAGAAAACCTGCCAAAAAAAGCCACGAGCAGGGTGGGCTTTAGGGTGGATATCACACACAGTCTAAAACAGAACGGACCCCCCTCAAACGAACCCTTCGTACGCGGTTTGCTTCTCGTGCTGGAGGGTGGAGCCGGATGCACGATTTATGATGCTAAAATACAAGGCAGGTTGTGTTAGGAGTAACGAGTGACTGGTCAATGTCTCTTCCCCTTTCCTCCCCGTCTGCATGTTAATGGATTCCAATGCCGTCACCAGAGTAAGTGAGAGACACCCTGCTGTCCGCCTCGGAAGCTATTTCTGGACACCTTTCAGGGCTGAAGTGTGGGTGCATTTGATTCTTGAATCGGCTTTGAAGCCAAGACATTTGATAGAAGCGAAATTAACAGTGGATTTTTGGAGTGCGCGAAGATGTTAGGCCCCCCAAATAAAAAACGCTCGCGCTGGACTCTTCAGACATTCACACACACACACACACACACACACACACACACACACACACACACACACACACACACACACACACACACACACACACACACACACACACACACACACACACTCTCTCTCTCTCTCCCTCACTCCCTCCCTCTCTCTCTTTCTTTCTTACACACACACACACACACACACACACGAGTACAGACTCATGCACATACACACACACACACACACACACAAACACACACACACACACACACACACACACACACACACACACACACACACACACAAACAGTAACACTAACACATGTGCACAAAATGAATCGAACCCGGATCACTTTGGTCATAGACTCTCGTGCTCTCTGTCTCTCTTTCACCGAGACCAAACCCTGCATTGTAATTTCTTTGCCGAGACCATTTCCCCACCCGTGCACTGAAATCATGCTTTTCTCGTCACTGCGTGACGTGTTCGCCGCCCAAGTCTGCCCTTTAGTTCAGGCTGTTCGCAAAGCGACCAGCCTCCCACCGCAAAAACTCCCACCGTTAAGAGTGGTGTTTGTGATTTATTTGGCATTTAGGTCCCAGGTAACATTATGAAGTTTTAATACGATCAATCGGACCTATTATCAAGTTAGTGTATCAACTTTTGAACGAACTGCGCCCAGTAGTTTCCCAGCAATAAGCCGTTAAGTCGAGACAGACACACACACACACAATTAAAGTCTGCAGGACCCTAGTACTGCGTACTCGGGGAAAATAGTCTGTTTACGGTAACATAGGCCAAAAAAATAGGGTCGGTAGGTCGGGATTTTTTTTTCCCAAAAAACATATTTTTAAGTTATTTTGCCAAAAAACAAAGACTTTTTTCTCCCCCCCCTCCCCCCCCCCCCCCCCCCCCCCCCCCAATGACAAAAAAAGTCTAGGGTCGCGCGAAAAAATAGGGTCGGTCGGGATACCGTAAACAGACTTTTTTTTGTTGGCCTTATGACCCCATGTAAAAGCCTGGACAAATGTGCGGTGGGTGACAAGATGGCTCAGTACACCACACGAAAAGTATCAATTTAAATGATAAGGCAAAACAAAAGTTTGTTCCCGATCACAAGGCCAACAAAAGTCAGTTTTATTACCTGGTTTTTGTTATTTTATTATTTACACAGGGACATGTGGGTTTTGTATTGGCCAGAAATCGTGTTCGATCTTTGTCTCTTGGATGTCGAAGAGAGTAACTACTCACCTTGTTAAGTATGCAAAATCGTCATTTTTATTTATTTATTTATTTGTTTAATTATTTATTGAAAGGTCAAACAACAACGTCCCAGGATCGGGAACAAAAATAAGGTTGGGCGAGGAATCGGAATTTAAACATTGAACTTTTATTTTTCTTGGCCTTTTCTTGGCCTTACCCTGCCTCGTCTGTATCATTCTGATAATCATCGGTCGACGGCTATCGCCAGTTTCTCTCTGACAGCATGCTAAATTATTGCGCGAATCTATCAAATCAAGAATACAGAGTTATCTCCCATATGTTTGTCGCGAGCACTGATCTAAATTTGAGATCAGTGTTCGCGAGACGAAAATGATTGCAGATTGGCCGACTTCGACAGTGATCTCTGTTCTGTTCTTCACACTTATGATAAAGACATCGTTCTAAAGTAAAAACAAGTCGAAATTTTGAGACTGCTGTCGGAAGGAGTCCGTGATATGTGGTTGCATCACTCTCAACTGGTCACAGAAAAAATCGTCACGGTCTGCTCCGGCGCGCGCCGAAGTAAAGTTGACTATCACGTGACACTTTAGAGTTGTTTGCACAATAAATACATCCGCGAAAGATAGCTCGCTTGAAACTGTCTTACATACCAATTCCTTTGTAATTTAAAAATTACACACCATGAAAAATCATTATCGACGATCGCGAATCTGCTTATATCCATAACACATTACGAAAAGATCTAAATATGTAAAAAATCGATTTCTTACCCACAGAAAGAAAACCAAGGCATCCTGTCAGGGATAGAATGAGACCCGAAGGGAAGTAACTCATTTTTGACCTGAGTTTAGGATGCGTCTGTATCTGACACGATCATTCTTTTCCCGTCCGTAGGTGTCCTTCCTGTGGCATGCTATTTGTTGTCCTGTCTCGCGTTACTTATCTCGGGTGTTACCTTCTCTCCATCTCACTGGGGTCCTGTCACCGTACCTGAGAAGTCTTCAAAAGCGGCGCGCTGCTTCATCATTGTGACCGGCAGATTAGTGCACAAGATGGCGGCGGATAGAGTAACGGTTCTTGCCTTTACCCCTGTCGAGTGGCCTCCCTTTGATGAAAAAGAGGCTGCGCGATGGTGGCGCCACTTTGTCACTGTTTGTATATTGCATGAATGATCATGAATGGGTGTCATGTCTTACACAATAGATGTAAAAGTTTACACTTTTCTTTATTTCAAAGAAATTTGATTTTGTCAAGCTTTCACATTTGACTATCAACTCTTCTGTCCCAGGGCCGGACCAAGTTCGTTTGAGGGGGGGGGGGGGGGGTTCCAACTGAAGGCAGGGGTCCAAAGTCCACTTTTTTTTTCTCTGAGAGGTACATTGGATGGCCAGGGGGGGGGGGGGGGGGGGTTCCGGAACCCCAGGAACCCCCCCTCCCCCAGATCCGGCCCTGTGTCCTGATACGTTCAATCTGCACAGTGGCGGACGGACTTCAAGTCAAATAAATGGATAGACGTCCTTCTAATTCCGGCCTTTTCAGATCATGAACTGACATTTTTACAGTGATGTTACAGACACGATTTTACGATGATGACATAAACTGAAACAACGAAAAATTCTCTGAATGTCTCGGCGCTTTCTGTCTTTTCTATTTTTTTCAAAGTTGCTTAGCATGTAGTCTTCTTGCTACATTTCTGTTTGTGGGACTTCTGAGTTGTTTTTTTATCTCCTTCCCATTCTTTTCGTAAATCATTCTTCTATATCCCCTTTTGTCTGAGGCATGGAGGGGAGATGGGAGAGGCAGGGAGGGGGGGGGGGGACAATAGAAAAAATACGGGAGCATACCCTTTCTGTACCACTGTTTTTCCCCCACATACTAACACAGAAAGCACAATCGCTCAGTATGATTGTGAGTCATGTCAGATGTTTAAGAACAGTGTTGATCGATCGTTCCTGACGCTCGGACACCTCATCCGTCTTACTGGCTCGGTTAATCTGTCTCTGGATGGCTCACTAACTGGGTGTTTCTGTCTCTGTTCGAAGATTCCTCAATAACTCGGTGGCTAACTGGATGGGTGTTTCTGTCTCTGTTCGAAGATTCCTACATAACTCGGTGGCTAACTGGATGGGTGTTTCTGTCTCTGTTCGAAGATTCCTCAATAACTCGGTGGCTAACTGGATGGGTGTTTCTGTCTCTGTTCAAAGATTCCTACATAACTCGGTGGCTAACTGGATGGGTGTTTCTGTCTCTGTTCGAAGATTCCTACATAACTCGGTGGCTAACTGGATGGGTGGTTCTGTCTCTGTTCGAAGATTTCCAATAACTGGGTGGCTAACTGGATGGGTGGTTCTGTCTCTGTTCGAAGATTTCCAATAACTGGGTGGCTAACTGGATGGGTGTTTCTGTCTCTGTTCGAAGATTCCTACATAACTCGGTGGCTAACTGGATGGGTGTTTTTGTCTCTGTTCGAAGATTTCCAATAACTCGGTGGCTAACTGGATGGGTGGTTCTGTCTCTGTTCGAAGATTCCTCAATAACTCGGTGGCTAACTGGATGGGTGGTTCTGTCTCTGTTCGAAGATTTCCAATAACTGGGTGGCTAACTGGATGGGTGGTTCTGTCTCTGTTCGAAGATTTCCAATAACTGGGTGGCAAACTAGATGGGTGGTTCTGTCTCTGTTCGAAGATTCCTCAATGACTCGGTGGCTCACTGGATGAGTGGTTCTGTCTCTGTTCAAAGATTTCCAATAACTGGGTGGCTAACTGGATGGGTGGTTCTGTCTCTGTTCGAAGATTTCCAATAACTGGGTGGCAAACTGGATGGGTGGTTCTGTCTCTGTTCGAAGATTTCCAATAACTCGGTGGCTAACTGGATGGGTGGTTCTGTCTCTGTTCGAAGATTCCTCAATAACTCAGTGGCTAACTGGATGGGTGGTTCTGTCTCTGTTCGAAGATTCCTCAATAACTCGGTGGCTAACTGGATGAGTGGTTCTGTCTCTGTTCGAAGATTCCTCAATAACTGGGTGGCTAACTGGATGGGTGTTTCTGTCTCTGTTCGAAGATTCCTACATAACTCGGTGGCTAACTGGATGGGTGGTTCTGTCTCTTTCGAAGATTCCTCAATAACTCGGTGGCTAACTGGATGGGTGTTTCTGTCTCTGTTCGAAGATTCCTCAATAACTCGGTGGCTAACTGGATGGGTGTTTCTGTCTCTGTTCGAAGATTCCTACATAACTCGGTGGCTAACTGGATGGGTGGTTCTGTCTCTGTTCGAAGATTCCTCAATAACTCGGTGGCTAACTGGATGGGTGTTTCTGTCTCTGTTCGAAGATTCCTACATAACTCGGTGGCTAACTGGATGGGTGGTTCTGTCTCTGTTCGAAGATTTCCAATAACTGGGTGGCTAACTGGATGGGTGGTTCTGTCTCTGTTCGAAGATTTCCAATAACTGGGTGGCTAACTGGATGGGTGTTTCTGTCTCTGTTCGAAGATTCCTACATAACTCGGTGGCTAACTGGATGGGTGTTTTTGTCTCTGTTCGAAGATTTCCAATAACTCGGTGGCTAACTGGATGGGTGGTTCTGTCTCTGTTCGAAGATTCCTCAATAACTCGGTGGCTAACTGGATGGGTGGTTCTGTCTCTGTTCGAAGATTTCCAATAACTGGGTGGCTAACTGGATGGGTGGTTCTGTACCTGTTCGAAGATTTCCAATAACTGGGTGGCTAACTAGATGGGTGGTTCTGTCTCTGTTCGAAGATTCCTCAATGACTCGGTGGCTCACTGGATGGGTGGTTCTGTCTCTGTTCAAAGATTTCCAATAACTGGGTGGCTAACTGGATGGGTGGTTCTGTCTCTGTTCAAAGATTTCCAATAACTGGGTGGCAAACTGGATGGGTGGTTCTGTCTCTGTTCGAAGATTTCCAATAACTCGGTGGCTAACTGGATGGGTGGTTCTGTCTCTGTTCGAAGATTCCTCAATAACTCGGTGGCTAACTGGATGGGTGGTTCTGTCTCTGTTCGAAGATTCCTCAATAACTCGGTGGCTAACTGGATGAGTGGTTCTGTCTCTGTTCGAAGATTCCTCAATAACTGGGTGGCTAACTGGATGGGTGGTTCTGTCTCTGTTCGAAGATTCCTCAATAACTCGGTGGCTAACTGGATGGGTGGTTCTGTCACTTTCGAAGATTCCTCAATAACTCGGTGGCTAACTGGATGGGTGGTTCTGTCTCTGTTCGAAGATTCCTCAATAACTCGGTGGCTAACTGGATGGGTGGTTCTGTCTCTGTTCGAAGATTCCTCAATAACTCGGTGGCTCATTGGCTGGGTTGTTCTGTCTCTAGCTATAGATTACTCACTAACTTGATGGTAAACTGGCTAGAAGTTTCTTCCCAGTCTCTCGATGGCTCATTGGCTTGTTGGATCTCTCTGTATCTCAGGATAGCTCATTGGCTGTGTGGTTCTGTCTCTGTCTCTTTCTCTAGATGGCTCACTGGCTGGATGGTTCTGTCTCTGTCCCTGGATGGGTCGATACTGACTTGATGGTTCTGTCTCTGTCTCTAAATGTCTGGCTGGCTTTTTCTGTGGCCTAGGCTTGTTGATTGATGCTCGACTGGCTCTGTCTCTGGCCGGCTGGCTGGCTCCGTCTGTCCATCTGGCTGACTGCCTCTGTCTGTGGTCGTGGCTCAGCTGGCTGGCTCTGGTTCAATATGATGCCCAGGGCTGGCTTGGTCTCTGTCTCTTGCTGATCCACTCCCTGGATCTCTGTTTCTGTCTCTGTCTAGCTAGGCTGACAAGTTAAATGACGTGACTTTCCATTGTATACTGTTGGTTTTTGTATTTGTTTTGTTTTTTATATACAAAAGAACAGTCTGGAACTCAGATAATAGTTTTACCAGGTTGCATTCAAACATTGCTCAACGAAAATGGCAGCTGTATTTATCAGGGAATCAAGATTGATGTGAAAGATTATAGATTAGTTACGACCTCATGGTGACAATATCTTAAACGTAAGATTGGCTTGGCATGATTTCTGTCTGAAGGATACAAAGTTCAAACAGTAGTTAAAAATGAAAATTCATGCAACGAATCGTGCTGTTATGATGCAATCGGTTGTTTGAAGTCTGCACAACGTTCGTTTGGCGTTTACAGTTTCTTCTTTTGCTTACTGACACTCTCATACCTACATACCTACGTTCGTTGTTGAGGGACTCTCCCAAAGTTGAAAATGCAGAAGAATGTTTATGTGCTCCTGGGAAACTGTGAATAAACCACTCATAAACCCTATACAACACTGGTGAGACCTTCGCGGGAATACGCTCCTTTCTTTATAGTTCACCCTTGTAGCCTTTTTTTATTTGCTAGAGCGCCCAGACTCGTTTTTAGGCCTACAGTGGGAATCCCCCGTTTGAAGACACCCCCCCCCCCTCCCCCCGCTCCCCATTTTAGACTTCCTCGTTTTTAAGACCGTCCTTTATTATGTTCTGTTCATAGTCTCTGTAATAACCTCTGTAGGCTTATTGTGATTGTTCTCAAATCCAAAGCTTTAGCTCAATTTTTTTTAAGACTACCACCTACACCCCCTCCGCCCCAACCCCCGCTCCCCCTCCGTTTCCTCTCGCCCAAATCTAGTTACAAAACAACAACACTCTATCATAAAAGACGGGAGACGTAGTTCAGAGCAGGATTCGCGCCAAGTCACGGACTTACATTACCTGGACAGCTGTCTTCGCGCCAGCTGCTCTTTGTCTCTGTTAATAACTGGCTTGAGCTTCAAGGTCACCAAATGACTGAGTCGCTTACTTCCGGCGAATGCTCGAAATGGCGTTCAGAGAGAATCCTGATGCAGCGATGGATCCTTTTATTGACCAGATAATCAATGTAAGTTTGCTTGTTTTTATTACAAAAGTGAGTTTCAGAATGAGTGGTTTGTAGGAGTATTGTGAATCACTGATTCAATTACCAAACTGAAGTTGACAAGTGCATGTGTCACGGAACGCGGGTGACTGACTGACTCGAGAAGTACGAGTTGCCACGGTTTTGTTGTTGTTTATTTTTTTTTTAAAGATTATGAGAAGTTAAAATGTTTTGATGTGGCATTTCGTACGTCAGTTCACAAGAAACTTGTTTTGGTTGTAGCTAACGATTCCAATCCATTTCCTAAACATAACTAGAGCGAGAGAGAGGGATTGTAACTGTGTAAGAAAAGAAAAAGAACAAGTCGCGTAAGGCGAAAATACAATATTTAGTCAAGTAGCTGCCATTTTTCAGCAAGACCGTATACTCGTAGCATCGTCAGGCCACCGCTCATGGCAAAGGCAGTGAAATTGACAAGAAGAGCGGGGTAGTAGTTGCGCTAAGAAGGATAGCACGCTTTTCTGTACCTCTCTTTGTTTTAACTTTCTGAGCGTGTTTTTAATCCAAACATATCATATCTATATGTTTTTGGAATCAGGAACCGACAAGGAATAAGATGAAAGTGTTTTTAAATTGATTTAGACAATTTAATTTTGATAATAATTTTTATATATTTAATTTTCAGAGCTTGTTTTTAATCCGAATATAACATATTTATATGTTTTTGGAATTAGCAAATGATGGAGAATAAGATAAACGTAAATTTGGATCGTTTTATAAATTTTTATTTTTTTTTACAATTTTCAGATTTTTAATGACCAAAGTCATTAATTAATTTTTAAGCCACCAAGCTGAAATGCAATACCGAACCCCGGGCTTCGTCGAAGATTACTTGACCAAAATTTGAACCAATTTGGTTGAAAAATGAGGGCGTGACAGTGCCGCCTCAACTTTCACGAAAAGCCGGATATGACGTCATCAAAGACATGTATCAAAAAAATGAAACAAACGTTCGGGGATTTCATACCCAGGAACTCTCATGTCAAATTTCATAAAGATCGGTCCAGTAGTTTAGTCTGAATCGCTCTACACACACACACACACACACACACACACACACACACACACACGCACGCACACACGCACACACGCACGCACATACACCACGACCCTCGTTTCGATTCCCCCTCGATGTTAAAATATTTAGTCAAAACTTGACTAAATATAAAAAGGGGGAGTTCTGATCACAGATGTTTGTGTTCTGACAACAATATGCAGTCTAAGAATTTTCATTTGTTTCTGAGAAGAGGGCAGTGCAAAAGGACAGCTTACGGCCTTAGGTGAAATTGAATTGCTTTCAGATTCAGTATCTTATATGAATATGAGGAGCCACAAGCACTTTGATAAAAAAAAGAGAAGTCAAGGAACGAGACTTTGTACTACCACAGATTGATGTCCCATTACATTGAAATTGAATAATTACCATTTTTCAGTTATCTCAAACTTAACTATGTTTTTGTTATTTATTGATTTTTGACTTTTGGCTTGGGTACGGCCAAGTCAAAAAGGTGGGAAAGGTTAGAAATAGTCATAACAAGTTCACTTTTGGGTCTTTTTCAAATCTGTTTGCTGCATCTTTTCTGTGACCATTGTGGCTATGCACTGACACACAAAAAAGTGGAGAAAGGGGAGAAATGAAGATTTTTTCCAACTACATCACAGTCAGGGATTGTTGACATGTACATTGTCAAGAGGTCAAAACAAATTTTAAAAGCTGTTGGACACTGCACTAGTGTTGCTTTAATCAAGGCGAGTCTGGAACAATTGGTCCACCCCACCAAAAAGTCAACATGGAATTAGTTATGATTTTTTTAGCCTTTTGGCTTGGGTACGGCCAAGTCAAAAAGGTGGGAAAGGTTAGAAATAGTCATAACAAGTTCACTTTTGGGTCTTTTTCAAATCTGTTTGCTGCATCTTTTCTGTGACCATGGTGGCTATGCACTGACACACAAAAAAGTGGAGAAAGGGGAGAAATGAAGATGTTTTCTTACTACATCACAGTCAGGGATTGTTGACATGTACATTGTCAAGAGGTCAAAACAAATTTTAAAAGCTGTTGGACACTGCACTAGTGTTGCTTTAATCAAGGCGAGTCTGGAACAATAGGTCCACCCCACCAAAAAGTCAACATGGAATTAGTTATGATTTTTTAGCCTTTTGGCTTGGGTACGGCCAAGTCAAAAAGGTGGGAAAGGTTAGAAATAGTCATAACAAGTTCACTTTTGGGTCTTTTTCAAATCTGTTTGCTGCATCTTTTCTGTGACCATTGTGGCTATGCACTGACACACAAAAAAGTGGAGAAAGGGGAGAAATGAAGATTTTTTCTTACTACATCACAGTCAGGGATTCAATCAATCAATCAATCAATGACGCTTATATCGCGCATATTCCGTGGGTACAGTTCTAGGCGCTCTGCAGTGATGCCGTGTGAGATGAAATTTTATACGGCCAGTAGATTGCAGCCATTTCGGCGCATATTTACCTTTCACGGCCTATTATTCCAAGTCACACGGGTATAGGTAGACGTCAATTATTAACTGTGCCTAAGCAATTTTGCCAGGAAAGACCCTTTTGTCAATCGTGGGATCTTTAACGTGCACACCCAATGTAGTGTACACGGGGGGGGGAGGGTTCGGACACCGAAGAGAGTCTGCACACAAAGTTGACTCTGAAATAAATTTCCGCCGAACCTGGGATCGAACTTACGCTGACAGCGGCCAACTGAATACAAATCCAGCGCGCTACCAACTGAGCTATATCCCCGCTATTGTTGACATGTACATTGTCAAGAGGTCAAAACAAATTTTAAAAGCTGTTGGACACTGCACCAATGTTGCTTTAATCAAGGCAAGTCTGGAACAATTGGTCCACCCCACCAAAAAGTCAACATGGAATTAGTTATGATTTTTTTTAGCCGTTTGGCTTGGGTACGGCCAAGTCAAAAAGGTGGGAAAGGTTAGAAATAGTCATAACAAGTTCACTTTTGGGTCTTTTTCAAATCTGTTTGCTGCATCTTTTCTGTGACCATTGTGGCTATGCACTGACACACAAAAAAGTGGAGAAAGGGGAGAAATGAAGATTTTTTCTTACTACATCACAGTCAGGGATTGTTGACATGTACATTGTCAAGAGGTCAAAACCAATTTTAAAAGCTGTTGGACGCTGCACTAGTGTTGCTCTAATCAAGGCGAGTCTGGAACAATAGGTCCACCCCACCAAAAAGTCAACATGGAATTAGTTATGATTTTTTTAGCCTTTTGGCTTGGGTACGGTCAAGTCAAAAAGGTGAGAGGGGTTACAAATAGTCATAACAAGTTCAGTTTGGGGTCTTTTTGAAATCTGTTTGATGCATCTTGTCTGTGACCATTGTGGCTATGCACTCAAAGTCAAAAAAGTGCAGAAAGGTGACAAATGAAGATTTTTCCTTCTTACAAGACAATGTGTGATTTGGCACATTTTGCCTCAGTCTTTAACAAGAGCCTGTCTAACCCACTTTGAAGCTGTTGGAGACTGCAGTAATGTTCCTTACATCAAGGCGAGTGCACAATGGTGCATTTCTAACCCCCCCCCCTAATGTTCACTTTAATATCAATCAATCAATAGATATTCAGTCACAGTTTAACTAACTCATTCACCCTGATCACACTCATCCTGTTCTATTGTAGTTGTGCTAAGTTTGGTTTGCAGACTTTATTCTTTTTCCCAAATTTCTGTCCTCATGGCATCAAGTGGTTTTGTTTATAAATACCCCCCCCCCCTCCCCCCTCCACACACACTTCATACTATTAACACACACATTTCTTAATAAGTTATAATCTATAATTGCGATAGCGATAGGTACGTTCTCTGTTAAAACTAAAAGTATTTTCCGTTTAATTATTTAATTACCAAGTTTTAAACTGTGACCACTATTGTTAATGGGGAACTCCAGAGCCAAATGACGTGAGCAAATCTTGGCTTTGTCTGGATTGAAGCTGCCGTCAGCGCGATTTATGGCATGGATCAACGCAGCACGCCATTTGATTTGGTCAACACTGACTCCAGCCTTCGGAAGTTTGACGAAAGAAAGCCCTCTACATTTCGTTTGCGTCGTGTGGCATCCAAAAATACAGCAGTTTGAACCGTTTCCCTTGCACATATATGCCATTTTTCGCGAAGTAGCATCAGGACCGAAACACGCCAAAGCCGATGTCGGCCATTAACCGGAAGAAGCGGGCACCGCGCGTCAGGTGGGTGTGTCAAACAGTCCACTTATTCGACCTTGACCCTAAGACAGCCGTCCATCTCATGTACGTCCGTGCGCCAAGTACAAGACTTTTCTTTCTCTTCCTTCCGTACGCAGCTCACCCGGGCGAAATCGGGTGGACTGGAGCCACCCGTTCTCCTCTCCCGTACCCTCCTCCCAACCTCAACTCACCGCCCCCCCCACCCCCACCCCCACCCTACCCCCCTCCCCCTTCCCCTGGCTGTGGTGACAGTTTTACTCTGTCATTCGATCCGTCCTATCCCTGGGTAGCGGCTGTCTGAGACTGTTGTGATTCCCTCGATGCCCCCGGCTTGTAACAGTTGGGCAAACTCTTGTCACCAAGGCCTGTCTGCTGCACGGGGACGGTAGAGAGGTTAACATTGAAACGGAGACGGTGGTGATAGCGCGTGACGTCAGTGGGGAGGGGTGGGCGGGGGGTGGGGGTGGGGTGAGGATCGGAGTGCGTCTACTTTTTAAGACCTGGCAGCAAGAAGCCAGGACAGATTTCGAGTTGTGTTTATTGCGAAACAAAACAATTAGATAAGCAAAACATTCAAAAATGAGGCACTTTGCACTTTGCAACCCCCCCTTATCATAAGAGGCTCATCTTGATTAACTATACAAGTCCCAAAAGTCGTACATATTTCGATCAAGGTTTTGATGCAGTTATGTAAGGACCATAAAAAAATGAATTTCTTATTCGTGTATTAAAGGAAATTCTTACCCGAGTAGTATATATTTCTTACGAGAGGACCTGTTTTGAGCCAAATGGCTTTCGATATCTACCAGCTGAGCTACCGGGCCTTTCACTGGAATAGTAGCAGCCTTCCACGTGGACACATACCAACAATCTGCATCCTAGCTGCTTCCTCTGCAGAGGGATCATTTTTTGCCGAATAAATGTTGCAGATTGACAATGGTATCAGTTACAGTGGCGTGGTGGTCAGACGTCGGCCTCCTAATCTGGAGGTCGTACGTGAGTTCGAATCCCGGTCGCTGCCGCCTGGTGGGTTAAGAGTGGAGATTTTTCCGATCTCCCAGGTCAACTTATGTGCTGACCTGCTAGTGACTTAACCCCCTTCGTGTGTACACGCAAGCACAAGACCAAGTGCGCACGGAAAAGATCTGTAATTCATGTCGGAGTTCGGTGGGTTATGGAAACACGAAAGTACCCAGCATGCCTACCCAGCGAAAGCAGAGTGAAGCTGACTATGCTCTCAGAGTATAGTGTGGGGAACCCAAATGGGCAAACGAGCTCACACGTAACCAGAAAATTCTGGAACGCTGAAGAAGAAGAAGAAGAAGTTACAACATTAATTCATTAGAAAAAATATAATTACCACCCTATACAGCGAGCAGCTAGAATTTTTTTTAAAAAACAAGAAAGGTAAGTTGTTGGAACGTTTTTTATTGAGAAAACAATGCGTTACAGTCACAAACAAACAGTTGTGTCAATAACAAACGTTCCAACAACTTACCTTTCTTGTTTTTTTATTCTGAATTTTGGAACGTTGGCAGTCTCTTTGTTTTTGGAGTAGCGAGCAGCTAGGTCGAAGATGTGGGTTTTGCGTCCAAGTAAGAGGACGTCCTTGTCCAAGGTCAAATTTTTTTTATAAATAAAAATACTGGATGGAACTATCGTGATTTCCATGGTGATTCACACAAAAACTAAGAAACCTTTGCTCATATTCTGTTTCCTCTTCTTCCTGCGAGGCGAAGACAGAAAAAGACAAAAGAATGGACGATAAATAAAACTAAAAACGAACCAAATTTTAGAAGCCCGGTAGCTCAGTTGGTAGAGCACTGGACTTGTGATCGGAAGGTCGCAGGATCGAATTCGGGCCGGGACGGACACGGGTCAACTTTATGTGCAGACCCAGAGACGGAAGCCATGTCCCACCCCCGTGTCATCACAATGGCACGTAAGGTGGCTGAATACACCTAAACACGCAGACACCTGGGTAGCGCGACTCCGTTGCTGCTAGCTTTCCACTGGGAGGAAGCGACCCGAATTTCCCAGCGATGGGACAATAAAGACTAGTAATGAAAAATGAAAAAAATGAAACATGCGCATGGTCTGATCAGGGGAGTTAAAGATTGATACAGACGGTTGACGTATAAACGAGTATATAGAAATAAACAGACAAACGGGCGCGCAGACAGAAATACACACACACAAAGGTAAAACTAAAACAAGACCACAACAGCATTACGGAAAGCAAGCGAGAGCGAGGGAGAGAGAGACAGAGAGAGAGAGAGGGGGGGGAGAGAGAAAGACAGACAGAGACAGGGACGAACAGAGAGGTAGAGAGAGAGAGAGAGACAGACAGACAGACAGACAGACAGACAGACAGACAGAGAGAGAGAGACAAAGAGAGGTAGAGAGGGAGATATAAAGAAAGAGAGAGAGAGAGAGCGAGAGAGAGAGAGAGTGAGAAAGAGAGAGAGAGAAAAAAAATTCCAAGACAGAGAGACAACTACAGAACAAGGGGGTGGGAGGGGGAGAGGGAGGAGAGTTAGGGCTGTTTTAAATAACCACCTCGCTAAAACGACTGTTCTTTACGGTATCATTCAAGGGCCTTTCACGGGGCATGACTCAAAAAGTCGTGAAAATGCCAGATCACCCGGGCGCCTTTCGTTAGGTGTAAATAAACTTTATTGCTGCCTTGTTGTCAGATTTTACGCTAGCGGTGTGTTCTACTTACTTAGCTTGGCCACCTGTCCTTTTTGTGCTGAGTGTTGACACTGGCACGGCTCTTTGTCTATAGCGCGGGGTAGTTTACGTGCGCAATTCACATGTGGATAATACGTGTGAAACGGTTGTTGTTGTGTTTGTTTGTGTTTTTTTGGTTGTTCGGTTGTTGTTTTTGCTTGGTTGATGTGTCTGTGTGTGTTGGGGAGGGGTGCGTGTGTAGCGGGGGTGCGTGGGTGTGTGTGTGTGTGTGTGTGTGTGTGTATGTGTGTGTGTGTGTGTGTGTGTGTGTGTGTGTGTGCCCGCCTGTCTGCCTGCCTGCCTGTGTGTCTGCGTGCATGCGTCTATTTGTCAGTCTGTCTTTTGGGGGTGCCTGCTTAAAAGAAAACATTTGACATGAGATACGCGTGTCCTGTGGAAACTCTAAAGCCAAAAGATGGGCAAAACCCTGTGAACAGTGACGGCGATTTAGTGACGGCGATACAATCGTCAGGCCACTCTTGACAGATTAAGCAGAGTGTGAATATTATGCAGCGCAGTTTATTGTTTTCGCGTGTTACAGGTTACCTCTTAAATGGCACGTACAAACAACCCGTTCTTATGGACTTCATTGAATCTCTCCCTCCCGTTCCGTTTCTCTGTCTGTCTGTCTGTCTGTCTGTCTGTCTCTCTCTATCTCTGTCTCTCTCTGTCTTTCTCTTTTTCTCTGTCTCTGTCTCTCTGTCTCTCTCTCTCTGTCTCTCTCTGTCTCTCTGTCTCTGTCTCTGTCTCTCTCTCTCTCTCTCTCTCTCTCTCTCTCTCTCTCTCTCTCTCTCTCTCTCTCTCTCTCTCTCTCTCTTGTACATTGCTTATTCTGTTACCCTCAAAAAATAAATTTCAATTCAATTCAATACAATTCTCTCTCTCTCTCTCTCTCTCTCTCTCTCTCTCTCTCTCTCTCTCTCTCTCTCTCTCTCTCTCTCTCTCTCTCTCTCTCTTTCTCTTGACTATCTTCTTTCGTTATATGTCTCCATTGTAAGTTATTTTCACTATTCTGTGTTTTTCCTTTTATTTCCTTAAACCATGTGTTCCTCAAACCATGTTTCTCCATCCCTCACCACCTCACGCGCCCTCGCAAATATTCCAAACCTAAATGGACACCATTAGAGGGAGGTTTTACCAGCGTTATTGCCAGACTCTAAAAGCCACTTTGAGGCATTGACTCAAAAGAAGTCTCCGCCATCCGTGTGTCCGTGTGTTCAAACACACGGGACTCCGTTTCTAGTCTTGGAAGGGATTTGAACCCATGATCCCTTGTCTAGGGGCCACCGTCACGCCTCTGGTCATCTCCTCACACAGATCAAGTGACCGCCGAAAGACCGCTCGGACAAGCTCCTGTGTTTGGATAGATCATCAGAAGCTCGTTGCAGTGTGTGTGTTTGTTCGTAAAAGAGAGAGGAGTGCGGTGGAGGTGTAGGGGATTGTGCGAAAGGAGGCGGTAGACCTCTAGTATGGATATGTGTGGGTGTGTGTGTGTGTGTGTGTGTGGTGTGTGTGTGTGGTGTGTGTGTGTGTGCGTGCGTGCGTGTGTGTGTGTGTGTGTGTGCGCGTTCATGCCGGCGCGCGCGCGTCCAGACACGTGTGAGTGCTTTTGTGTGTGCGTCCTCTGTGTTCCTGACGTTCGAACAAAAATTTGCAAAATGGTTCACGAGGCAGCCACCATGATTTCTTGAGTGTTACGCCAGTAAGCTTTAAACCAGACGCACTAACACAGTTTTCAAAACAAGAGATTGGACAACCCTCGTTAGGCTCTCGCCAATAGGCGGAAGAAACCTTCAGGTAACATATTGTTTGGTTCGAGGTTCTGGTGTTTTCTCTTCAAAAATCTCAGACGCTTTAAAAGCACACAACATTTTCAAAGGCAAAACTGACTTGGTGACAAGGATGTCACTGCAAGCTCTGTGTCAGGCTCAGACTGGATTAGCCTCGAGAAGGGTTAAGGCGTATTTTGGCTTATGGCTGGTTTGAATCGGCGGAGACCTGAGTCAAATCTGCACGTCTGTGAGCGCAAGCTTTCAGTGGCAAGAGAACTTTGCACCGAAAGATCTCACAAAACACATCAGCTTGTCCTGTGCAACTTTCGCAGCGTCGGGGTTAAGAAAGAAAACCAGCTCGTCTTGGCACCTTAGAATAACATAACACAAGCGAAGGTTAGACTAGGTGTGCAGTACAGTAGTCAACACCGAGAAAGAAAAGCAAAACAGACACAGAAAGGAAAACGAAACACACTTTAACTTTTTCATGTCTGTAGACATACAACTTCAAAATGAGCTAGACTTTTAGACAATGATTAGTAACAATTTGCTTCCCAGATTGCAATCAGGTTTGGGATCAAATAATGAGAGTCCATTGGATACGACACTGACTTGCGCGGCCCAAAGTGCGCACAATAATATTGTCAACATTTTAGAACAAAAATAGAGAAATTACAATGGGTCCAGAACTTTGGAAAAGGTGAAAAACGCAGCAATGCACATCCGTTAAAAATGTCTTGAGCAAGTCACTGCGAATAATGCTATCTCCACTAACAGTCACAAAATAATTTTGAATTCTAAATAAACTTGTATGCTACTCTGTTTAACTGCTACATTCACAAATTATGATAATAGCCACGCAGCAAAACACACACACACAAACACACACACACACACACACACACACACACACACACACACACCATGAAAATCAAAACCATCATGATGACACAGATGCTTTCGGGAAAACAAACGATAAACAAAGACCAAGATCATTAACAAACAGCAGACTCCGATGGCGGCGCCGGTGTTCAGTCGCTGCGGGTGTCTCGGTTAGAACTGCAGACGACAACGAGCGATCATAGAGAGGGCTCACGAGATTTCAGAGGTGCGGTTGGCGATGTTGACTCTACCATTGGAGGCACTCTAAGCGGGAGAGGAGCGCGCCCTGGCGGTGGACACACACTTGTAAATCATGGCGCTTTGTGCTCTTAATCCGCGGAGAATCAAAGACGCGGTTGTGTCCCTTTGATGATTGTCACACTCGCGCCCGCTCTTCTTCAAACGGCCGCCCGGTCGCCATGTTGGGCCCCTTCCGCTTTTTTTTCGGTGTTGTGAGCGGCGGGCGACGGAGGGATGTGTGTGTGTGAGTGTGGTTGTGTGTGTGCGTGTGTGTGTGTGTGTGTTCGTGTGTGCGTGTGTGTGTGTGTGGGTGTGTGTTTATGTCTGTCTGTCTGTCCGTCTGTGTGTGTGTGTGTGTGTGTGTGTGTATGTGTGTGTGTGTGTGTATTGTGTTGTGTGGTTAGTTTTGATGAAGACAGAGTTGATCAGTATATGAATGAGGTGTGATCAACATTCGTAGAAAAGAAGCGGTTTTGGGGGGATGTTTTTTTAGTGTCTTCTTGCCATGACATTCTTCCTTTGGATCTTCTTGCACCGTGTATGTGTTGTCCTTCAGGGGTTCAAGTGGGTTTCTTGTGTCCTCCTTTGTTTCTTTATTTATTTGTCTGTCGACAATTTTTTCTTTTTTTTTAACTGTAAGAAAAAATAATTTGTCAGTTTGTTTGTTTGTTTTTGTGGGGTTATTGAGCTCTTAAAGCATTTTTTTTAGGCTGACAGCATACAACTGGTAGATAATATGGGTCATTTGTCTTTTAAATACGTCAGTTTCTGTGTTGCTGTTTTATTCTGTTTTGGGTACAGCTCTTTTCAATCTCGGGGTCATCGGACGTTCGCAGATATTTTCATTCCATGTCGTCCATAATTTCCCGGTAATGTTTCTCAGATCATGCATAGGCCGAGGTACCCCCTTTTTCATTTGTTGAACCAATTATTGCCCTCTTAAGGTCAGGTCACATTAAGTGATCCCTTCGCGAACACCAAAGACAGGACAGCCAACATTTGGCCAGCAATAAAGACAGCAAATGCAAACAAAGACCCGGCGTGGAAAAAAAAGAAGAAAGAAAAATGAAATACAATTGAAACTACGAGAACGGGAGAAAGAGACAGAGAAAAAAAAGGGAAAGAGAGTTCAGATTGTTGTGGCCTTTTTACGCCATTGCGGAGGGATTTTCCCCTTCCGTGCTTTTGTTTGCGTTTGGTTTTGTGCGCCTGTTGTTTGATGTCGAGTAATTAAAAACTCTGTTTTCTGTCTGTCATGGCTCCTTTTGCCCTAATTCTATTTGGAGTTTGTCTCTCTTTTTCCCCCTGTTCGTTTTTTTCTCCGATTCCCGTCTGTCGACCATGCTGTGTCTGCTTCGAAAAGTCGAGGGCGATTTGTGGGTTGAGTGGGTAGGAGTGAAATCCGTACAATGATGATGTCCACCCCCCCCCCCCCCCACCCCACCTCCCATTCTTAGTCGATTTGACACGATTTGTTTTTATTCATAAAGAAAACCATTGTTTGTTTGTTTGTTTCTTTGTTTTTGGGGGTGTGTTTTTTTTTTTTTTTTTTTTTTTGGGGGGGGGGGGGTTGTTAGCTTTTTGTTTCTGTTGTTTTGTTTTTGTCTCAACGTTACTTTATGTCCCTGTGTTTTTGTCTCATACATTTTTTGTCTCTAGGTTTTTGTCATGTTTGCATTTATTTCAGTGTTTTGGTTTGGTTTTATGCACCTGCTATATAGTTACAGTACTTTGTCCTTCGGCTGGTGCGTTGATGCCTTTTTTTTTTTAAACTGAAAGAGAAACCGGCAAGGTGCTGACTTTCGTTTGTGCATTGTTGATGGTGAATGCATGTTAATTTATTTTTAATATACTTTCTTATGTGATAACCAATGTGCTATATTTTCTCAGGACAAAGAACAAATGTTTATTTTGAATGTTTTATGTATGTTATTATAACGGACACAAACGCTCAGCAATGCAATTTCCCTTTTAGAGATTAATAAAGTTATTGTATTGTATTGTATTGTATTGTAAAACACGGTGTGTTTTTTCGCTTGTTAGCTCACATAAAGGTTGTCCAAAGCTCACCTAGCCGTGCCAGACAGATTCGGTCACTGTCCAATGCTAGCATAGCACAATGCCATCCCAAAACTGCTTTCCGATGGCCTGGTTCGTTTCCGTGGTTGTGTCTAGTTGTTTTTATGTACAAAGGGGTTAGGCAGAGATGAAAAAGATTGAGAGAGAGAGAGAGAGGGGGGAGGGAGGGAGGGAGGGAGGAATTAGGGAGAGAGAAAGGTGCACAAAGAGGTTAGACAGAGAGAAAGAGATAGATAAAGAGATACAGAGGGGAACGATCTAGAAAGAGAGAGCGAGACAGTCACAGACAGAGAATCGCGCGAAGCCATAATAACTCTTTGTTTTACGCCCTATTGAAGAGGTAATCCATAACCTGTGAAAACGGAAAACACGCACGACATATGATATCCAAACTCTACTTAATCTGTCAAAACGCTTGACAGATGCCCTCACATCCATCATCATCATTGCATGTTGGTGTCTGTCAGTGTCCAATACGTTTCCTGTTCGAATACAAATGTTGCCAGGTATAAGTCAATACGTTTTTTGTCCGTATACACATTTTCCCAGTTTAAGTTATGAACGTGACTAAAACGCTACAGCAATGACCTCTTGTTTTGGACTTTTTTGTCTGCTTGTCTTTTGCCATCTTCCCAAACGTTCGGACGTCACTCTATTTTCTTTTCTCGCTGACACACAGTTAGTTACTATCCCTTGTTTACTTAGAATATTCAAGCATGAAAACAGGAATATGACAATAGAAAACTGAAGGAATCCTTCCCACACGTTTGCAATTTTCTCGTGTAAAAATAAAAGATAAAAGTGTCCTTTAGACTCTCATATCTTTGTTTCTAGTGGAATTAATTGGCCAGGCAAAGCATCAGGATTGTCCTTGAACCACTTTTCAAATGATGAGTATTTTCAATGCAAATTTGCTTACCATCCATGCTAAGTACCAGCATTACTAATGCAAGACAAGTCAATGCAAACATACATCGGTTTATCCAGACACTTAAAACATCATCAACTTACTTTACTTATAAAAAAAATATTAAAAAAAACCCTGATGTTTCGCAATGAAAAAATGAAAAAAAAATAACAACTAAGACTGGATAACATGTTTTCAAAGACAACAACTTTGCACACTGAATACCCGAGTGGTGATCATAAACACTTAAATCTGGAGTCACCCCATACAGGGTTTGTCCATTTTTTTCTTTCTCTCAAATGGCTACCGCCTGCGGTTTCTTTCCTTCCAACCCCCTCACATTCACTTTCAAAAACGCGCATACTTCAGGGCTTCTCCTGTCCAGTGCCATAAAAACAAAAATGGCTGTTTTTACAAGAAACACGTCGGAGAAGACGCAGCAAAGTACGCGTGATAAAACGAATGTAATGATATTTGTCCAAGACGGCCTCCAAACAGAAGACGTCCTCATGTCCACTGATGCGTCTTTTGTCAAGAGGGGGACCTGATTTGTTTTTCTGTCAGCGGGAGTGGGATAGAAGATGTCCACTGACCTTAAAGTGCCACTCAGCGTTTCTAAACAGCCTGCAGGGTGTATATGCTAATTCAGTTTGGACACACTCTGTTGCATTTGTTCCTTCTCCTGTCCTGTATAATGTCATCCCTGAAATGGCGAACGAACGTTTCGCACTCGCGAATATGCCCCTTGTGATTCTACCGTGAGGGCGCAAACAACATTTATCATTGGACGTTCTGGAAAGGACTGAGTGGGCGTGAAGCCTGCGATTCTTATTTTCTGAGCATACCTTTTAGAAATTCTCGATGGTCATCTCCAGAATCGATGGCAGATCTTCTTAGTTGGGGAGGTGCCGGAACAAGAAGTTTGTAATTTTTGTTTTCTATTTTGCGTTGTCTTTGCCTTTCTTGACAAACCCAGGATACTCTTGGTACTTTGCATACTTGATGGAGCAGATTTTCCTATTTGAAAATAACGTGCAAAGGAACGAGTGCGAAGCTTGCGGTTGTTATTTTCTGGTTCTCCCTTCTTTCCAGACAAGGGAAACCCCTCCGGTAGTTCTTCAGGGTTTGTCCTTTCACAATTCTCGGAAAACCCTCAAGAATTTCTCGATGATCCTTTTCATTAATCGATGGCTGATTGTCCTTGATCGCCTTGAAATAATGCTTGAGTAAATAATGTTGTCCTCCCTCTGGCATGGTTAGTTATTAGACTGATTCATTTCCCCCCGCGGGTTAGGGGGAAGAATTTACCCGATGCTCCCCAGCATGTCGTAAGAGGCGACTAACGGATTCTGTTTCTCCTTTTACCCTTGTTAAGTGTTTCTTGTATAGAATATAGTCTATGTTTGTAAAGATTTTAGTCAAGCAGTATGTAAGAAATGTTAAGTCCTTTGTACTGGAAACTTGCATTCTCCCAGTAAGGTAATACATTGTACTACGTTGCAAGCCCCTGGAGCAAATTTTTGATTAGTGCTTTTGTGAACAAGAAACAATTGACAAGTGGCTCTATCCCATCTCCCCCCTTTCCCCGTCGCGATATAACCTTCGTGGTTGAAAACGACGTTAAACACCAAATAAAGAAAGAAAGAAAGACTGATTCATTGAGGAATACAAAATGCTGCAAGTATTGAGAAAGTGGTCGCTTTTCTCTCTGCGTTTCTTGCTTCTATTGCTGCTGCTGCTGCTATTCCTCCTCCTCCCCCTCCTCCTCCTCCCCCTCTTCTTCTTCCTCCTCAAATTCCTATTCCCCCTCCCCCCTCTTCCTCCTTTCATTTTTACTCCATTTCTCCCACTCATGTGTAAGCCTACCTTCTACATGGACCGGGATAATCGTTCTTTTAAAATTCCATTGGAATCTTTCATCTTGCATTTTCCAGTCGTTTTGATTTACACGTGTACGCCATCCATTCCACGCCAGTGAATAGCCAGATTCTAATCAGCAAACAATAATAGCTTTTTCGAGAAAATGCCTGTAGCAAAACAAAATAGGTTGCCTTCATAAGCAGCCAATTACGTGGGAGTATCAATAACATAAAGCAGGCAATTTTATATCAGAGTGTTGCTGTCTGCTCTTTGTATTGTTGGACACAGGCAGGACTTACCAGCACGTTTCTGTTGTCTTTGCTTTCTTCCTTCAGGTTCAAGTACTTTGAAGATATCGCTTTGATGAAGCATAAAGAGGGCCGGGCTAATTCCCTCCATATTGCATTCTTCTGAAATTGTTACAGGTGGAAACTTCTTCATTGCCATTATGTCCAATACAAATTCAAAAAACATAACGCATTCCTCTCTCTATACTTCCCCACTTTTCGCCGTTTTTCTTCGATCTTCATTCGCACTCTCCTCGGTCCTCGTCGCAAAAAGGGGGGTCTTTATGAAGCAAACATACTCTCGGTTAGCTTCAAGGCGCTGCTTTTTTTTCTGTGTCTGTCTAATTGAAAACGAAATCCCGAGTGTGGATGAGTGGGAGTGTTCTTTGTACGCGCGCTACAGAAGAGCAATATGTCCCCACTTAACGGGGGGCCGGAGTGGTTACTTTACTACATGCTCAAGGGAAGGAGATACACTCGTTCTCGTGTAGCGTTTTCTGTGTTTGGAGAACTGAGCGAAACGTCTTTCGGGCCCGCTGAAGGGTTCCGCCGTGGTGGTCCTTACACGTAGTTCTTCTGATGGAAGTTGTCTCAGTGTTCGCATCTTGTTCATAAGCTGGAGTCTTTATGACAGCACGTGTTAGAATGTTTGTCTATGCCTGAGTCAAGGCTTCTCGAATACTTGTCCACACTTACATTCAGGTCTCTGATATTGAAGTCTGTTCCGTGAATAGAGTACCTCACTGTCCTAAGACCCCGTTGAGACCGTTTTGAGACCGTGTTGAGACCATGTTGAGACCGTGTTGAGACCGTGGTGAGACCGTGTTGAGACCGTGTTGAGACCCCGTTGAGACCGTGTTGAGACCGTGTTGAGACCGTGTTGAGGCCGTGTTGAGACCCCGTTGAGACCGTGTTGAGATCGTGTTGAGACCGTGTCCATATTCTGGGCCGAGTTGCACGAGAAAGTTACCAACCGGGTGGGAGTCTGCCGCGATGTTTGATTGGTTGAAATTGAGATTTGTTGTGATTTCAACGAATCAGAACCCGCGGTTTGTTCTCACCTGTTTCGGTGCGTGCAACACAGTCCAGGTCTTTGACCGTGGAGGGTGTTCCGCGGATGAAGAATGTACGTTAACTCTAGTGAAACCCTGGTGAGAACATTCACTTCTACGCCACGGGCTTGTGGACCTCAAATCTTAGTTGGCGTTCAGATTAATTTTGCTGGTGGAAGATGTGAGCTTTAGGATGACATGCTTGGGGCTAGTAATTTGTTTTGATACAAGTCTGTTTCACAGGGTAGTCCGTATACACACGATGCTTTTACCCCAGGTCAGACTATTTAAATTCATGCAGGAGTCTGTACTTGACGATATTTGTGTGGAAGAGTTGTATTTCTTCAAGATGAAGCCAGTTTGGCTTTCAGAGCTCAGTGGCTCAGATCACTGATGGCAATTATGGCGTTACGATCTGCAAAATATGATTTTTCCGATCTCCCAGGTCAACTTATGTGCTGACCTGCTAGTGACTTAACCCCCTTCGTGTGTACACGCAAGCACAAGACCAAGTGCGCACGGAAAAGATCCTGTAATCCATGTCGGAGTTTGGTGGGTAATGGAAACACTAAAATACCCAGCATGCCTACTCAACGAAAGCGGAGTGAAGCTGACTATGCTCTCAGAGTATAGTGTGGGGAACCCAAATGGGCAAACGAGCTCACACGTAACCAGAACATTCTAGAACGCTGAAGAAGAAGAAAACAGAATTAGCGGTATATTCTGAGGGTCATCCGTGCAGGCATGTATAGAATGGGTATCCTCAGTTTCCTCAATATCCCCCCATTGTGCAAAAGGTTAAAATCTCAAAGTTCCCCATAGCCACTGTGAGACTTAGTCAAACTAGCCAGACTTGTTTTCCCCACAACGAAAACCCCACAAACGTCACGTGAGTGTGTTTACCCCAACTAGACACATCCTTGCAATGTTTATCTCGTCCGATTCTTATCAGTTTACTATCGGGCCGGCCGTACCTATGGCTCCTTTTTTTCTAATCTCTGTCGTCGCCAAACAAACAGATTAAACTGTCTTCAGAATCGCTTTGAAGCTACCTCGTGAGTGTCCTTTTATCTTTCGTGGGTCCCCATGTCTTCGGAAGAGATTTCACACAACAATAGTGCTAATCCCCGCAACTAAAACTGACGCGTGCGTCCAGGATCGCTTTCAGCACGCAACGGAACAATGATACAGTAGCAATGCTTCACGTACGTACCACTGGCTCTGAAGTCTTCGTCGTTGGCTTTCAGGAAACAAAGAGAGAAATTTACGAAGTTGACTGTTACCGATATATCGTTTGTAAACCCAGACTTTCATGTGTGTGTGTGTGTGTGTCTGTGTGTGTGTGTGTGTGTGTGTGTGTACACAGCAATGCAGACACTCGCCGAGTCCTCCAAAACTGGAAGAACGTACCTGAAAAAAGTGTTTGAAGGAGACGGTATTTAAAAGAAGAAAAGGACGCCGTGAGAGGATACATCAAAAAGATAATGTGAGAGGTTACAACAAACAAATACTAAGAGACGATGACCAAAAGATGCTCGGGAGACACTTTGATCTTGTGTCCACAAAATTCACATATGAGACACATATAACCTGGCGGCTTGGTAAGAATGTCAACCGAGAAGATGTCCAAAGGAGAGGATTATCAAGAAGATGTCATCAGATTCTCTGATGTTAGGTCTAGTACTCGACCCAAAATACGATTACGTTTTCATAGAGAGATACACGTTGAGGACTTTTCAGCTTAGAGAAGACTTCAAAGCGATGCCTAAAGGATGATAAACTGTATGCGAGTGCAAGGGTTTTGTGTAAGAGTATCTCAATAACTTAACTCTCGACAAAGACTCAAATTGTTGCGTTCTGTCTCGACATTTATGCAATGTATAAAAGCCATCAAAGGGGGATATGCTTCCCACACATAAAGAACAGTGTACTCCCCATGTTTTTTTCTTAGGCTGAAAGTACTTCCTAACATGACCCTTGGATTGAAAAGTTTTTAAATACGTCAAGACTCTTCATTTCGCGCCTCGGAATGTTCAGTCTAGACCGAATATAAATTTAGATAAAGATCGAAAATAATCTTTCTTTCTTTTTTTCCTTTTTACATTTAGTCAAGTTTTGACTAAATGTTTTAACATGGAGGGGGAATCGAGACGAGGGTCGTGGTGTGTGTGTGTGTGTGTGTGTAGAGCGATTCAGACTAAACTACTGGACCGATCTTTATGAAATTTGACATGAGAGTTCCTGGGAATGATATCCCCGGACGTTGTTTTTCTTTTTTTCGATAAATGTCTTTGATGACGTCATATCCGGCTTTTTGTAAAAGTTGAGGCGGCACTGTCACACCCTCATTTTTCAATCAAATTGATTGAAATTTTGGCCAAGCAATCTTCGACGAAGGCCGGACTTCGGTATTGCATTTCAGCATGCTGGCTTAAAAATTAATTAATGACTTTGGTCATTAAAAATCTGAAAATTGTTAAAAAAAAAAAAGTTATAAAACGATCCAAATTTACGTTCATCTTATTCTTCATCATTTTCTGATTCCAAAAACATATAAATATGTTATATTTGGATTAAAAACAAGCTCTGAAAATTAAAAACATAAAAATTATGATTAAAATTACATTTCCGAAATCGTTTTAAAAACTATTTCATCTTATTCCTTGTCGTTTCCTGATTCCAAAAACATATAGATATGATATGTTTACATTAACAACACGCTCAGAAAGTTAAAACGAAGAGAGGTACAGTAAAGCGTGCTATGAAGCACAGCGCAACCGCTACAGCACCAAACAGGCTCGTCACTTTCACTAGCGGCGGACTACGTTCAGTTTCATTCTGTGAGTTCCACAGCTTGACTAAATGTAGTAATTTCGCCTTACGGGACTTGTTTAATTTTTTTAATTTTTTTATCTCTGGCTGCAGCAATGAAAGAGGCGTGTGGATGTTCATTGGTTATTGTTGGTAATTTGTGTGAGTTTTTTTTTTCTTCCTGCAACTGCCCTGGGGGATATCTGTCTAGGCGAGTCATTGCTTTGTGTTCCACCTTGTGCCTTGCTCAGCGTAACCCGCCCAGTAATGAAAATCTAAAAACTGTATTGTGTTTCGCACCAGTGAGCAATTGTTGGCGTCTTTGTTCTTTTCGCGAAATGGGTGTTTTATTTCGGGCTTTTGCGGTTTGTTAAACATGTGGTTTAATTGCTTTTGCATTATTTATATTTCTGTGGTGTTACATGTCACGTTTTACAGTCATCAGTTGTTGTTTTTGTTTCCATGCTGCCAGTCACCCTACAGATGAATGTGAAGGCTGATTTAACATTACCCTATGTTCTCTGTCTCTGTCTCTGTCTTTCTGTCTGTCTGTCTCTCTGTCTCTGTCTCTTTCTCTCTCTTTCTCTCTCTCTCTCTCTTTCTTTCTCTCTCTCTTTCTCTTTTCCCCGCTCTCCCTCTCTCTTTCTCTCTCTCTCTCTCTCTCTCTCTCTCTCTCTCTCTCTCTCTCTCTCTCTCCTCTCTCTCTCTCTCTCTCTCTCCTCCCTCTCTCTCTCTCTCTCTCTCTCTTTCTCTCTCTCTCTCTCTCTCTCTCTCTCTTTTCTTTTGTTTTTTTTCGGGGGGTTAGTCCATTACTGAACAAAATCACTAATTCTGTACACAACAGCATTCCGGAAAGCAAAACCCCTCTCAAAATCACCAACAATGTCTCTAACCCCATTCTCCTTTTCTTTTTCTAACAGGCGGTGAAGCACAGCATGGGCACCGAGTGCAAGTGTCACGGCGTGTCGGGCTCGTGCACCATGAAAACTTGCTGGACCACGCTGCCTCCTTTCAGAAAAATCGGCGACGAGATCCGCAAACGCTACAGAAAGTCCAAGCTGGTGGAACCCTACCTGGGGCGGCGAGCTCGCACGCCCATTTCTCTCGTGCTGAAGAGGTCTAAGAGGAAGCATCGCAAGCCTCGGCGGAAGCATCTGGTCCACCTGGAGAGGTCCCCCAACTACTGCGACTACGACCCGGACACGGGGTCGTTGGGCACGGTGGGGAGGAACTGTAACAGGACGTCTCGCGGGACCGACGGTTGCGACCTCATGTGCTGCGGGCGCGGCTACAACACGCACCAGTACACGCGCACCTGGCAGTGCAACTGCAAGTTCCACTGGTGCTGCCGCGTCAACTGCCAGCGCTGCAGCGAGCGGACTGAAGAGTACACGTGCAAGTGAGGAGCGTCACGGTGAAGTGATGACGTCAGCAAGAATGACGTCACATGAGTTTTTTCTTTTCTTGGTTGTGTTGTTACGAACGTCAGTGAGCGGACTAAGAAGCAACCGTGGAAGTGACGTCGTAGTGAGGTTATGTCGTGATGACGTCAGCAAGAATGACGTCACTTGAGGTTTTTCTGTTCTTGGTTGTGTTTTTACGAACGTCAGTGAGCGGAATGAGTAGCAACCGTGTATGTGACGTCGTAGTGAGGTTCAGTCGTGATTACCTCAACGATTAATAACGTCATGGAGGTGTTTTTTTCTTCTGGAGGTTGTGTTGTGACGGACGTCAGCATGGTAAAATAACGTCAGGAGTGAATGGTGGTGCTTCCGTTCAAAGTGACATCAGGTACAGGATGGGCGTCATCAACGGCATTCTACGAACGTGACGAGCACTGGGTTGCGTCGGTAGATGCAGTTGTGTAAAGTGACGTCATTGTTTTGACGATGTAGTTAAATCTCTTTGAGTGAATTGCCATCGCTTCGACAAAAGACCTCGGCATGAATGTACATGCAAAAATGACGTCAGTGTTGTGTGACAGATATGCTATTGTATTCGTTCCAGCGACGTTCGGTGATTGTGACGTCACTTTGTCTGTGCAGTAATTTGAAAATGGAGTCAGAATTTACGTTTGCGAGGAACGACGGTGCTCACAGATGTTATTTTATTGTCAGTGCAAAATGCAAACATTAAACACAATGCAGACACAAATTCCTTGAACTCGTGAAGGAAGACACACACAAAAAGACCAGACTTACCACTGACATAACATTCTGATGCTTCCAAATAACGCTTCCAGCAGTAAAGAATGACGTATGTGAAAAGCGACGTCATGCATCCTTTTGGGTGCTGCGGTCGAACGCAGCCAGCTGACGTGAAAATGGAAGAATAGACTTTTTTTTGTTTGCAAAATAATGTCAGAGGTTGTGGACGTTTTTAAAGGAATGACAATGTTATCAAGCAGGGAATGCAGTTGAAGGTGATTCCTTTTGCTGGATTCAGATGAATGCTGTATGCATCGACCAGCATATGCCCACACGTACTTTGTGACCTGGTCGTAGCACTGTCATGTCATGGTTTTTCAAACAATATTCAGTGGCGAGCACAACATGTGCGTTTGCTGTACACTTCACTCTACGCGGATATCAGTGGAATTCGTGCATGATGACGTCATAAATGAATGACGTCATTCATACACACATTCACTGTACTATCCTCGTGTTCAAAGGAGGAAGTAACAACACAACCGAGAGATGAAAGCAAAGATACTTATGAAAACTGAAGTCGTGATCATATTTTTGAAACATAACATGGTAATTTTGTAACGAAGTGGTTGTCCATACTATTTTTACTTAAATGACGTCAACAAGTCAGTTACCCTGCTGGATCGCCGCTTTGGACGCCAGTATGTTAATGATGTCACACATGGATTTAATGACGTCACACATGGATGTCGTCATTATGGTATAAGCCTGGCGAATCAAGTCGTGTTCCAAAGACACAGTGGATTTTTGCGATATTATCGAACACGAGCTTCAAAAACAGTGACGTACATGTTAAATGAACGTCAGTTGCACATCCTGTATCTGACACTTTACGCGAATGTGTGTCGTCCGTTCTCTGAGAACAGTCAACGTGGTGATGATGTCAGTGATAAATGACGTCAGTGATACGACTTGCATTTCTTCGTGTACAGTCCGGACTTCCTGTGCTTCAATAAGGTTGTGAAGACAACAAAATGACGTATAATTAAATCAAAACGAACAGAGAGAAACGTCATGATACATATATTGTATTGGTTGACATATATATAATGTGTGACGTTTTGGTTTTAGGTACGTGTTGTAACTGTTGTAAGTGACGTCACTGAGCTGGTAAGTGACGTCACTGAGTTTGGGTTTTGAGTAAAAGTATGTGTACGTCTTTAGGTATGGCTGTCGTGCAATCGAGTTTGTGTTTCAAATCACGTTTGTCGCTTACACACTTTTTACAAACCAATACATGTTTTTGGAAATAATCATCCCGTTTTGAGTTTGAAACAAACTTCGCGTGGGTTAATTAGACAGATGCAAAGCATCTCTAAAATGTAATTCAGCGTGGGCGAAGACTTTATTGTAATAATCTCAGTGTCTTTGGTTATTACTGCCATTGAGAATGGTGTTCTTCTTGTTTAATTTCACTATCGTCGTTACCATCATCGTCATCATCATCATCATCATTGTCGTCATCATCGTCGCCGACATCATCGTCGTAATCAAATGAAAATAGCAGTAGAAAAAATGAGTACAATGCAAAGCATCTCGAACAATGACGTTTCTGATTAAATGAATGGGTGACGAAGAAGGCAAGTCAACAATAAAACTTGTAATGAAGTAGGCCTAAATTCGATTAAAACTGACGGGGAAACAAAACTAATTAGGTGGATTTATTTTTACAGTGCAAAATAGTGTCCATTTTTCGAACACAAAACACGAGACAGAGAAACAAATCTGGAACAACACGGAGAGAAAAGTGTAATAGCTCTTTTATGGAATGTTGTAATCAATAAACGTTGGTAATTTATGAGGCGTTATTCTCAAACATTGCTCGAAGCAAATCAATGAGCCTACTTTTAAAGCCACAGTCGTTTCCCTTCAAACTTCTTCTTCTTTGTTCATGTTTTTAGCACGAGTGGATTTTTACGTGTAGGACCGTTTTTACCCCGTCATTCAGGCAGCATACGCCGATTTCGGGGGAGGCATGCTGGGTATTTTCGTGTTTCTATAACCCACAGAACACTCCCCGCGGGTTAGGGTGAAGAATTTACCCGATTCTCCCCAGCATGTCGTAAGAGGCGACTAACGGATTCTGTTTCTCTCTTTACACTTGTTAAGTGTTTCTTGTATAGAATATAGTCAATTTTTGTAAAGATTTTAGTCAAGCAGTATGTAAGAAATGTTAAGTCATTTGTACTCGAAACTTGCATTCTCCCAGTAAGGTAATACATTGTACTACGTTGCAAGCCCCTGGACCAAATTTTTGATTAGTGCTTTTGTGAACAAGAAGCAATTGACAAGTGGCTCTATCCCATATCCCCCCTTTCCCCGTCGCGATATAACCTTCGTGGTTGAAAACGACGTTAAACACCAAATAAAGAAAGAAAGAAACCCACCCAACTCTGACATGGATTACAGGATCTTTTCCGTGCGCACTTGGTCTTGTGCTTGAGTGTACACACGAAGGGGGATAAGTCACTAAACAGATCTGCACATAAGTTGACCTGGGAGATCGGAAAAATCTCCACTCTTAACCCACCAGGCGGCAGCGACCGGGATTCGAACTCACGACCTCCCCACTGCGCCCGTCTGGATCCCTACAAACGATTCGGCTCACCATCTCAGAATTGGCCAGGCTGCTACATCAGGCGAACCCTCCACATGGACACATACCCACAAGCAACACCCTGGATGTCTGTGCATAGTGGGATTTGTTTTTGATGAATTCATTTCTCGGATTGAAACAAGTGGCTTTTGCGAAATGATTTTTTTTTAAATCAAACTCTGTCCAGAAAGCATCCAGGATTTTGGTTTTTTGTATGTGTCCAAGTGAGGGGATGGTCTTTTTCCATGCGAACATCTGTGCATGTAAGTGGGCAATTATGTAAATGAAAACTTACTAAGAACAAATTTAAAAAAAAAATTAAATTAAAAGACCAAAAAATATTGTACTCGCGTGTGAACGAAGAAGACGAAACAAATATACCAGCGACGTTTCTACCCCAGGGTCTTCTTCAGGCACATACACAAAGTAGAGAAAAGAAGCAGTCAGACGATAGATAAGAAAGACGAACTGAACTACAGATGTAACGTTTCACAACCCTAAACAAACGGATAGAGGAGAATTTTTTTTATTTTATTTTTTTTATTATTTATCGCTCTCACGCGCAGTCACTGTAGTTCTTCTGCTTTCTTTTACTAAGAACAGTTGAGCTGAAGTAACTGTTGATGATGCAGCGTATTCGTGTGCACCGTGACTTGCGATATATGTAGTTTTGGCCAAATAAAAATGTATGTTGGTTTAGGGTAACCTGACCGACCCTATTTTTTCCCGCCGACCCTCAACAGTTTTTTTTCATTTCTCAAAAAACAAAATGTTGGCACATTTTGCGAACCATACCGAGACTAAGGGAAGTAGCTTCCTTTAAACTTGACTAAATCTTTAAAAAAAACAAATTAAAAATTAAAAAGCCAATCTACCGACCCTATCTTTTTGGGTCACGTTACCCTAAACCAACATATATTTTTATTTGGCCTAACTACGAACAGTTGAGCTAAAGTAACTGTTGATGACGCAACGTATTCGTGTGCACCGTGACTTGCTATATATGTACTTTACCAGCTCGTTCAGTTTGACGCTGTGTTTTATTGTGATCCTCTGAATATTCATGAAAATGTTAGCACAGCGTGTATTTGGTTTAAATGGTCACAAAACAACTTTACATTCTCGACGTCCTTAGTTTGTAAGTCATCGTTTTCTGTGGCGATGCAGAATTCACTAAAGCCCATGTTTTTACAAATTTATCAATTTAAACTTTTTTTGCGGAGGAGGGTTGTCATTGTCTTTACTATTAGCAGTACGTTTTCTTTTAGGCGTCACTGATGAAGACCAAATAAAAATATATGTTGGTTAAGGGTAACCCGACCGACCCTATTTTTTCCCGCCGACCCTAAAACTTTTTTTTCATTTCTAAAAAAACACTTTTGGTACATTTTGCGAACCATACCGAGACTAAGGGAAGTAACCTCCTTTAAAATCGACTAAATTTATAAAATAATTTTAAAAAAATAAAAATAAATTTTAAAAAAGCCGACCTGCCGACCCTATCTTTTTTCGGTCACGTTACCCTAAACCAACATATATTTTTGTTTGGCCTGAAGTAACGACTTAGAATGTTGTATTGCAATCGCGTTGTTTTCGAAGTGCATGAACCTGTGGATGTGAGCGTATTCTGCAGATGCAATTGGTATTTTTATACATTTCGAATTATTTTAAATGTGTGCATGTTGAACAAGAATAATTATGGTATCTATTTTTTCGTGTTCTGGGATCAAATACGGAGTAATTGTGCAGAATTGTTTAAAATTATCCCTGGAACAACACTCAGATCGTATCTGATGTTAAATGTTTAAGGATGCCTTTCTTCTCGCCCAAACGATAATTTTTTTTTATTTATTTTTTTTTACATTTTCTTTACTTTATTGTCCCCTCACTGGAAATTCAGTGGAAAGCTAGCAGCAACAGGGTCGCGCTACCCAGGTGTGTGCGTGTTTTGGTGTAATCAGCCATTTTCACTTCTTTACGTACCCAGTGGTGACACGGGGTCGGGACATAGATACCATCTCTGACCATGTCCGTCCCAGCCCGGATTCGAACCCGTTACCCGCGGATGGCAAGTCCAGTCCTATACCAACTGTGCTACCGGGCCCCCAAAAATAAAAATGAAATGAGATTTTTGAAAACAAATGTTAACAAAATTGCGGGTCAGTGGTGTTTTACAAGCAAATTTACACGAGAGGTATGGCATCTTTAAGAAGGTATCCATTTTGTCGTGATTTTGATCTTGTGGTTGAAATAGTTGAAGTCTGAATCGCATCTAAAGGCACAGTCCTTCCCTTGTAAACAACCCGACTCGCCATTTCAGTTCTGTCCCGGCTTGTATGTGTGATAAGACCATCCCTCCACTTGGTCACATACCAAAAATGAACAGCCTAGATTCTCTCTGTGCAGAGTGAAATTTGTTCGATGATTTAGGCCAACAAAATATAATATGTTGGTTTAGGGTAATCCGACCGACCCTATTTTTTCCCGCCGACCCTAAAACTTTTTGTTCATTTCTTTAAAAAAAAATTCCCCAAAAAACAACCTTTGTCACATTTTGCGAAACAAACCGAGACTAAAAAAAAAAAAATTAATTTAAAATTAAAAAAAAAAGCCGACCTACCGACCCTATTGTTTGGGGTTACGTTACCCTAAACCAACATATATTTTTGTTTGGCCTTGAGGGACAATATTGTCTTTTTGTGAAATTATTTCATTAAAACACACTCTGCACAAAAAACACACATGATGTTGATGTGTGTGTGAAAACTGAGGGTTGGTTTTATCCTATGCAAAAGCCTTGACCGATCTGAGATACTGAACAGAATTGTTCTCGAGGGAACTGCAGTATTGGCGTTAACCGGTAATTACCGGTATTTTACCGGTTGAAATTAAAAAAATACCGGAAAATAATTGGCTGCCGGTATAACTTACCGATTGATTTTTAGAACTACCGTTTTTTTCGCTGGTAAAACAACAAAACCAGTACTCTCAGTTGGACTCTTACTGGTTCCAATGTCCAGCCTACCTTTTTATTCTGGATATTTTTTCATCATAAAAGTGTGTGTACCAGTTTGAAAAAATATTAACGCCATCACTTGGAAGTACTGTGTCTCCAAGGTTTGTTTTTTCCTGACTTGTAACGTTTTTAAGAGCGTGGTATCCAGGTACATCTTGTATTTTGGTTTGATGAACTTTTGATCAAGATTTTTGTTATTCATTTTTGTTTGTTTGTTTGTTTGTTTGTTTGCTTAACGCCCAGCCGACCACGAAGGGCCATATCAGGGCGGTGCTGCTTTGACATATAACGTGCGCCACACACAAGACAGAAGTCGCAGCACAGGCTTCATGTCTCACCCAGTCACATTATTCTGACACCGGACCAACCAGTCCTAGCACTAACCCCATAATGCCAGACGCCAGGCGGAGCAGCCACTAGATTGCCAATTTTAAAGTCTTAGGTATGACCCGGCCGGGGTTCGAACCCACGACCTCCCGATCACGGGGCGGACGCCTTACCATTAGACCAACCGTGCCGGTTTTTATATTTAGTCAAGTTTTGACTAAATATTTTAACATCGAGGGGGAATCGAAACGAGGGTCGTGGTGTATGTGCGTATGTGTGTGCGTGCGTGCGTGCGTGCGTGTGTGTGTGTGTGTGTGTAGAGCGATTCAGACTAAACTACTGGACCGATCTTTATGAAATTTGACATGAGAGTTCCTGGGTATGAAATCCCGGAACGTTTTTTTCATTTTTTTGATAAATGTCTTTGATGACGTCATATCCGGCTTTTCGTGAAAGTTGAGGCGGCACTGTCACGCCCTCATTTTTCAACCAAATTGGTTGAAATTTTGGTCAAGTACTCTTCGACGAAGCCCGGGGTTCGGTATTGCATTTCAGCTTGGTGGCTTAAAAATTAATTAATGACTTTGGTCATTAAAAATCTGAAAATTGTAAAAAAAAATAAAAAAAATTGTAAAACGATCCAAATTTACGTTTATCTTATTCTCCATCATTTGCTGATTCCAAAAACATATAAATATGTTATATTCGGATTAAAAACAAGCTCTGAAAATTAAATATATAAAAATTATTATCAATTTTTTTTTTCGAAATCAATTTAAAAACACTTTCATCTTATTCCTTGTCGGTTCCTGATTCCAAAAATATATAGATATGATATGTTTGGATTAAAAACACGCTCAGAAAGTTAAAACGAAGAGAGGTACAGAAAAGCGTGCTATGCAGCATAGCGTAACCACTACCCCGCTCTTCTTGTCAATTTCACTGCCTATGCCGTGAGCGGTGGACCACGAGTATACGGTCTTGCTGCGTTGCATTGCGTTCAGTTTCATTCTGTGAGTTCGACAGCTACTTGACTAAATATTGTATTTTCGCCTTACGCGACTTGTTGTTATTCATGACACTTTTACACCAACAATATTACGTTTCAATTCTTAGGAATTAGTTGTTTTGTAATGATCAAACATTGTTTGTTTGTTTGTTTGTTTGTTTGTGTGTTGTAGTTTACTTATTTTTAATGTAGCAGATAAACAAGCGAAATTTAAATCAAAATTAGGCAAACTTCCAGTTTATTCTCGTATTTCTCGCTTTGGCTGTTTTTTTAATATGAATGTGTTTTTGTTTTCAACTTATAGACTTTGTGTAAATAATGTGATCGTCATGATATGTTACATTTATTTATCGATGTAAATATTTGATAAAATTAATGTTGTCAAACGTGGCTTCGTTTTATTTCCGTCTGTGTTGTAGAAAGGTCTTGTTAGTCGATAACATAGTTCAACGTGATAACTTATTGATATTTGTACAGTTGTTAGTTTATTAACGTATTGGTTTGTTTGTAAATAACTACGTTTATGTTTATTTTTATTTTTGTTCTTACTTTACCGTAGATAGTAGACATTTCCCGTTGCTACTTGACAACATCAGGAGATTTTTACTCTCTTTTTTTAAACAGAGCTGTCGATACAACATTACTTTTCCCCTTGTCCTTGTAGACAATTAATCACATTTTGAAACCCAATATCGTTCTCATTAAAAACCGGAAGAAAAAAATATAATCTAATATATCTATATTAGATAAAGCTTGCCCGCTTTTAAAGTAATTTTCTTGCAGTAACGGTCAACATTGTTTACCAACATTAAAGAGTAATGTATTCTTTAATCATCTGACGGCAACAAAAATCAACTGGAATCTCGGGGTTTTCGGCGTGAAACTGCAAAATCAGTTTTTGCAGTTGTTTTCATGGAAAATGTTATGTTTTCAGTTGCAAAGAGTATATATTTAGTTTTACACTCATTCAGAGACTTTAAACCATGTAACACTACGGATAATTCAGAACCCCCCGCGGGTTAGGGGGAAGAATTTACCCGATGCTCCACAGCATGTCGTAAGAGGCGACTAACGGATTCTGTTTCTATTTTTACCCTTGTTAAGTGTTTCTTGTATAGAATATAGTCAATTTTTGTAAAGATTTTAGTCAAGCAGTATGTAAGAAATGTTAAGTCATTTGTACTCGAAACTTGCATTCTCCCAGTAAGATATTGTACTACGTTGCAAGCGCCTGGAGCAAATTTTTGCTTAGTGCTTTTGTGAACAAGAAACAATTGACAAGTGGCTCTATCCCATCTTCCCCCTTTCCCCGTCGCGATATAACCTTCGTGGTTGAAAACGACGTTAAACACCAAATAAAGAAAGAAAAGAAAGAAAAGATAATTCAGAGCCCTAGATGCTAAGATGAACTCAGTTGTTCTCTTCTTATTTAAGTGTGTATTTATTTTTTTCACTTCCTTCTTTCTTTCTTTCTTTCTTTTTACATTTAGTCAAGTTTTGACTAAATGTTTTAACGTAGAGGGGGGAATCGAGACGAGGGTTGTGGTGTATGTGTGTGTGTGTGTGTGTGTGTGTGTGTGTGTGTGTGTGTGTGTGTGTGTGTGTGTGTGTGTGTGTGTGTGTGTGTGTGTGTCTGTCTGTGTGTGTGTGTAGAGCGATTCAGACCAAACTACTGGACCGATCTTTATGAAATTTTACATGAGAGTTCCTGGGTATGATATCCCCGGACGTTTTTTTCTTTTTTTCAATAAATACCTTTGATGACGTCATATCCGGCTTTTTGTAAAAGTTGAGGCGGCACTGTCACACCCTCACTTTTCAATCAAATTGATTGAAATTTTGGCCCAGCAATCTTCGACGAAGGCCGGACTTCGGTATTGCATTTCAGCTTGGTGGCTTAAAAATTAATTAATGACTTTGGTCATTAAAAATCTGAAAATTGTAAAAAAAAAAAAAATTTTAAAACGATCCAAATTTACGTTTATCTTATTCTTCATCATTTTCTGATTCCAAAAACATATAAATATGTTATATTCGGACTAAAAACAAGCTCTGAAAATTAAAAATATAAAAATTATTATTAAAATAAAATTTCCGAAATCGATTTAAAAACAATTTCATCTTATTCCTTGTGGGTTCCTGATTCCAAAAACATATAGATGTGATATGTTTGGATTAAAAACACGCTCAGAAAGTTAAAAAGAATAGAGATAAAGAAAAGCGTGCTCTCATTCTCAGCGCAACTACTACCCCGCTCTTCTGTGCATCGAGCGCTGGACTGACGATGCTACGAGTATACGCTCTTGCTGTAGAAATGCAGTGAGTTCAGTTTCATTCTGTTAGTTCGACAGCTTGACTAAATGTTGTAATTCGCCTTACGCGACTTGTTTTTTTCTCTCCTCTTTTTATTTGTATTTTCTATTTTTCAGATTTGTTTGTTCATTTATTTATTGATTGATTTAACTATTCATGTATTTATTTATTTATTTATTTATTAACTAACCTTTTTGTTTACTTTTTGTATTCAGTCATTATCTGTTGTTGATAAATGTACTTGTTTAATTGTTAATTGATTAATTTGCTTGTCGTTCTGCAGACGCAACTTTTATTATACATGCACTTCAGCTACAGGGAAATATATTTTCAGTGGTTAATATCCTGCGTCAGCTACATAGACAAATAAATTAACAAAAAGATGAATAAACAAATCATTATAAGTATATAAAACTATGTGGGTAAGAGCGCCCAAACCGTTTAACCTTCGCCCGTCCGGTTATCGACTACACACGGAAGTCATCGTGGGGCCGTGCGGACCCATGCTTCTCAATTCCTTCTTTGAGAAACATGGGTCCGCACGGCCCCACGATGTTTGTAGTCTAAATATGACCTTTTTTGTTTTAATTACTTCTCGCTGCAATTTTAGGACATAAGAGCTTTTAGGTGCCTGAAGCATTCTTAAAAGCTCATTAAAAAAGTCCAACTAGTTTAAGAGATATTTGCAATTAAACACCCGTCTGGGTCTACACGGACCCACGACCACCGGCGAAGGTTAAAGAGAAATAGAACAAGAGACTGCAGGTGAGAGGTACCAGAACAAGTTACCAATAAAAACGTACTCACCAGAAAACAGCAACAAGAACAAATTAACACATGAACTACTTTTGACACAAGATCTTAGTCAGCAAATAAACTTGGCCAAAAAATTATTGCAACAATTTTCGCACGCTAAGAAAAGCATTAAAACGCAATTTATTTTAGTTGAACGTTATATGCCCCAAAAGGTAATTATGTCAGCTGTACATATCATTTGTCCGATTGATGGTACTTTGTATAGGCATCCCGTGACAGCCTGTCAAACAAGGTCACCCCTAAAATCGACCTGACAAAAACCATAGCCCCGTATTTTAAAATCTGCAAAAAATCAGAATATGCACAAACCAAACATTTCTGACAACCATTGGAAAGGCCATTCAATTTCCTGTTCAGAACATTTTGTTGGAGACTAACAGTCCTGGGCCTGTGCTTACTATCCTGTTCCGGCGCGCTGTGCTCGGTGAGTTGCGCTTTTGTGACCCGCAGCGAAGGAAGCACAGACCAAGGTCAGTTTATCTCCACAGCTACTGTTCGCATTACCAAGGACGGTGATCGATAAATTTTCTTGCGCGTTCCCATCTCCAGCAAATGTAAACCAGCACTCGGACCTGCCTCAAACTTTGGCACCTATTGCCTCATCCATTTTTTGCTTAGCATGCAAAGTCACGATTTTTTAACCTAAAACCCTGAATTAATATGAATATTTGTTTAGTTCTTTCGGAAAATGTACGTAATACAACACGCTTATTATACACATTCGCAAAAGTAAACACCGATTTAGGGCAGTATATTGGTCATAACTTCTGAAATTTCCAAAGCAAATCATTGAGAACTTGAGCAGATGGCTCTTTGGGTGGAGGACCCCCTCAAAAATGGCCGCAAAACGTGCCTTTTTGGGCCTCTGAAACGGTTGACACCTACCGCCTTTGACAAAAGGCTACATAACGACTAGACAAGTCAGGTGCATAAAACAAATTGTTCTGAACAGGAAATTGAATGGCCTTTCCAATGGTTGTCACAAGTGTTTGGTTTGTGCATATTCTGATTTTTTGCAGATTTTAAAATACGGGGCTATGGTTTTTGTCAGGTCGATTTTAGGGGTGACCTTGTTTGACAGGCTGTCACGGGATGCCTATACAAAGTATCATCAATCGGACATATGATATGTACAGCTGACATAATTACCTTTTCGAGCATATAAAGTTTAACTAAAATGAATTGCGTTTTAATGCTTTTCTTAGCGTGCGAAAATTGTTGCCCTAATTTTTTGGCCAAGTTTAAAAGGAGAACGGACAGAAAGAGAGAGAAGAAAATCAGTCAAGAAGGTTCTGTCTGTCTTTTTTTTCTGTCCTCTTCTTGGCTGATTTTTTTCTTTCTCATTCTGTCGTTTCTTCTTTTATTTTCTGACGAAGACCTTGTGTCGAAACTAGTTCATGTTCATTTGTTCTTTTACTGTTGTCTGATGCGTACGTTTTTAATTGTTATCTTGTTCGTTTGAAGAGAAAGAAGAAAAAGGTTTACGTATGCTTATAAAGAATTACTTATCAAGTTGGAGGCCAATTTCACTGCCAAATGTGTCGGCCATGCATCTGTAAAGTGACAATGAATATCAACGGTTAACTAAATTTCTTCTGTTTCAAAGGTCAGTCTCGTTTGTTTTGTTTGTTAAAACATAATATGATATATAATTAATTAAAGACACACAAGACGGCATTAAACGTGTCTCACTAACAATCCCCCACTCTAAAATGTTTTCTGTTCATTTCCATTTTCTTAGATTTGTTTATGGGTTGTTGACAGTGCTGTTGTGTTTAGTAATGTTCTGTTCGTATGTCATCATGTGCATGACGTAGATGTTATGACGTCATTGTGATGATTTGTTCACACGAGTTTTACAATGGTTGCACGCATTGTGAGAGATGATCTGGGTAGAAAACCTTTGAAAAATGTTTGATAAACAAACACTGGAAACCAAAGTTTTCGTTTTGCGTTCATTTCGTCTTTCTTTATCTGGAATCCTCTGTGTGTGTGTGTGTGTATGTGTGTGTGTGTGTGTGTGTGTGTGTGTGTGTGTGTGTGTGTGTGTGTGTGTGTGTGTGTGTGTGTGTGTGTGTGTGTCTGTGTGTGTCTGTGTGTGTCTGTGTGTGTGCGTGTGTCTGTGTCTGTGTATGTGCGTGTGTGCGTGTGTGTGTGTGTGTGTGTGTGTGTGTGTGTGTGTGTGTGTGTTTGTGTGTGTGTGTTACCATGTTCACGATAGAGGTGACGGTCAATGCATCGATGTTCCAGCCAATCAGTCAGAATGTTAAAGGAGTTAGATGTCAACAGTATGAACGCAAAGTGCGAATGCACCCCCCTTCCCGCCACCAAACAATCACAATATCACACACACACACACACACACACACACACATACATACACACACATACACATATACACACACATACACACACATATACACACACACACACACACACACACACACACACACACACACACGAACGTATGAACAAAACCTGAGTCAAAGTATGCAGTTATCACCCGCTTTACTTTTTTCTCCTGAAGTCGAACCTCAGACAGACTGCACCAAACGCAACCGACTTTACCACCAACTTCAGTGTCTGTAAAGCGGGCAGGAGACTTTTCTGTATTTCAACCTAAAACTAAACCATGTCCTGTAACAAAGTTGAACTTGGCTCAGGCACATTTCTTCTGATAGAAGTTCCACCCGGCTCCGTCTTCCCAGTTGGAGATGCTGGGCGCCACGTTGTGAAAGTGGTAAGTTTTATGGGAGCAGATTTGTTTGCATTCATCGTCATTACCGATCTTGGAATACGCGTTGTGTCCAGCGATGCCGCCTCCAGGGTACGTGGGGTAGCTGTCTATCTGCAAGTCTGTACAAGCTGTGAACAAATAAAGGTCAAAATCTAAACTACAAGGTGACTGTGGGTGAAAACAAAGTTGAACAACAAAAGAAATCAGTACTCACCAACTACACAGAGACATCACAGACAAAGACAAAGTCGAGTGATCGTCTATATGGATCGAGACTTCTTCGAGACAACGAATACACAAGAAAACAAAAACCAAAGCAAAAACAACAAGTCGCGTAAGGCGAAAATACAACATTTAGTCAAGCTCAGTCGAACTCACAGAATGAAACTGAACGCATTGCATTTTTTCCGCAAGACCGTACACTCGTAGCATCCATCTTCTGTCCACCGCTCGTGGCAAAGGCAGTGAAATTAACAATCCAGAAAAGCGCGGTAGCGCTGATGAGGATAGCACGCTTTTCTATATCTCTATTCTTTTTAACTTTCTGAACGTGCTTTTAATCCAAACATATCATATCTATATGTTTTTGGAATCAGGAATAAGATGAAATTGTTTTTAAATCGATTTCGGAAATTTAATTTTAATCATAATTTTCATATTCTTAATTTTCAGAGCTTGTTTTTAATCCAAATATACGAACGCAGAAGAAGAAGAAGAAGAAGAATCCAAATATAACATATTCATGTTTTTTGAATCAGAAAATGATGAAAAATAAGACAAACGTAAATTTGGATCGTTTTATAAAAAAATAATT
>NC_090248.1:39870851-39873351 GCF_037325665.1 Littorina saxatilis
GTTGCGTGCATGACTATACCTGTCAACAATTTCAGCCAGTAAACTAGCTGCATGTGTGTCCCTCTCCACCATCACCCTCCCTTCGCCCTCCTTCTCTCAGCTCCTTCCCTCTCTCCCTCTCTCTCTCTCATTTTGCTCTCCGCTCTGCCAGCTCTGGTAGACAAGTCTGTCAATTTTTCCCCCACACACATCAAACGCTCTTCTCGCTACATGCGTTTCAAAACGCGTTCCACTTCACCTTCAATGATACTTTCATATCACAGTTTCCCCCCGCGCTCTTTTGAAGCCGTGCCGCCCGGCTTTTAATCAACTGAGGTGGTGTGTACCCAACTAGTTCTCGCTAAACTCTTTCATCCTCAGGCCGCCGCCGCCGCCGCCACCGCCGCTGCCGTCGCTCTAGACCGTCGAAGTATAGTAGTAGACGCGGAGGTGCTGCTTTTTTTTTTTTTTTTTTTTTTTTTCCTTAGGCCCAGTCACTGAGTCCAGGTGCAAAACTGCTCGCACTTATTACAAACAGGATATTAGGAATATGTTTGCAGCTTCCCCCTTGGCTTGTTTCGTCAATAAAGCAAATAACACCGGCGTGTTAGAGATTCCTTTAAACGTCTTTATTTATTTCTCTCCATTTTTTTTTCTTATTTTCCTATTTTGTCTTCCATTTTTGGGTGTGTGTGTGTGTGTGTTTATTGTGTTTACAATTCGACAATTGCAAACCGCGGAACAATGCAAGTTGCGTTTAATGTAAAAAGGCTTTTTTCTTTTCAACTTACGCTCTCTTTTTCTTCCTTTATCTCGTGTTGTATAAAAATAAAACTGAGGAAGATACAATGTCGTAGAAACACGAGAAAAAGACTGCACGACTAGTGTGGGTGGTCTTTTAATTTAAGTCGTGAAATAAAAAACTATTGTTCAGTTTCTGTATCGCTGCACTTACCTGAGAATAAAGGGTAGTCTACTGTTAGGTTGTCTTTGTTTTTGTTGTTGTTTTTTACTTCTCTTTTTTGACCCAGTGCTGTTCTATTATAGCCTTAATTGTGTAACTTTGGTGGTACAGTCGAACCTGTCTGCAGCGACCCCCCAAGGGACAAAACAAAAGCGGTCCTTTTAGACAGGTGGTCGCTATGAAAAGGGGAAGTACATGTGTATAGGAAAGAATTTTGTCCGGAATCTTCCTGGGTGGTCGTCCTGGGCAGGAGGTCGTTATCAAGAGGTGGTCGCCAGGGCAGGTTCGACTGTGGTTATTTATGCAGTTAAAGGTACCGTTCTTCTCGTGCAAAGTGTTGTTCACATGGCCGACTTACGACCAACTTTCCACCAAAGTCTGCCATGTGAACGGTTCCGACGATTTAGTCCCGATTAAGCACCGACTAGAAACCTCAGTGGAGCGCTGCTCTACTTTGTCCAACAAATGGTGTACTCGCCTTTGGCTAGTGATTCTGACAATTTACTAACCAGAGAGCAAACTTTACTAGCCAAACCAACAATTTGTTTCAGCAACTTTACCCGCATTTGGCGAGTAGATGAACATTTCTACTCGCCAGTTACATGTTTCTACTCGCCATGGCGAGTAAAATACTCGCCAATTTCAGGCCTGCTTTGGACTTTATTTTGATGTCTAACCTGATTCTCCATCACCGACGCGCTCCGTGGTTCGAGGCCATATTTAGCTGTCTCGGTGCACTCTCACCATTGGCTAGTTTTGTCGCGCCTCTCATATGCCGCTGGGACAATTCTTCAATAGAAGATGATCGGAGTAAACTCTGTCGGGTTGGTATTGGTTGTAAAAGAGTGAATACTCTTTGAAACATTGAGGCACGTTGTTCCGCGTGACATTATAGGCCAACCACTAGCGAGGGGTGTGTCTCCACACATGGCCCTTGTCCACGCGATGCCACAAAAAGGCCGCTCGTCAGTGATTGGGTAATAATGTCACGCGGGAAAACGAACTCCTCTTGAAAAAAAATAATCTGCCCCATCGACCATCCCAAACGATCATCGACCACCCCAAACGATCATCGAGCACCCCAAACGATCATCGACCACCCCAAACGATCATCGACCACCCCAAACGATCATCGACCACCCCAAACGATCATCGACCACCCCAAACGATCATCGACCACTCCAAACGATCATCGACCACCCCAAACGATCATCGACCACCTTAAACGATCATCGACCACCCCAAACGATCATCGACCACCCCAAACGATCATCGACCACCCCAAACGATCATCGACCACCTTAAACGATCATCGACCACCCCAAACGATCATCGACCACCTTAAACGATCATCGACCACCCCAAACGATCATCGACCACCTTAAACGATCATCGATGAGTGGTTTTTTTTGGTTTTTTTTTTACATAATGTTCCTTTCCGTAAGCACCACCTGTTTATAACGACCACTTTTGGTCTGACCCTCTCGTGATCGTTGTAGACAGGTTCGACCTTATGAGAAAATGAGTAAAGCAGTACCAAACCAGTTGACAAAGGTA
>NC_090248.1:39883351-39975117 GCF_037325665.1 Littorina saxatilis
TACATAGATCAAGTTACTAAATTAATTGAATAACATCACCAACGCCTCAGCGCTTTCTTTTGGTCTGTCATTGTCCCTCGCACAATTTGGTGTACGCCACGTGGAATGATCGAGTGAATGCCAGAGAGGTGGCCCAGTGATTCCGACAACATGAGGGCAATGAAGACACGGTAAAATAAACAGTAACGTTCTCTAAATGTTGTATTTTTGCCTTCCGCGACTTGTTTTTTTTCTTCTAACAGTCAATCTATCAAAATCACAATGTAAAATAAAGAAAACGGACTCTCTTTTGTTTCTTTCTTTTTTTTTAAGAATGTTAGTATTTGTTACAAATTTACTAAAACGTTTTCCACTGTTCAGTAAATTTGTGACAAAATGGCATGCTCATTTCAGGAAATTCGCAAATTTCCTAGAATTTTTAGGAAATTCGTGAAATCCCCGAGTGAAACAGGAAATTCACAAATTTACTGAAATTTTCAGGGATTTCGCATATTTCCTAGTTTCGAGAATTTACTGTAACATATACATGAGCATATCTGGACAAAGACAAATTTATGTTTTGTGAAGACAGTCAATAGAAACAAAAGTGGACACATCAGTAACCAGGTTAGATTTTTCTGTTTCAATATTTCGGCAAACTGCCTTCTTCAGGATGTTATTATGAAAGTATGGAATGACAGACAATAGATTATTTATTCTTGTTCTACTTCCTAGACTCCTCTGCTCATTCTGTCAATCCGTCCGTCGGTCTGTCCGTCCCTCCGTCCGTCCGTTTGAAGGCTTCGTTTGTCTGTCTGTCCACCCGTCCTTCCGCCTGACTGCATATCCGTTTCATGTTGATCCTTTATTCTTGCGCTGCCAGGACGGAAACATGGCGCGCAGTAATTGGCTGTCAAGCGCATGTCATAAGGGTATAATCATGCGTGATGATACGATAGAGGCGAGAGACCCGAGATGACTGTGGAATGGCTTGAAAGGTCAAATTCGTCCATTCCCTTTAAATCTGAGAGTCCTATACCCCTTAACTTTCTGGGGACCCTTGATATTTAGAAGACATTTATTTCTATGTCTATCTGTTCAAATACAGCACACACAAAATTTCATTTTTTTATGACTGTGCTTTGGCTTAGAAAGTCAAATTCGTTCATTCCCTTTAAATCTGAGAGTCCTATTCCCCTTAACTTTCTGGAGACCCTTAATATTTAGAAGACATTTATTTATATGTCTATCTGTTTAAATACTGCACACACAAAATTTAATTTTTAAGATGACTGTGCTTTGGCTTAGAAGGTCAAATTCGTTCATTCCCTTAAAACTTGAGAGTCGTATAGCCTTAATTTGTTTTGACCCTTAATATTTGGAAGGTATTGATTGATCTCTATCTGTTCAAATACAAGAACATACACAATTTAAAAATCGCCCATTTAGCAAGAGAACTAAGATGACTGTGGTATAGCTCCAAAGGTCAAATTCGTTCATTCCCTTTAAACCTGAGAGTCCTATATACCCCTTTAACTTTTGGGGGACCCTTCATATTTGGAAGGTACTTATTTATTTATTTTATTTATTAAGGAGATTTCTATAGCGCATAACTAAAAGCACTATGCGCTTTACAATATCACTAGGTATAAGCACACGCAAGGGCGGGGATGTAGCTCAGTCGGTAGCGCGCTGGATTTGTATCCAGTTGGCCGCTGTCAGCGTGAGTTCGAACCCACGTTCGGCGAGAGATTTAATTCTCAGAGTCAACTTTGTGTGCAGACTCTCCTCGGTGTCCGAACACCCCCGTGTGTACACGCAAGCACAAGACCAAGTGCGCACGAAAAAGATCCTGTAATCCATGTCAGAGTTCGGTGGGTTATAGAAACACGAAAATATCCAGCATGCTTCCTCCGAAAGCGGCGTATGGCTGCCTAAATGGCGGGGTAAAAACGGTCATACACGTAAAAGCCGTAGGACTTTCAGCCCATGAACGAACAAACAAGCACACGCAAACATACTCTGATTAAATAGAACTTAGCCTAACAAGACAATCCTAGAACACTAAACATTTGAGTTCATACAAAAATAGAGAATTAAATTAAATACTGGACAAACGATTAAAATAAGCTTAAGGCCTACACCGACTACAATGGACTATTTCAAATACAAAAATTTAGTTAACTATAAAAAGGCAGTGCATAAAACTCCATAATCCTAAGAAGGTCGATCAAATAAAAAACATAAAAGACTATTTAACTATAATTACTTCGTAAAAGATAATAAACATGGTATACAAAGCTGTAATTTTTAACAACAAATCTAAATAAATGAGAGTCCTATTCCCCTTTATTTTCTGGGGACCCTTAATATTTAGAAGACATTTATTTATATGTCTATCTGTTTAAATACAGCACACACACCGTGTTCCCAGCGCACCAAATGTCTAACTGTTAAAATACAGAACACACACAATTTAAAAATCGCACATTTAGCAAGAGAACTAAGATGACGTTGGTATAGCTCCAAAGGTCAAATTCGTTCATTCCCTTTAAACAAGAGAGTCCTATATACCCCTTAACTTTTGGGGGACCTTTAATATTTGAAAGGTATTTATAAATGTCCATCTGTACCAGTACAGCAAAGTTTGTGTTAAAAAAAAACCGTGAGAGTCCTATACACCTTAACTTTCCGTGGACCCTTAATATTTAGAAGACATTTATTTAAATGTCTATCCGTTCAAACACAGCACGCACAAAATCTAAAAATCGCTCATTTAGTGAGAGAACTAAACTGACTGTGATATGACTCAAAGTGTCAAATTCGTTCATTCCCTTTAAAAAAAAAAAAAAAAAGGCCGATACCCTTAACTTTCGGGGTACCCTTCATATTTGAAAGGTCTTTATAAATGTCCATGTGTACAAGTACAGTAAAATCTGTGTAAAAACTAAATTCGCACATTTGACAAGAGAATGAAGGTGACTGTGGTATGACTCCAAAGGTCAAATTCGTACATTCACTTTAACGCAAGAGTACTACCGCCTTAACTGTATTGGAACACTTCTAATCAGGAACGTCTGCATAAACATTACAGCAAAGTTTCCTTTGAGATTCGCACCATTGTCAACTGTGTTGAAGGGCCTTAAAAAAAGTTAATTAAAATCGATATCGATGAGAAACTAAACAGTTAAACAACTTTTTTTTTTTTAATGATCCCACCGGATGAAAAGAACGACTTGCAAAGCACACTTTCAAGCCGGTTTTACGCAGTTTATTATCGCTCTACGCAATATTACACCGAAGGAAAATCCCCCCATTAAGAAAGAAATTCCCATTTTATTAATCCCCCGGACAAAACCGCCAAAGCTTTTTATGTTCCCAGCGCACCAAACGGACCTCTGCCAAATATAATATCAACAATTCACGAAAAAGCACTTGTACATCTCTTGACCCCAAGTACGAAAATGTAGGAGGGGGGGGGGTTACTTCCCAAGTCTCATACTATTATAACTATAACCCCCCCACGCCTTTTCTTGTCCTTTCTCGACATCATAAACGGAGCGATTAATAAAAGAAAAGAGTGGAAAGGAGAAAAAGACTAGCTATGGCTAGCATTCTCGCTTACAAGCGCCACCTTGTCAAAACCCCAATATTGGCCGCGGCGTTGAGGGCAGATAAAAACCTGTTTCATTGTCGAGCTACCCAGGGTGGCTTCATAAAAACCTCAAACATCCGTAAATGTTCAAAGCGCGGGCGAAAAGGGGATGGATTTCAGAAGTTGTTGTGCGTTATTCTATGACTGTTAAGAGAGAGAGAGAGAGAGAGAGAGAGAGAGAGAGAGAGAGAGAGAGAGAGAGAGAGAGAGAGAGAGAGAGAGAGAGAGACCGCTGGTGGGTGGCGTACGGGAGAGAGAAAGAGAGAGAGAGGGAGTGAGTTAGTAAGATATGGGGGAGGGGGGGGGGGTAGAGGATGCATGGGGAGGAAGAGGAGGAGGGCGGACAAGAGAGCAAGAGGATAGAACTGAAATTAAATAATAAACTGAATGAACTGAACAAGGCTCAGATATGTATATGTCAAAGTTAAAATTTAAAGGCAGAGGCTTTTCCTCTAATCTATCCTTAAAACAGATAAAGATATGAAACGATATTTAAATAGCAATGTCAAAGAAGGCAAAAGTAAGTGGAGACGAGCACATCGCATTCACAAGTTCAGAGAGTGTATTCAACAAATTGAGAGAGGGGGGGGAGAGGAAGAAAGACAGACAGACAGACTTACAAACAGACAGACAGACAGACAGACAGACAGACAGACAGACAGACAGACAAAAGACAGGAACGGAGGACGAAAGCGCCTGTACATAAAACAAAAACTAAGCCAGCCACACAGACAAAGACACAAAAAGGAAAACATGGTACAGATATGGACAACAAAAAAACCCTTGGGAGAAGTATCGCACCTTGCCATATGCAGTTCCTTCAACACGAGTCTTCCAATCATGCATGTGGAAGAAGCTGACTTTAACAATTTCCACGAGGCTCTAAAACCCAGAATGTTCAAGGGGTTCTTTCAGCGCAGCAAACGGAGGACGAAATCGCCGAAGAATTGAATCCATAGCTCCCACCTGAATGGGAATGTTCAAGTGGAAACATATTATAGAGGGAGAAAAAGACAAGGACGCCCGTCCACTGGGCGATTTATCGCTGTTGAAGAGTCGAATAAGAGAAGTTATATTCGTCATAACCGTCTTTAACGGCAACACTCTGCGTGTTCAAAGGGCTCCGTGCAAGAGACCTTCTTTCTTCTTCTTCTTCGTTCATGGGCTGAAACTCCCACGTTCACTCACGAGTGGATTTTAACGTGTATGACCGTTTTTACCCCGCCATTCAGGCAGCCATACGCCGCTTTCGGGGGGAAGCATGCTGGGTATTTTCGTGTTTCTATAACCCACCGAACTCTGACATGGATTACAGGATCTTTCCGTCGCGATATAACCTTCGTGGTTGAAAACGACGTTAAACACCAAATAAAGAAAGGATACAGGATATTTTCTGTGAGCACTTGGTCTTGTGCTTGCGTGTACACACGAAGGGGGATAAGGCTCTAGCAGGTCTGCACATAAGTTGACCTGGGATATTTGATAAATCTCCACCCTTAACCTACCAGGCGGCCGCTACCGGGATTAGGAGGCCGATGTCTTATCCACTACGCCACTGCGCCCGTCGTGTGGTCAAAAATACAAATAACGTATATTAGCTTCGTCGACATTGTTATACTTTTCTTTCCACTTCTTTTGATGCACAGCGAGCCAGCCACTGGCGGTGTTTCTTCTTCAGCGTCGGCCATTGATTGCAAGGCAAGGCAAGGCTATATTTATTTCAAAAAACCCTATGTTTACTTGAATTTGGAGAAAAAAAAGAGAAAAAAATATAATAATGAGACAAAATACTTCATAATTAATAACCATAAATATTGCAGTGCCTGAGAACAGCGACAGTAAAGCTTTACGAGTGTGCTGTGTGCTACGACCAACAGTCGACGCACACGTCTGCCGAATGGACGACAGGCTTAACGGGGCGCTAAAATAACATTTACTGATCTCGAGCGCTGTTTGAGGGTGGTATGCTACAAAATAAAAGGCAGTTCAAGTTTGTAAACTCTGAATCACCCACTGAGTATGTAGTTCTCATGAACATCAATGGAGCTTTTGCAGACTGTACCCCGCTGAATGCTTAGAATGGCGACCATATTTTCCGTATTATACAAACGCATGGTTCTCATCGTGGAATTTAAAAAAAAATTAAAAACGCCCAGGCCACCTTGGCGGTGCTTCGGGTTGTAAAGGCAAAGTAAGGAAGTTCTCCGAATATGAACCACTTTTTGTTTCATGCTGATAACTAGTTTGTTTTCTCGCAAAGAAGTTTCGTTTTGTGCTTGGTAGGTATTCTCTCTTCGGTTAACCGTTAGGCCTAATTAGAGCGATTTTGCTTTGATAGATACTCAGCAAAAAATTACCCACAGAACAAAATACACACCGGTATATATTTGGGGGCCCTTCCTCTTACTTCTAGTGCAAGCGATCACACAAGTTCAGCACCTTAGCTCTTTTCAGGCTTTTTTTCCCCGCGGGATGAGAGCACCTTTCAGCTTTAACTTTGCGTGACATCAATCGACAGCCTGTCTCGGTGACTTCAACAGATCGCCAGAAGAAAAGTAATCGTGTGGGGAAAATTATACATGCGCAGAGTCAGCGGCACAGACGACGCACTGCAGATTATTGAGGAATTTTTTTTTTCCCCAGCGTGAAAAGAAAACAGGCCAAGTACTCGTCATAATCCCTATCGCAGCATTCAGCGCCGCTGACTCTGCGCAGATATAATTTGCCCATTAAGGCCCGGTGCTCGCATATGTAACTTCAGCAGGACAGACGACGCACTGCAGATTATCCCAGCCCGCTACACATTGCGTGAAAGCAAAACAGGCCAAGTACTCGTCATAATCCCTATCGCAGCATCAATAATATGCAGTGCGTCGTCTGTGCCGCTGAAACTGCGCAGGTATAGGAATGCATTGTACTCTAATGTTGTCATGTTATTGTTGTGTTTTTTATCTTCATGTTTTAAAATTATCTCCACAACTTATAAAGTATACTTTTACACTAGAATTATGTTTAAACAAATTAAGTATGTATGTTTAATATTATTCTTATGAAGTTTTTTTACAACTATTTAGAATAGAACAGGATGGATGTTTTGAATGTCAATCACTGGGAGCAGTCAGAAGAGTAAGAATTTTGTTTTGTTCTCACTATCATTTGCTTATGAAGATCATGATGTTGTTCTATTGCTTAGTCAGTCCTAGAAATAATGTCCTAGACCTGTCTTACCTTGCTGTTATCAGTATTTTTGCCCTCTTTCATTACGATGCTATGGTATTTCTGTGGGTCTCCACATGTGTTTGTTTATAAGGCGGAAGTGACCTCCCCTTGTACACAATAGGCCCTCAGAGGAAGCCTACGGACAGACTAGAATAGAACATGCACATAACACAGAATGTCTGCACAGCACACACACACACACACAGCAATACAGCACACCGTCTTGTACCTCCTTCTGCCCTGCCGAAGTCGGGGTATCCTTTTTAATCCACCGAACAATTAATATCCACAGCCATGTGTGTCTCCTGCCTCCGAACACACACGCTACAGAGCTCGACTCGATGTGCGCAGTTTCGTATAAAAATTATTTTCCAAATTTCCCCACTGTGTTTTATAAAATAATCATATTATGAAAGCACATACATTCTTATCTTAGTTGTTATGTATTCATTGTTAGTAAACATCGGCATTATTCATGTTTTACTTTAAACGCAATCATTGTTATTTATAGATCACATGCACCTGATGTAAGTAGGTCACACACGTGTAAATGTTGTGCCCAGTCCTTGTTTTTGTTTCTGTTATTATTCTAGTTAGCAGGTCTAGTTGAGCACGTATTAAGTATCATGTACCCACTACTAGTCATTGTGCATTTTAGTTAATGGACTGATGATGTCATTTGTATGGAGTCGACGCACGTGCGAGGATATGTATGTGTGGGAGGGGGGGGGCGCGGGAGATGGAAGCTTGCTGTATGTTATGTAATGTATATATTGTGTGTGATACGTGGAAATGTGATACTATTTATTTGCATGTATGATACAGGTACAAATGTGATAATTGTAGGCTTATACTAGTGATTACTGTGTGTGATACATGAAATGTGATATGAATGCTGTTTTTATATGTTATACTCTTACTTTCTCCCAAGCGCAAGACAAATTCTTCTATGAAAATTGAAGCCAATAAAATTTGAGTTGAGTTGAGTTGAGTTGGGGGGTATATTCTGCCCTTAAGGTCCCCGCCAGGCTGTGCAGGTATCGGTATCGTATATCATTAAACCAAAGTTCTGTGGTGGTGAACATGAACACGTTCGCATGAAGGACAGTACCTTTGAAATCAAGTTTTGAGTATGAGGCGTGCTTGGGTTCTTGTCTGATGTTCTGAGCATCAAGTCCTGCGTCGTGCTCTGTTTCTAATTAAGATGTTCTTGCTTCATTTTCACTTTTTTTAAACCTCTTTTTCTTGATCTTGATTTGGGGGGGGGGGGGGGACTAAGAAAAAATATTGATTTGAAGGTAGAAAATCCAGTAGTTGCTACATTCAAACCTGTCCTTGCGACCACCTCTCGAAAGCGACCACATGCGCACAACGACCCACCCCCAAGGATCCAAGACGATTTTTTCTTCTATATAATTCACCTTTCAATAGCGAACACTTGTCTTCAACAACCACTTTCGGTCGGTCCTTTGAGTGGTCGTCAAAGACAGGTTCGACTGTATATCATTACGAGTACCTACTGTTGGTTGGTTGGTTTTTGGGGTTTAATGTCTCTTCAGCAGATGCTAGCTGCTATTCGAGACCGGTACCTACTGTAGACGGGGTACATATTGTATTGTGCAAAAAACAAACAGTACAAGAAAGTCACAACGCAAAAAGAAACCAACGAAAAAGTGTGTAGAACGGATAATCATAACATAGCACCAAACAAAAGCTCTTGCACATGCCCCCCAAAAGGCAGACTATTCCCCATGAAAACGTGCACAGTTCGACAACAGTGTAGTCGGGCAGTGGGACTCTATGCGACACCACAAATCACACGCTCTTGCAACATCTCGCACTCGGGCGAGAGGCATCAGTAACAAGCCTGTGGGGCAGTCAATGAACAAACTCTCTCGCTCTTCTTACGTAACGCCCTACTTGCGATCAGTAGGACAAACTTCTTGAACGGCGGATGGGCCGAGTGCGTCTATTCTTTCCGTCTTGTTTCAATGGCACGGTCGGAATTTCAAGTCAGGAAGAGTATAATGTGTGCCCGGCATTGCCCGGATGTCAGCACGGAATGCCAGCCCCGCGAGAGGGCGCTATTGTAGCCCCTGCACAAAGCCGTGTGACCCCCACAGATCCCCGCAACAATGCCCAAGGGAGGTAATTACTGTAAGGAAAACAACTCGCTGCCGCCTTTTGTCCGGCGTAACTTGCACTGTGGCAGAGAAGAAGAAAGTGGAGAGGAGGGAGGATGGTGGAGGAAAATGAGGGAGGAGGGGGAGAGAAATAAGAAATAGTTATGTAGCACTGGTGCATAAACGTTAAACATAGGAGAGAAGAGAAGGACTTTGTAAGAGACTAGCCCGCGTTTAAGCGTTGTGCCGTTTTGACGGCGGTTTAAAGGCTTTACTCGGTGAGGTCGGATTGCCGAAGAGTACACCGTACGGGCCGAGTCTGACCTCACAGCTGTGCACGTGCAACACATATTTGGCATTGAAATAAGTATGATTTGTATGTTCTTGTTTATATTATTTCATATTTTACTCTAAAATGTGTGAATTGTAATATAATACATGGCCTCTTGATCTTCACCTGGATGAGAAGGACACTTTCTCATATATTTTGGTACTGCCCGCTTAGTCGAAAATTCTGGACCGATTTGGAAGATTTGTTCAATGGAAGTTGTATTCGCCGCGCAAATGATCTTTTTACAGAAGAATTCATTTTGTTTGGTTGTATGAAAATGTTCACGTAGATGTGATTTGGGATTTTATTATTTTGTTTGCAAAGTTTGATATTTATAAGAGTAAGTTACAAGAGACTAGGCCACTGTTAAAAATATTCTCACGGAATTTAAAATATAGATTTGAAAGAGAAAAATATTCCAGTTTCAATGCTGGTAATATCAAACATTTTTTAGAATTATGGTCCTCATATGAAGAGTTGGTTAGGTAATTAGTTAGGTTGTGCAGAGATGTGATGATTTGTGTGTATTTTTTGTATGGTTTGTTTTTGGTACTGTATAATTATTGTTGTTTTTTTAAGAAGGTAGACCTTTCATAATGTCCATTGTTTGCTTGTGTTGTTCCTGTTGGAAAAAAAGAAGAAGAAAAAAACCGATCAAAGTGTCCATACATTATGCTCCTTTGAGGTGGCAATGTGGCATTTTTTTATTATTATTTGGTGGTGGTGGGTTTTTTTTCATCACACAAAGTCCTTGGAAGCCCTTGCAGGAAACAAACTTCCTCGTCTGATGGAGAAACTCCAGGAGCTTGCCAAGACTCGACGAGTAGTCCTGCAATGGGTTCCAGCACACTGCGGAATTCCAGGCAATGAAACAGCTGATGAGCTCGCCAAACTCGGAGCCAGGGAGGAACAACCAGACAACCCGGTCAGCTTCGCTGAAAAAAAAACCCTCGTGAAGGCAGCAATGCGACCACAATCCACGAGAGACGCATATCATCTCCTAGAACGATGGCAGCAAGTAGCGATCATGCGACTACGAACTGGTCACTGTCGCCTCAACGCCCACATGTTCAGGAAGCTGAAGCTGACCCCATCACCAACCTGTCCCTGTGGTCTGGAAGACCAGACTCGAGAACATGTCTTAATGACATGCCCCCAACTCAAACCAATCAAAGACAAAGTGTGGCCAGCATCAGTTCCTCTCCGCACCAAACTCTATGGGAGCAGACAAGACCTGGAAGCCACGACGTCATTCGTCTCGCAGACTAAACTGATGGTGTGACGGCGAACGCAAGAAGAAGAAGAAGAAGAAGATCACACACAGTTTTCTCTTTACTTCATGTGTCACCTTGTTAATGTCATTATCGAAATGGTATGCATTTGTCATTGCTTTAACCGGCACGGTTGGCCTAGTGGTAAGGCGTCCGCCCCGTGATCGGGAGGTCGTGGGTTCGAACCCCGGCCGGGTCATACTTTAAAATTGGCAATCTTGTGGCAGCTCCGCCTGGCGTCTGGCATTATGGGGTTAGTGCTAGGACTGGTTGGTCCGGTGTCAGAATAATGTGACTGGGTGAGACATGAAGCCTGTGCTGCGACTTCTGTCTTGTGTGTGGCGCACGTTATATGTCAAAGCAGCACCGCCCTGATATGGGGCTGGGCGTTAAGCAAACAAACAAAGTCATTGCTTTCTCAGCTCTGTGAAATGTGTTTGGTGAAATGAAATTAGCAATCATGCCAGTTCTTTTTCTAACACACAGACAACAACATAACACGTACACGATCTTCTTGTTATTTGAAGGCACATCCCTTCGCGTGAAAGCAGTTCGCCTCACCATCTCAGATCTGGCTTGGCTTTTACATGGGATAAGACTGTCCCTCCGCTTACACACATACCACAAATGAACAGCCTGGGTGCTCAGTGTGCAGAATGAGATTTTTAAATGAATTTATTTCACTAAAAGCCTCATGTTTTCATGAATAAATCAATTCATTAAAACAATCATCTTCCGCGCTAGGTTTTTGTCCAAATGTAGGCATGGGAATTGTCCGCGAAATCGTGGATTTCAGCGAAAATAAAAAATTGGCCGCAGCAAAATAAAAGGTAAATTAAATTATATGTATACTATTGTCTCTCTATCCATTATTTGCTTACACAAGAACTATCAAAACATTGGTCTAAAATGCTAAAATTCGTTTTCCTTCCGGGGGGATTCGCCCCCCTGGTCCCCCCCAAAGGGGGCTCAGCCCCTGTACCCCGCCGGGGCCTAGGCAGCCCCTGGACCTTGGCCTATTTTCAGATTTTTTTCTATTTTGGAATTCCCATGCCTGATGTTGTTATCCAACATGTGGGGGCCTGGTCAGATCTCAGATGGTGAATCGAATTGTGCACATGAGAAAGAATGTGGCTTACGTTTAAAACAATGCAGTAATGCCTCGATACAAATGAGGTGGGGGGGGGGGGACACGCTATCTAATTGTTTCCTACTGACATGATATTGTGCACAAAAGCGGATCTACACTCATGCACAAATTAAGGATGCGCTCAGTTTGTCTTCTTGATGGTGCGTCAATGGCGTGAAATGTGCAATATCAGCTGCATATTGTACGTAGGAGGATAGCCAAGTTTAAGGAGCGATGGAAAGTGCTTTTGCAAACTCAATCCTTTTTAACTCTATTAAACTCGTACTTGGAAGTACATCAAGAATGACAGAGAAAGTTCAAGACACTGACTCGCTCTCCGCTATCCTCCGTCTCGCTCCATCCCAACCCCAACACCCCCCTCCCCCTCCCCCTCCCCCCTTCCACCCTCACAACCACCCCTCTCCGATGTACCCGGAATCCCACCCCGTGCAGGCAACCCAAAACTGTTGTGCCAATGTCAATTTTCGCTCGACAAAATATGCCGGGATCGGATAGAGGAGTATTGTTGACGGAGAGTCTATTTTCTAAAACCGACGCATGGCTCTTACTGTATGTTTTTCACATCAGGGGGAATAAGCAGGTGTAACACAAGGGGGAAAGAAAGAATATGAAAGAAAGACGGGTGGGGTGGGTCGGAGTGGGGGTGGGGGGGGGGGGGTAATGGAGGAGTGGACGGGTGTTGGCCTGTCGGTCTTTAGTGTGTGTGTGTGTGTGTGTGTGGTTGTGTGTGTGTGTGTGGGGGGGGGGGGGTTGGGTGGGTGTGGGTGTGTCTGTATCAAATATATTATTCCAACAATTGCACCATTGGAATGGTTCTCTGAGTATCGTGTGGTAACACAGAACAGACTCAAATTCGGTGGATGTCATTCGGCTACGGAGAGGTTTAATTGACGGCTGAAAGATATTGTCCTTGAGAAGCGCAATGAACAATGTCTATGTTTACGCCGTGTTGTGCGTTTTAAGCCTCGTACGGCGCAAAAAATGCAAGCGTTTGCTAGATCAGGCCAAATAAAAATATATGTTGGTTTTGGGTAACGTGACCAAAAAAGATAGGGTCGGTAGGTCGGCTTTTTTTTCTTTTTCTTAAATTTAGTCGAGTTTAAAGGAAGTTACTTCCCTTAGTCTCGATATGGTTCGCAAAATGTGCCAAAAGTGTTTGTTTTTTTGAGAAATGAAAAAAACGTTTTAGGGTCGGCGGGAAAAATATAGGGTCGGTCGGGGCCTTAAACCAACATATATTTTTATTTGGCCTTACAGATTTGACTTCCTGAATCTAACGATATTCATCTGCTTGGACGAATGTGTAACCATTAGAAATAAATAGAATATGACATGACGAACGGATTTGGGACTCCTAACAAAGGACAGTTGACGTCAGTCGAAAACCGCTCGGCGATTTAAATTAATTTCATTAATTAGCATAGTTACGAAGCATTTTCTAGCAATTTTAATTATAGGGGTATCTAAATCACAGCACGGCGAATGTACCTTGAAAGTTTGGTCCCATTCGACAAAAAACTTCTAAAAATGGCGCCTAAGATACTGAGTAAGCTTTCAACCAATGGACGCTTGTTCGAAAACATAAGCCTACATCGATGAAATGGCGTAGATTTCGCAATCCTTGGTCTTGTATGAGAGCGTCGTCGTGCATCCAAAAACAGGTAGACTGCTAACGTTCCAAAATACAGAATTAAAAAAAGAAAATTAATTGTAGGTAATTGGAACGTTTAATTATTGACAACTATTGAGGCTGTAGTTCATGACGATAGATTCATTTGAATTGTGTATTGTGCACGTGATTGTGTTTCCATTTATTTAAAGTGTATTTGTTTTTAAATATGTATTGTTGTTGTTATTAAGATTATTATATTTAAAATTGATTTAAGGCGCTTATATTGTGTATTGTTACTGTTATTAAGATTTTTATAGGCTTATTTAAGACTGTAAGGCGCGTAGAACTACTTTAGGATTTGCGCCCTATAAATACCCTTATTATTATTATGACAAAACAAAATGTTACATTTACTAGTATGTCGACCCTGTTGTCTTTTAAGAAGTCAGACAGACAAATACAAATAATGAACTTATCTAAGAATCGTGGATGAAACTCATCATGTTTCAGACGCAAAATGAAGCTCTGAAATATCATGAATTTGTGGTGAACCTTTTTTTTTTTTTTGCAGTAAACATTGTCCTATGGTATTATTGCCACGGCCTTCAGACAAGCAACAATCCACGAAGGAGTGGAAGCAGAAATCCGATACAAAATAATCATTTTCTTGTTACCTTGTTTCTGCTTTCGTCGCCTTTCCCACACACAAAAGCCAGGCTTTCATACTTAACATTGTCACAAAACGTTAAACGGGTACCACCCTTATGTCAGTGGCTGACGTGTCTTTGAGAGCCACTGCAGCGTGAATATCATGTTTACCTCCATATTATTCACTCGACCGATAGGTTAATCTATCAGCTTTCGAAGGTCGAGGGCGAAGTCGTCAGCATTGTCAACGTTTAAAACGTCTCGACACGGAATGTATCCGCTGACGCTGAATTATCTTTGAAATCAAATACACATCAGGACAGTTTTGCTTGTACTTTTGCATGCGTCGCTGACATCAATTTTAGCTTTTGTTATCCGTTGTTGGTTTCTCCTGGCATCGTTTTACACCCTTTTTTTTTTTTTTTACATAATCTGTTGTAATCGGTGTGTTTTTAATAGTGTCAACAACAACATGACAGACCGTATTCCAAGCTATATAGCTACGACCGGCGCGCTTTTGCCTGTATGCTCCCAAGGATTTTAAAAATTATGTATGTGAAACTCAGTTTGGCGTGATAATTTTGTTGGCTTTCGCACACAAAAGTTGGTAATGTTAATCCGACATCAGAGGCTTTCTCACAGCAGGCGACAGCTTTTATTTTTGACGAAGGTAAAGAGGGTGGAGAGGGGGGGGGGGGGTAATATCAGAAGTGGAATGGGGGTAAAGATGGGAATGATGGTAGGGATCGGTTACGAGTTGAGAAAACGAGGAAGGTATTATAAGCTCTATAACAATACGAGTCAAAAGAACTTTTTTTTTATATCGACCAAAATATGTTCCGTGTCATTTTGTGTGTGTGTGTGTGTGTGTGTGTGTGTGTGTGTGTACGTGTGTGTGTGTGTGTGTGTGTGTGTGTTAAAGATAACTCTGCTTGTTAACGTTCTTAATGTTGTTATTGTTTGAAACGTGTGTATGAGAAATTGAATAAAACACGCTTAAACCAAAGATATCAGTTCTCGAATCACTGCAACGTCATGTTTTCATATTTAATTTCTGAACCAGATGACTCGCAGGCATGGACGTTATTTCTATACGCTGTTACTTTTGCTTGATCAGTCTCAAATCAGAGTCATGATTTATTTCAATTTAGTCACATATAACTCCAAGGCATGAGCGTTACGCTGGCATCATCAATTCTCGGAGCAGCATCATATTTTCATATGTAAGGCACACAACAACAACAAAACAGTAAGATTGGTTTCCGATAACAAGGCCTAAATAATTAGGGTCGAAAAGGCGGCAACTCTTTTTTTATATTTAGTCAAGTTTTGACTAAATATTTTAACATCGAGGGGGAATCGAAACGAGGGTCGTGGTGTATGTGCGTGTGTCTGTCTGTGTGTGTGTGTAGAGCGATTCAGACTAAACTACTGGACCGATCTTTATGAAATTTGACATGAGAGTTCCTGGGTATGAAATCCCCGAACGTTTTTACATTTTTTTGATAAATGTCTTTGATGACGTCATATCCGGCTTTTCGTGAAAGTTGAGGCGGCACTGTCACGCCCTCATTTTTCAACCAAATTGGTTGAAATTTTGGTCAAGTAATCTTCGAAGAAGCCCGGACTTCGGTATTGCATTTCAGCTTGGTGGCTTAAAAATTAATTAATGACTTTGGTCATTAAAAATCTGAAAATTGTAAAAAAAAAAATTTTTTTATAAAACGATCCAAATTTACGTTTATCTTATTCTCCATCATTTGCTGATTCCAAAAACATATAAATATGTTATATTCGGATTAAAAACAAGCTCTGAAAATTAAATATATAAAAATTATTATCAAAATTAAATTGTCCAAATCAATTTAAAAACACTTTCATCTTATTCCTTGTCGGTTCCTGATTCCAAAAACATACAGATATGATATGTTTGGATTAAAAACACGCTCAGAAAGTTAAAACAAAGAGAGGTACAGAAAAGCGTGCTATCCTTCTTAGCGCAACTACTACCCCGCTCTTCTTGTCAATTTCACTGCCTTTGCCATGAGCGGTGGACTGACGATGCTACGAGTATACGGTCTTGCTGAAAAATGGCATTGCGTTCAGTTTCATTCTGTGAGTTCGACAGCTACTTGACTAAATATTGTATTTTCGCCTTACGCGACTTGTTTTTTTTATATTTAGTCAAGTTTTGACTAAATATTTTAACGTAGAGGGGGGAATCGAGACGAGGGTCGTGGTGTATGTGTGTGTGTGTGTGTGTGTGTGTGTGTGTGTGTGTGTGTGTGTGTGTGTGTGTGTGTGTGTGTGTGTATGTGTGTGTGTGTGTGTGTGTGTGTGTGTGTGTCTGTCTGTGTGTGTGTGTAGAGCGATTCAGACCAAACTACTGGACCGATCTTTATGAAATTTTACATGAGAGTTCCTGGGATTGATATCCCCGAACGTTTTTTTCATTTTTTTGATAAATGTCTTTGATGACGTCATATCCGGCTTTTCGTGAAAGTTAAGGCGGCACTGTCACGCTCTCATTTTTCAACCAAATTGGTTCAAATTTTGGTCAAGTAATCTTCGACGAAGCCCGGACTTCGGTATTGCATTTCAGCGTGGTGGCTTAAAAATTAATTAATGACTTTGGTCATTAAAAATCGGAAAATTGTAAAAAAAAAATAAAAATTTATAAAACGATCCAAATTTACGTTTATCTTATTCTCCATCAATTGCTGATTCCAAAAACATATAAATATGTTATATGCGGATTAAAAACAAGCTCTGAAAATTAAATATATAAAAATTATTATCAAAATTAAATTGTCGAAATCAATTTAAAAACACTTTCATCTTATTCCTTGTCGGTTCCTGATTCCAAAAACATATAGATATGATATGTTTGGATTAAAAACACGCTCAGAAAGTTAAAACAAAGAGAGGTACAGAAAAGCGTGCTATCCTTCTTAGCGCAACTACTACCCCGCTCTTCTTGTCAATTTCACTGCCTTTGCCATGAGCGGTGGCCTGACGATGCTACGAGTAAAATGGCATTGCGTTCAGTTTCATTCTGTGAGTTCGACAGCTACTTGACTAAATATTGTATTTTCGCCTTACGCGACTTGTTTTTAATTGACGTTGGGGTTTCTAGCTATTAACACTGCCGCATGTGACTTTTTGTTGGCCCGAAATCGCGCGAGGTGCGTCCTCTGGATGATGAAGAAAAATAACTTTCCTAATGAAGTCTGCAAATCGAGTTTTTTCATTTTTATATTTAGTCAAGTTTTGACTAAATGTTTTAACATAGAGGAGGAATCGAGACGAAGGTCGTGGTGTATGTGTGTATGTGTGTGTGTGTGTGTGTGTGTGTGTGTGTGTGTGTGTGTGTGTGTGTGTGTGTGTGTGTGTGTGTGTGTGTGTGTGTGTGTGTGTGTGTGTATAGCGATTCAGAGTAAACTACTGGACCGATCTTTATGAAATTTTACATGAGAGTTTCTGGGTATAATATCCCAAGACGGTTTTTTCATTTTTTCGATAAATGTCTTTTATGACGTCATATCCGGCTTTTTTTTTAAGTTGAGGCGGCACTGTCACACCCTCACTTTTCAATCAAATTGATTGAAATTTTGGCCAAGCAATCTTCGACGAAGGCCGGACTTTGGTATTGCATTTCAGCATGGAGGCTAACAAATTAATTAATGACTTTGGTCATTAAAAATCTGAAAATTGTAATTAAAATTATTTGTTTATAAAACGATCCAAAATTATTTTTATTTTATTCTTCATCATGTTCTGATTCCAAAAACATATAACTATGTTATATTCGGATTAAAAACAAGCTCTGAAAATTAAAAATATAAAAATTATGATTAAAATTAAATTTCCGAAATCGTTTTAAAAACTATTTCATCTTATTCCTTGTCGGTTCCTGATTCCAAAAACATATATATATATGATATGTTTGGATTAAAAACACGCTCACAAAGTTAAAACGAAGAGAGGTACAGTAAAGCGTGCTATATGAAGCACAGCGCAACCGCTACCGCGCCAAACAGGCTCGTCACTTTCACTGCCTTTTGCACTAGCGGCGGACTACGTTCAGTTTCATTCTGTGAGTTGCACAGCTTGACTAAATGTAGTAATTTCGCCTTACGCGACTTGTTATTGTTATTTTATAAGGGTAAAAAAAAGTTCTCGACTCGGGAGGAAAAAAATCGGGTCGGTTGGGAATCGAAAACGTTTTGGTTTTTTGGTCCTATGTTTTGTTACGGATGACTCAAAAGGCATCTGACTGTTTCGCTGTTACTCTTGCTCCATGTCTGAGCTCAGTCTCGAGTCAACGTCATATTCCAATACGTAGTTTTTCCCACAGATGACTCAACTGAAAAGGCATGACCGCGTAGCTGGTTTCATCCGTTCTCGAATCAACGTCATATTTCCATAATAAAACAGATTAGTCAAAGGGAAGAGCCTGTATTACCGTCTCTGTCCCTGCACAGAATGCCTCAATACTCGCCATCCGCTAAGCTTAATGCCTTCTCCTCTTCCCTCCTCCGTTTTCTGTGTGGGTTGTGTGGGATAACACAGCGACTCGTAAAACGATGTTCATGGAGAAAAATTAATATCATAATATTGACGCTGGCGGTGGTGTGGGGGATTGAGGGGATTCCCAAGGCACGGCTACCGGGACATCAAAGTGTTTTGCGATTCAATGCTTCCAATACCTCCCACCACATGCCTCCCCCTTCGCCCCGACATCTCTCTCGCCACAACCCGCTCAGCAAATCAACAAAACGACAAAGCCTCAGTGATTATGAATCATGATTAACTCTTTCGTCCTCAGTCTATCCAACCACCTCTCTCTATTGTTCAATCTCTCTGTCAGTCTCTGTTTGTGTGTGTGTGTGTGTGTGTGTGTGTGTCTCTCTTTCTCTCTCTCTCTTTTGCAATGCGAGCGCGCGCGTGTATGTGTGTGTGTGTGTGTGTGTGTGTGTGTGTGTGTGTCTGTCTGTCTGTGTATGTATATATGTATATGTTTCTCTATGTCTGTCTGTCTGTCTGTCTGTCTGTCTGTCTGTCTGTCAGTTTGTTTGTCTGTCTGTCGGCCTGTCTGTTTGTTTGTCTGTGTGTTGGTCACTGTGTCAGTCTGTGCGTGTGCGTGTCTGTCTGTTGATCAATCTGTGTTGTTTGCTTTTAATTAACCGTGTGTTCCAGAAAATGTGAAAGTCAGTGCTATACCAAAAGGTTTTAATTCTTTTTTTAACTTTTTTTAACTGGGTGTAAAAATTATCTATCTATCTATCTATCTATCAAATTATCTATCTATCTTTTAACTTTTTTTAACTGGGTGTAAAAATTCATAACGCAGTATAAACATGAACATTTCTTTTCATAACTTTATTAACTTGTTTGTACCGAGCAACGTACATGCCGACATACCGTCTTTGAAACGTCGGTACAGTATATGTTCCCACGCCTTTTCTGCACTCTCATTCCTAAATTCCACTTTGGTTTCAGAAGTAAAACATGCCGTTATGAGAGTTAATAGTTCAAATGAATGGAAGGGCTGCGCGGTAAAACGCTGACGAATTGAACTTCTAAAGAAGAATTCCTTAGTTCCTGCTGCCTCTAATCAGTTAATTGGGCGAAGTCGACTTTGTGGACTGAGTCTTCTTCACCAAGCCGACTCGCTGCACCGACGAAACGTTGGCACTGAATCAACGTTCATATTGACGTTTCAGTATCTATATGTTGAAAGCCATGTTTCTGCTTTTCAAACAGTGTTGGTTCGAAGATTAACTCGGTTTTGTATCGTCAGTTTAGTAGGCCCAGTTCACGACAGCAGCGGAACTACGACCCTAGACACAACCGTCGAACGCAGAAGAAGAAGAAGTAGGCCTTACTCAAACCTCCCTTACGTGTAACTTTCTTCAAGTTGTTTCTTATGTTCGCTGATTTGGACCGTTGAGAAGTAATGTCTGTAGTTTGTTAGCTTCTTCTTGTTTTATTTAGGTTTATTTTTTAAAGCAGCATCACAGCATTTAAAAAAAAAATCCTTCATACTCGAGTCATCACTGCCACAGCAAATTATTCTCACATTGACGCGCAGGAAATACATGAAAGGTTCATGATTAAGCCAACCAGGAACCGGAAACGGAAGAGGTCCTGCCAGCCAGACTAGCGCCGATGACCTTTCTTGTGAAGTCTGGGGCTTGGGAGCAGGTTCTTGACACTCAGGTCACAATATAACCGCCATCATGGGATGGAGGAGCTATTTCCCTACCGGAAATGTGTGTGTGTGTGTGTGTGTGTGTGTCAGTGTGTGTGTCAGTGTGTGTGTGTGCGTGTCAGTGAGTGTGGGCGTGTGCGTGCTTGTCAATGCACACGTGCGTGCGTGTGCCGCGATGTGTGTGTGTGTGTGCCTGTGTGTGTGCCACGGTGTGTGTTTGTGTGTGTGTGTCGTGTGTATTGTCACGGTGTGCGTGTGTGTGTGCTGTGTCACGGCGCGCGCCTGTGCGTGCTGCTTTTTACATTTAGTCAAGTTTTGACTAAATGTTTTAACATAGAGGGGGAATCGAGACGAGGGTCGTGGTGTATGTGTGTGTGTGTGTGTGTGTGTGTGTGTGTGTGCGTGTGTGTGTCTGTGTGTGTGTGTGTCTGTCTGTCTGTGCGTGTGTGTGTGTGTGTGTAGAGCAATTCAGACCAAACTACTGGACCGATCTTTATGAAATTTGACATGAGAGTTCCTGGGAATGATATCCCCGGACGTTTTTTTCTTTTTTTTCGATAAATACCTTTGATGACGTCATATCCGGCTTTTTGTAAAAGTTGAGGCGGCACTGTCACACCCTCATTTTTCAATCAAATTGATTGAAATTTTGGCCAAGCAATCTTCGACGAAGGCCGGACTTCGGTATTGCATTTCAGCTTGGCGGCTTAAAAATTAATTAATGACTTTGGTCATTAAAAATCTGAAAATTGTAAAAAAAATAATAATTTTATAAAACGATCCAAATTTACGTTCATCTTATTCTTCATCATTTCCTGATTCCAAAAACATATAAAAATGTTATATTTGGATTAAAAACAAGCTTTAAAAATTAAAAATATAAAACTTATGATCAAAATTAAATTTTCGAAATCAATTTAAAAACACTTTTATCTTATTCCTTGTCGGTTCCTGGTTCAAAACACGCTCAGAAAGTTAAAACGAAGAGAGGTACAGAAAAGCGTGCTATCCTTCTCAGCGCAACTATAGGGAGGCCCACTGTCCTAAGCGTGAATAGTGCACAGAAGGCATTTTTTAGAGTGCTGTAAACAACTTCAAAATTAAGCAATGTTCTTATAGTTCAGGTTTGAAATGTAAAAGTACTTATAGAATTGCTGTGCAAAGTTTGAAGCCTGTTAGAATTATACATTTGGAGATATTGGACTGTAAAGTCAGGCAAATATGCGATTTTTTCACAACTGGGAAGTTCTGTACAGGGCGACAAATTAAAAAAAGCAAAAAGAAATGACCTTTTCGGTTTTATTTTATAAAACAGATTGCAGCAACCACAAATGTATCACAGTTGAACCAATAAATGCAATAAAAAGGGTTTTATAGCCGATTGCAATTTTAGGCTATATTGACGTCATCACACGAAATTTAAAAAACGCGAACAAGCAAATCTTCAGTGGTTTTACAGGTAAATATGTCATACGATATATCAAATTGAAGATCTCTTTGTGTACAATCTAGCTGTCATACTTTTGATGCTGTATAATCAAAACTTTACAACTTAAGCTTGAAAATCAATATTTTCAAAAATAATAAATTTAAAATAAAAACTATAAAATGTATTAATGTTCCGCAATGTCAATCTTTAAAAACATTTGTAACCTCACATTTTAGCATATTTCCACACATTGAATGATAATAATTTTACTTCCAAACAAGAAAACACTAACTACAGCACAAGTTTGCAGTTATGCGTTATATTTTAATCTGCCTGACTGAAAATGTGTGCGTTTCTTCCTTAACCTGTATATCCGCGATTATATAGCAAATTATGTGTATGTAAGTGTGTATATATATCCATGTATGCAGGTATGTATGTGTGTATGCATGTATGTATGTATGCTTACAGGTGTGTATGTGAATATCTCTCTCTTTCTATCTCTCTCTCTCTCTCTTTCTATCTCTCTCTCTTTCTATCTCTCTCTCTCTCTCTCTCTCATACACCCCCACACACACAATATCTGTTATCCTTGTTGCGGTGCAATTAAGGTTAGGTATCCAGCATGACAAAATCCCCAGCAATGCAATAATGACACAAACAACAGATTTTCAACAAAAAAACTTTCACAGCAAAACAGAAATTGTCTAATCAATGAAATGTAACAAATACAATTGCAGAACAGAACAAAGAAACATTTAAAATATAACATCAGGTATTTAGCGCCAAAAAGTCAGATCATTAGTTATGAGAAGCAATTAAGAACAATAAACAATTCAGCGCCATAAAAGTCATTTGAAGTCATCAGTCACACTTTACTGAATTTCAAAAATCGTCGGGAAATGAATTCAGCATTATAACAATACCATCAAGAAACACACAAGCATGAAGATGAAACAGAACAGACCGAAATTGTAGCACAGAATTGAATTCTGCAAACATATCGCGATCAAAGAAGAACACCAGGTGACTTTGTGTATTAAAGCCATCGTTAAACAGACATTACACATTCAATGAGATGTACCAACAGATCAGGTAATTCGTGCTACAAAACCCAGTGCGGATCATAGTCTAAAAGACATCGAGATATTACTAAATTATACAGTACTTCAGCGCCATACTTCTCTTCTTCTTCTTCTGCGTTCATGGGCTAAAACTCCCACGTTCACTCATGTTTTTGCACTAGTGGGTTTTTACGTGTATGGCCGTTTTTACCCCGCCATTTAGGCAGCCATACGCCGCTTTCGGAGGAAGCATGCTGGATATGTTCGTGTTCCTATAACCCACCGAACTTCTGACATGGATTACAGGATCTTTTCCGTGCGCACTTAGTCTTGTGCTTGCGTGTACAATCCCCGGCGAAAGAAACGCAACGCATTCGCGCCCATTGTTCCGAGTGATTTTTCATTTTCAAATTGTCGTAAAATGTGAACCAGATAAGATAAATCAAAACGAAAAACAGATTCGTAGAGGATATTTTACTGGCTCCACGACAAATGCATAGTATTTAATCGTTTTTATCTTTTACTTGTTCATAAATTGTGTTATACAGGGTAGGTAGGGGTCAAGCGAGTCGTGATTGCAGGCAAACGTGTCTCTTCAACATGCTACACAAATCGTAACAATGAAATTTTTTTTTAACAAGGTAAAGACATTTTTGGAGGAAATTCATTTCTCAACAACACAATTTAATTAGAATTATCCGCCAAAGCGTTTAAGACTAAATATTTTTCAGCAAAGATCACTTAGACATTTGGCCATAAATAGCACCTGTTTTTCAAAGAAATCATCACGTCGATTCCGTGCGAATGAGCTTTTGCCAAACAACCCTTTGTAACACTGTCAAAGTGATCTTTGATAATATTTTGAAGTCTTAAACAATAAGTCATTAGCAGGTCTGCACATAAGTTGACCTGGGAGATGGAAAACATCTCCACACTTAACCCACCAGGCGGCCGCGACCGGGATTCGAACCCTCGACCTTCCGATTAAGGTTGAAACGCTACATTTTGTTGTCCCAAGATACACTCTTGACTTGGAAGAAGCCACATATTGCAGCCACAGAGGCAACAGCGATTAACAAATTCGCACTAACGGAATGAGAGCGAAGACATATGTGTCTATGTGCACGTGTGTCTGTCTGTATTCATGTGTGTGTGTATGTTTGTGTTCGTGTGTGCGTGAGTATGTATGCATGTGTGTATGTGTCTGTCTGTCTTTGTGATTCTGGATCAAAATGTATGTGTTTGAGTTTGTGTGTGTGTGTGTGTGTGTGTGTGTGTGTGTGTGTTTTGTGAGAGAACGTTTTACCGAGAATTTACTTTGCAAAGCGAGTATCTACAGCTAGGTTACTGCGAAAAGGGCTTCTGTGTGCTGATCGGTCCTGTGAAGCAATCCATGTTGCAGTGAGGTAGCTACGTGTTTTGTCCACGTGTTTTAAACCGGAATTTCATTGTCCCCCAACAAACCTTCTCCTTGGGTCTGTTAATTTTGCTGGGTCACGGGGTCCTGCGTGTCGTGAATAGCCTGTTTCTGATAATAATACTTGTGGCGAAGGCGAGTCATATGTAAGCAAAATTGCTGTTCTTGTTAGATCTGTTCACTATAACTGATGGATCTATTCAAGGCCGCGTCGCGGAGAAAAAAAAATCATTACCACAGCTGGAAGGCTCGTTTATTCTTTTTAAAGATGTTGCTAATTCGTTGATCTAACTTTGGTGGGGAGTTGACAAACCTAAAATTATAACATATTTTCCGGCATGCCTTGATTCAGCCTTCGGCGGTGAAACAGTTGAAAAGCGTTTTAATTTAATCGCTAGGCGAAGTCCAACAAATCTACATCAGGATGAGAACAGACTTCTGGATAGATCTTTTGCAGAGATCTTTCACTACACAATATATTTTCTGTTTAAAATAAGTTTTCTTTGCGAGCTCGTGGAAAATAGGCGATAATTTCGAATTTCGGCTTGTCGCGACGTCAAGTTTTTCACTGTGCATACTCTGATACCGGTGCGTCCCGCTACTGAACACTGCGTAACTGATTCAGCTTTTGTATGACTGCGAGAGTTGATCAGCTTTGGGTTTTTTCACTTCAATCGCTTGTCAAGATCAAGCCAAAGCACATACTGATGAGAACAAATGTACTAAACCAAAGAAACTACAATGTACAGTGTTTGACTAAACTTACTGGTAGATCTATCTCTTGAGATCACTGATAAGAAAGATCGAGCGACTTCCTAAAACGCATGTGTTTAAAAGAAAACCTGTGTTCAGAATAAACCCTTTCAACGACGCAATGATATATTTTGTAAGTTGCTCCTTTGAACATATAATAACAGAAAGTTGATTGTATCGCACGCAAAATTTCATGAATCTGGTTAGCATATCTTTCCTTTGCGAGTCTTTGGAACTGGGGCGATAATTTGGAGTGTTTCAGCTTGCCGCGACGACTCTGTAAATGACTAGATTCAGCCTTCGGCGGCGCAGCCGTTGGATAATCGCTTCACTTCAATCGATTGGCCCGGTCAAAGTATAGCCCGTATTGATGAGAAATGATGTTCTTCTTGTAGATTAGCCTTTTAAGATTAATGAGAGAAAAGAGCGATTTCCAAAAACGCCTGTGTCAAAACAAAAACAGTGTGTTCAGAATCAACTATATTCACAACATATTAATAATAATTATGAGTCGCTCTGCGGAATATATAATTACAAAGGATTGATCTGATGGTATGCAAAATGTCATTAAACTGCGTCTAATACTTTTTTTCTTGCGAGATCTCAGAACATACGCGATTCGGCCTTGGACGGCGCAAAAGTTGAAATATTGCTTCACTTCAATCGGTTGGCCCGGTTAAAGTAATGCACACATTGATTAGATAAGACATTGTCCTGGTAGATTGGCCTTTTAAAATTATTGACAGAAAAGAGCGATTTCCAGAAACATCTGTGTAAAAAGTAAAACACTGTGTTCAGAACCCACCCTTTTTCAAGACGTTAATAACATTTTGATAAGTCGCTCTTTCACATACATCATAACAAAGGGTTGATCTTATGCCACACTAAATTTCAGAAAGTTTTTCTTCGCGCGCTCTTGGAACTTGGGTGACGATTTCGAGTGTTCCGCTTGCCGCGACGTCAAATAGCTTTTTCCCTGTACACCGCGTCTGCGGCTAAGTCCGAAGCGAGAGATAGCGTTTTGGGGCAAGTTCGGGACTTGTTTTACTCATGAACCAAAAACAGCACGTTCACATACCAACAATCATTCAAAAGAACAACAACTGGAGAAACCCTTGCAAGTTGTTTGACGTTTTTAAAATATTTATTTAGCCTTTTAAATCTTCAGAGAAAAGTAAAAAAAAATCACGGCTGTGGCCGCCATTTTGGATTTTCTCTGTGGGCCTCCCTAGCAACTACTACCCCGCTCTTCTTGTCAATTTCACTGCCTTTGCCACGAGCGGTGGACTGACGATGCTACGAGTATACGGTCTTGCTGAAAAATTACAGTGCGTTCAGTTTCATTCTGTGAGTTCGACAGCTTGACTAAATGTTGTATTTTCGTCTTGCGCGACTTGTTTACTTATTTGTTTTATTATTTAACAAACACTGGAAAATGTCAGTTTCTTTGGTCAAAACTCGCAAAGCTCATTAATTTATTTTATTACCAATTCAGTGCCCCATATGGCTTTTTGACCAATCAGGACGGATTCTAGGTGACCCTCTAAATGTTATAACGTTCAGGCAGGGACCCTTTTTGTTTATCAAGCTAAAAATGAACAAGACAAAGTAAAAATTTTAATCAGTAATATCGGTGTGATTTATTCTAAAGAATGACACTTCAAATGCTGTCAGATGATACTCTCTTTATCTAAAAAAATACCGAAAAGCGAGTTTTGTCGGTGGGTGCTTTACGGAACAGCGAGGCACCGCCCATCCTCTGAGTGTGCAATGCCGACCCGCTCACTTGAAATCTAAATTATCAAAGTTCGGAAAAATCAAGTGAAATTGGGTCACTCGCTTTACGACAAATGTATCTTTACGTCATTTCCCATCCGTCTGGAGTCGGTTCTGTCGCTCTCTGTTCAACAAGAAAAAGCGAAGCAACCGAAACGCATGTTCAACATGGTTTGTTGTGTGTCAAACGCATTTGACCTGTGAATATTCATCACGTAAGGTGTGTTGGCTGATCCAGGTCACGAGAATTCTTTGACTGACAGGCATAATCAGGTAGGAGCGCTCCAGTTCCCATTGCGGCTGTTCTGTCTAATTCGCGGGGTCGCTTCGAAATTTCTTTTGGTTGAATTAAACGGTAATAAAACCGTTATTTCTAATATGCTGACAGTTAGCAAATGATAACAGACATGTCTCACAAACGATATCAGCATTCGCCTAAAAGGCTCATGCTTGATATCTTTTTTCTCGACATGTCTGTTATCATTTGCTAACAGTCAGCATATTAGAAATAACTCATACTAACACCATAGTGTCTTCACTCACACACTGACTCGCAAAACTGAGAAAAATGGCGGGAAAACAGACTCTCAAAAAAAAAAAAAAAAAAATACACTAGAACCAAACACACCGTTAAGGCGAGATCAGTGAAAACTCACGGCAATTCAGTCAAGAACTTGCCTTTCCACCCAGACGCCTGAAAGCTTATCGATGACAGGAGTCACTGTCGTTTCGACACTCGGTCACGCCCTCGGCTTGTCACCTACATTGCGGGACAGATCACGCGTGACATCCGTGACACTCAGATCGCACGTGACATGATCCCAGACTCTTTCTCGGAGCTCAGCCTGAAATCCCCGAGTGCCCAAGTACTAAAAAAAATCTGTGAAAGCGATGCTAAACCAGTCTTCAACGCCCAATGTGTTTAGCGAGTGCCAAACAGCTCAAAATGCACGACGTCTGAAAGAGATGCTAAAACTGTCCTCGACGCCCAACTGTCGGGGGGTGTTTAACGCAGCATTCAAGGGTTCTAATCCGCCGCTTGTCTGGCGAGTTGATCATGTCTGAAGAGGGACTGTTTAGAAGTGTATGATTAAATGCTTGGTAGGCAGTGAGTCATTTTGGTACATATGTAGGCCGCATTGTTATTATCTGAGTCTAAACCGACTCGGACTCTTTCTTGTCAATCTCTGTCAGTCTGTCTGTCAGTGCCTCTCACTCTCATTTTTAGTTAGTCCCTCTTTAGGGCGAGGGTTGGATGTAAAAAAGCAGACCACTGCTTACTATATTACCCTCGTTAAATAAAGAATTGTCGTTAAATAAAGAATTGTCATTGTCTCTGGATAACTTTTTTTCCCTTTTTGAATTTTTTTTTAACATGTTTATGTTAAAATGACACGTTAACAAACTGGGCCAAATATAAAACCTGATCAATCTTTTGGAAATAAGCACTGCGTTTCCTTTCTCTGTTATTTTATGTTAAAGAAAATAAGGATGTGGCACCGATCCATTGTAATTGTCACAGCATCAGAGCTACACCAGCGAATGGTACTGTACAAGGGAAATAACAAGCGATTGGAAATTCGCATCAGACCTTGCAGGCTTAATCCCCCTAGCGTTGAGCGTGTTTTTCAAGGGAATGAGAGAGAGTGTGTGTGTGTGTATGTGTGTGTGTGTGTGTGTGTGTATGTGTGTGTACGTGCGTGCATGTGTGTGTCAGTGTGTGCGTACGTGCATGCACAGCTTTAGTGCAAACTCTATTTCTCACCCTGTTTTATTACAGCCGCAAGACCTCCACAATTCCCTTCAATTTTATATTGCCAGATATTTATACTGTCAGTACCAACTCATCCACGGCTACCCAATCCTATAATCATAGACAAGAACACCCATCCACACCCACACAGATCTTTAACTAGACTAAGCAACCTGCCAAATCTCAACACAATATCTATGTAACGAACTACTTAACTTCATAATCCCAGAAGCACACACTTTTCTTTCTTTTCTTTATTTGGTGTTTAACATCGTTTTCAACCACGAAGGTTATATCACGACGGGGAAAGGGGGGAGATGGGATAGAGCCACTTGTCAATTGTTTCTTGTTCACAAAAGCACTAATCAAAAATTTGCTCCAGGGGCTTGCAACGTAGTACAATATATTACCTTACTGGGAGAATGCAAGTTTCCAGTACAAAGGACTTAACATTTCTTACATACTGCTTGACTAAAATCTGTACAAAAATTGACTATATTCTATACAAGAAACACTTAACAAGGGTAAAAGGAGAAACAGAATCCGTTAGTCGCCTCTTACACATGCTGGAGAGCATCGGGTAAATTCTTCCCCCTAACCCGCGGGGGTAAGCGCACACACACACACACACACACACACAAAATGGCGTACACAAACACACACAGGCACACGCACACACAAACATCTTCAAGCAACAGAAATAAATGCCCACCAACCAAATCACAACAAAGGATTAAAGTTTATTATCAAAACAGATACTCCACATCATATTTTGATAAAAACAGACCTGAACAAGCACAGACATACAGCAAATGAACAACGGAAGTAATCCATGAACATCTTTGCACCTCAGCAGGTAGACTTTAAAGTTTAGAGTGATAGGTACAGTGCAATACTTGATCTACTTTGGGTAGTAGTATATTCCATTGCTGTAGCAACTGGGCAAATAATGACTGATAAGTTTCTGAGATCAACTTTTGCTTTCAGAATGTTGGAGTAAGATAAAAATGAACAACCAGATGCCTATACAAATGCTAAGACCTATCAAAAGAAAAACAATTCTGCAAAAACGAACAAAAATGCATTTGTGTGACCAATCAATCAAAATTATTGAAATAACATAATCAATGAAATAAAACCCCAAAGTAAGAATCACCAAACTGTCGGTGTCATCTCCCTCAAAATAAGGATCTGTCAGACTAGGTTGTTTAAAAATCCTCTATGAGTGTGGGAGTGTGTGTGCATGTGTGTGTATTTGTGTGTGCGTAACATAACCTTGAAACTATGCTTCTCTTTACCACACTGCAAATCGGTGCCACACTTCAACATTTTAAATGCAGTTGAAAACTTTAATGTGCAAAAACTGTTTCAACTTTGAGGACTTTTACATTTGTAAATTGTGAATACCAGTAATTTTCTTGTAACACTTCTACAGTACTTTTGTTTTGGGTCTGACTGACTATTAGAGTTTAACATCCTCTGGCGGCTATTAGAGTTTAACATCCTCTGGCGGCTTTCCGTGCAGGTTGGGACAGGTATTGGTAATATGCTGAAGATATGGTGTGATACTTTGATTTGACAAACCCAATGCTGGTGTGTCGAAGAAGACAGCCACAGCGGGCTTGTTCGAGTCAAAGTATCACACCATATCTTCAGCATATTACCCTGAGACTTTCACTGTGAACTTGGGATCATTTTTGAGTGCATGTGTGCACACGGGGGTGTTCGGACACCGAAGAGAGTCTGCACAAAGTTGACTCCAAGAAATAAATATCTTGCCGAATGTTGGGATCGAACCCACGCTGACAGCGACCAACTGGCTACAAAGCCAGTGTGCTACCAACTGAGCTGGTCTAGTGTGTGAACAAAGATAGTAATGTTGCCTTTCCTAACCTAGGTGGTGGGTGTCTCTGAAAACTGTCATAAAAATAACTTATTAAATCAGGTGTTACTTGCTACTTGTTCAGGTGTGAACATCTAGATGTTTTACTTTGGCTTTGACTGCAACAATCATCAGAGAAGTAACCCCCCCCCCCCCCCACTCAAAAAGACAACATTAAAATTAAAATAATAAACAGAAGCGAGCAAATAAAAAAAAAGAAAGCCAACAAACTAAGCATTACTTTCAACTCAAATCTTTACTTTAAACAAAACCACCTGCATCCTGAAAAATGAAAAACATAAATTGCACCGATTGCCATTTTTCATACATCCTATCCAAATTTACACATGGACACGTCAATTTTTAATTTGAACTAGCCATCCACGGAGGATTTATTTCATTAGAGTACCTGTTGATCTATTTTTGATTCTTAGAACCATTCCCACCGGAAAATCAGAACACACACACACACAAACACACCGCAGCCCCTACTAAAACGTTGGCAAAAAAAATAGAGAAAGAAAGAAACACAGCTTTTCACCCCAGTGCAACCCGAAATTCATTCTATATTCAAGTATGGCAAGAGGAGCGAAAAGATCGGGATTTCCTTGCCGTCTAGACAAACTATCTGAGCACCAGGATCTGCCCGGGCGTTGACATGTGCGAGAGGCATCCCTCCACATGGACACACACCAACAATCAGCAGGCTGGCTGCTTTCTGTGCACATTTTTTAATTTTTTTTATTTACGAGGATTTATATCGCGCACGTATCTCACCACACAAGGCGACTCAAGGCGCATGTTACCTATTAATGCCGTATGAGATGGAATTTTTTACACAATATATCACGCATTCACATCGGCCAGTAGATTGACTGCCTGTAGGCGCTGCACCCACCTTTCACGGCCTATTATTCCAGGTCACACGGGTATTTTGGTGGACATTTTTATAAATGCCTATACAATTTTGCCAGGAAAGACCCTTTTGTCAATCGTGGGATCTTTAACGTGCATACCCCAATGTAGTGTACACGAAGGGACCTCGGTTTATCGTCTCATCCGAAAGACTAGCACTTGAACCCACCACCTAGGTTAGGAAAGGGGGGAGAAAATTGCTAACGTCAAACTCGCAACCTCTCACTTCCGAGCGCAAGTGTGTTACCTGACTCGGCCACCCAGACCAAGATTGCAACTTGTTTTGTTTGCTTCCTTTTCTGAATTCATTTTGCATCAGACACATACATGGGTGGGACTGAAAAATGTCATGAATTCTAAAAAAATAAAATTAAAAAAAATAAGAGAAAAAAAAGGCCATAATCGAATATGGATTACCGGCATATATGGCTGGGTGGCCGAGTGGTAACGCACTTGCGCTCGGAAGCGAGAGGTTGCGAGTTCGACCCTGGGTCGGGGCGTTAGCAATTTTCTCCCCCCTTTCCTAACCTAGGTGGTGGGTTCAAGTGCTAATCTTTCGGATGAGACGAAAAACCGAGGTCCCTTCGTGTACACTACATTGGGGTGTGCACGCTTAAAGATCCCACGATTGACAAAAGGGTCTTTCCTGGCAAAATTGTATAGGCATAGATAAAAAATGTCCATCAAAATACCCGTGTGACTTGGAATAATAGGCCGTGAAAAGTAGGATATGCACCGAAATGGCTGCGATCTGCTGGTCGATGTGAATGCGTGATGTCTTGTGTAAAAAATTCCATCTCACACGGCATAAATAGATCCCTGCGCCTTGAGTCCGAGTCTGGAGATACGCGCGCGATATAAGACTTCATATAACATATACCGGAAGAATCCCACCCATGCACATATGTCGATCTGCGATTCAAGTTCAGCTAAACATTTCCACTCTGATCAGGAAGCAGCCCGGCTGTTGATTTTTGGTAGAAGTCCACATGCAAGTGTAAGCTCTTATCCCGCGTAAAACACTAAAAAGATCTGTGTGCGAACATGGAGGAAAGCATCATCAAAATCTCTTCTGATACATTTGCAGGCAACATTACTATCTTTGTTCACACACTAGACCTCTTGTCCACTTTTCTCATAACCAGAAAAACACTTCAAAACAAAACCTTTTTTCAGAGACTGGAATGATTACAATGAACACAGAAAGCAAAGAGCAAAAACCATTTTATCGAAGTGTGAACAATTTCTCTCACTCAGCTTTCTTTTCGTATGCAGACCTTGAAACTGAAAAAGCCAAAACATGACTGGCCAAAATTGTTATTTATTGGTTTCCATACATTGACAGAATGCTAGCTATATAAAAACCTGTGGAGAGAAAAAAAATAATACACACCTTCAAACGATCAGTTATGATGACAGAAAAGATGAAATACCAGGAAAAACTGTTCTTTCAAACAATGACACCAATGTACTGACATGACAGCAAAAGAGAAATGGCGCAAAGTAACATGTACATACATAGTTTGTATATGTTTAATTTGTGTACATCAAATTACTCAACTGGCAAACATGAAGCATGACAAACTTTAACAGACTGAAAATCTTGTCAATTCCAGTCGATCCTCTTACATACTGAAAATGTCATCAATTCCAGTCAATCCTTTTCACTAAACAAAACCAGGAAATGCCAAACAGACAGACACAAAAACTAACACCATATCACCAAATGGTATCTCAATTAATTCAAGAAAAAGTGAGAGAAAAATAAAAGTTGTGTTTGATCCAAAATGTCAAAGCTTTCGATTCCATGCACTTCCAGTATCACAAAATGCTGCGGCACTATAATACTCGTTTGATTCAGGGGTGACTAATGAAAAAGTAATCACAAACTCAGTGCAAATCAACACCTCTCATTCTATCTCTCAGAGACTCACCCTCTCTCAAAAAAACAAAATAACACAGCTGCAAATATACCTACAGGTTTGCTTCCATACCAAAAGGGCCTCCAGACACGGGAACTTGGGAGCAGAGGCAACAGCTCCGCTTGAACCTCAGAAACTAAATGTGCCTCCAGACACTTAGACGGCTGTGGCCTCTAAGGTTCTCTTGTACCAAACCGCCTCCTGACTGCATCAGATTGCTTGCGCTGGCATCTGCTTACATAGACCCACATTAAGTCACCACGGAGTGGTAGACACAGACGACATTTGGTATCACTGACCGCCAGCTTCACGGTAATGCGTACCCCTTGCACGGCTCTGCTTGGGTGGGAACGTTCTGAGCAAAACACTATGTGTTACTCCATACCCCCCGCCCTCCATGGAACTTCTTGACCCCAACAAATTGGGGGGGGGGGGTTTGCCCAGTCGGTAGAGGCGCTGGCTTTAAAACCGGTTCTTACTATCAGCATGGGTTCAACCCCCAAGTTCGGCACGGGATGTGTGTCCCAGAGTCAACTTTGTGCAGACTCTCCTCGGTGTCCTAACACCCCCGTGTGAACGCATGCGCACGATAAAGATCCCAGGGTCACAGCGAAAGCCTCAGGCCTTGGAAACACGAATACATGCATGCAAAAATATGAAGCCCGGGTGTCCGTTCGACCAACAGCCAATAAAGTAACCATTTCAGCACTGACCCGAGACGACCCAACCCGGTCCCTAGCCCATTTCAGGTCTCCTCTAGCAGCCGGCAGCCAGCTGTCTACATCCCACCCCCCACCCCCATTTTTATTTTCTATTTTCATACAAAGCCGGGTTTTCCCATGTAACATGCCCCTAATGGCTTTGCCGTGAGGGCGTACAACTTACATTTTCTTCAGCTGCAAATATTTGTGATCTTTCAGATGGTGACTGACTATGAAAAATGAAATTCAATTCTTCTATAATGTACTATTTAAATCTGAGAAAAAAAAAGATGGTGGGTGGGTGCGTCGGGGGAGAGGCGGGTGGCAGACACGAAAATATATCTGAGCGCATACCATGGCATACAGCTAAAAGTGACATAGGCAAGAACATGATAGAAAGCAAACCTCTTCCATCCATGAAGACTTGACACTTCCATCCAAATGGCACAACACAGCATTAGGGCAGACAGAAAAACAAGTTTCGAAGTTTGATTTGACATCATCCGTCAAGATTCTAATTACACTCCAGTACACCGATTACAGGGTGAAGCAAAATTTTCCCTGCTGATCTTAGGATGTCACAGCACATTATCAATCCACTACTGCCTTCACATCTGAGCTAAGCTTATGGTACTCCAAAATATATATATTTTTAAAAAAAATTAAAAAAGCCTGTGAAGACTGTATATTTTACACTGAAAACTGTATTTTCGTACAACACAAAAAAAAAGCCAAAAACGTCTTTTCATTTTGAATGTACACGACAACTGTCTTGCATATCATTTACGTCTATAAGCCACAATAACTGAAGTTCAAGCTTGTAACAATTACTTCAATCGTAGATTAGGTAAGAAAAAGAAAAGTCTAAGCTACTGCAACTACGATGTGATTAAGTGATGAAGAGCATGCCAACATTGTTCACATCCAGCAAAACCCAATTTCCTGAACAAACATTTTGCCCTATCACAAAGAGTGTTTTGCTCATGTACATTTCATTGATCAAAGATAGCTGTCATTTTGGAGAATCCATGCACCCCAGATTACATGTGTACGCCCTTACACAAACCATCATACACAAAATGCAATTAAAAGGCACTCATCTATGCAGTTCAGAACCAGACAAGCGATACTTTCTCACCGATACCTGAACCACAATTCCGCCTAAAATAAAATCTCACACATATATGCACATGCGTACACACACAAACACATGGACTCGCACACACATCGACACACACACCCATACATACAAAATAAAACACAATTCGACCATTTTACCCTCCACGGAACTCCCTCTTGCACACCCAATCACCACCCTCAATCTCCATCCAAACCTTCATCAGAGACTACAATCTTGGTCAGAAAATCATACACACACACTCCAATCGTGCACCCACCCCCTGACAATGAGAGAGACAGAGAAAGCGACATTCAATACACAACAGTCAGCAAGATATGAGGACTCTCCACTGAGATTCACGCACATGTCCTGAACACTTCTGGTACATTGACAGACAGCTTTGATGTAGACAATGGAATGCAAAGGTACGTACACACTCATGAACACATCCAAATTAACTTTTGTCTCGCAGAAGGTGTCCGTTTTCGTAATCTGTCTCTCTTAAACAAAAATGGTCAGCACTATCTCCCATCAACAAAACATGTCATTTTTGAGGACACCTATATCAAAAATACATTCCATCTTTTGTCTTCTTCTTGTTGTTCGCCGATTCCATATTTGTTAAACCATTATCCTTTTCTTGAACTTAAAAGCTGCTAAACATGTGATGGCACATTTGAGTGTGAAAATGCATCTCCTTATGCTTGTACTAAAACCAGCAAATGCATGTGCATGCATCAAGGAAGCGTCTAGCTCAACAAAGTTGATGGCATTCTATATGATGTTTCTTTCTTTTCTTTCTTTATTTGGAGTTTAACGTCGTTTTCAACCACGAAGGGTTATATCGCGACGGGGAAAGGGGGAAGATGGGATAGAGCCACTTGTCAATTGTTTCTTGTTCACAAAAGCACTAATCAAAAATTTGCTCCAGGGGCTTGCAACGTAGTACAATATATGACCTTACTGGGAGAATGCAAGTTTCCAGTACAAAGGACTTAACATTTCTTACATACTGCTTGACTAAAATCTTTACAAAAATTGACTATATTCTATACAAGAAACACTTAACAAGGGTAAAAGGAGAAACAGAATCCGTTAGTCGCCTCTTACGACATGCTGGGGAGCATCGGGTCAATTCTTTCTCGTCCCAACCAATATGGGACTCCCCCTAACCCGCCGGGGGTACATACAACTCTTTTCTTGTGATGAGACAGAAATCTGGCTGCAACAGCCCTGCCACGCAGACCTCGATCAAATTCAAAACGCAGTTACAGAATACCTAACAAAGCATTTGCTGCCGCTCATTCATCGCAAACTGCTGAAAATATTAAATTGCGCGGTGGATTAGGTTGATTTTTTCTTGACATTCATGCTGACAACACATTCTCATAGCTATAACTTATAAATCATATACAAATGAAAAGGGAGACAATTTTCTGACATGAACTCTGCTGCAACATTTCTTGAATAATGCCTGCATGTTGTTGTAGATCTAACATGCCTCCTTTCTTTATTCTTTCTTTATTTGGTGTTTAACGTCGTTTTCAACCACGAAGGTTATATCGCAACTGGGAAATGGGGAAGATGGGATAGAGCCACTTGTCAATTGTTTCTTGTTCACAAAAGCACTAATCAAAAATTTGCTCCAGGGGCTTGCAACGTAGTACAATATACATGCCTCCTCGTGTGATTCATGTATAGTCATCTTACGTTTTAGGTCTGTTGGTTTAATGATCTCTCACTTTCCTTTTTCAAGGAACAGGCATTTCTGATGACAACTTCAAAAGAACTGAAATGGGTAATTCTGAAGCAGTACACTCTCCAATTATAACTAAGACTCCATGTTAACAAACAAAGCTAGCAACAAGTCTTCAGGTGTATTTCTATCATGTAAATATACAACCACACATATAGTATGCTGTATTAACAGCTGTTGTTCTTACAAATACATCAACATGTTTGTCCCATTGCTGACACAACTGCACCATTTTAATACTTGTAGCTTTGATAATGGGTTTATAGTTTTGTAACAAAAGATTGAGAACTTGTTTCCATGGAAGTCTACAACAGAACATGTCCTTTTAAGATGAACGTTACTTGTCCTATAACAGAACATGTCCTTCAAAGACATTAATTCTTGGAGAAAAAAAAGCTTTCCCTAGAGTTTGCTGCTATGTGTTGTTAAAGAGGGAAAAAAGCATAACACTGTCTTCTGTCTGTACACAAAAAGGACATCACGCTTCAGTCTTGTCACGTAAGCTACAAATGAAACCACCCTATGTTCTAGAAGAAAAAACGTATCATGCACAAGTCCCCTGCGTGAAACTCAAAGGCTACTTTTAAGTTCAACTCTCCAAAATGTTAGGCAACAATGGTGAAATTGCACTTTAAACTCTAATTTTCTTGTTTCAGACAAATATCACAATTTCTCCATGGGGTAAACATGCATTCTCCACAGAAACATTTAGAAAAAAAAAAAATACAACCACCTTTAAACACCAAAACAAAAAAATCTCATCCATACTGTTTTCCTGTTGAAGTGTTCTTTCTGCGACACAAAGTACAAATTAACTTCACCATTAAAAATAAACACTTTTTTCCCTTTACTTCTCTTGGTCTTACTCAAATCCAATGAAAACTGTGTCAGTAAAACAATGAAAGCATACTGCTTTACTCAAGGTTTCCCGGAACCTCTTTGGAATGCCAAAATCACAATTTTGAACAGGAGGGCACCAACTTTAAATATTTCAAAACAAAAAAAGGTGGAAGTTCTTTGTAATAACAAAAATGCTGACAAAGAAATAAGGTGGTTTCAAATTTGTACTGGCAAAATATTTACACAACCCAAAGTAAATTTTTCAGAGGATCACATACATTTACCATGTCTGGTAATTAATACCATACTCACACATAAAAAAAAAACTTATCCAAGAAGAAGAAAAAAAAAAGATGAGTTATCAACAATATTAACCATGCTAATAGTAATACATACGCTCTAAACACAAGTCCGTGGATGAAAGAATGTTCAATATACACTGCGACAGAGTCCCATCCTGTTCGGTCAGGGGCGTGGTGGGGTCTTTTCCGACAATTTACTGAGCGTAGGCGTCTGACCATCGCTCTTCACAATGATCTTTTCGCCTTGCGTTTCCAAGGTCAAACCACAGTCTTTGAGAATTCCCAAGGGGTCGACGTGACCCACCAGCTTGAGGTTTTTGACGAACTTGGCGTTGTCCTCGTTGTCTCGAACCAGGTTGGTGAGAGCTAGCTTGGCCCATTCTCCGATGTCTAGTGGGTGGTTAAGATCAAATATTCAAGTCAAAATAATCTATACCAACTACATGTGTGTTCAGAATGAAATTTGCTGAGTCTGAATGCACAATCTGTTTTTAGTAATATTAACAAACTATGCACCCACACACACACATGATCATCAACATGAATTTATTCAATATAAAGTATTTAGCATCAGAAAGTGCTCTTTCTTTCTTTCTTTATTTGGTGTTTAACGTCGATTTCAACCACGAAGGTTATATCGCGACGGGGAAAGGGGGAAGATGGGATAGAGCCACTTGTCAATTGTTTCTTGTTCACAAAAGCACTAATCAAAAAGTTGCTCCAGGGGCTTGCAACGTAGTACAATATATTACCTTACTGGGAGAATGCAAGTTACCAGTACAAAGGACTTAACATTTCTTACATACTGCTTGACTAAAATCTTTACAAAAATTGACTATATTCTATACAAGAAACACTTAACATGTAAAAGGAGAAACAGAATCCGTTAGTCGCCTCTTACGACATGCTGGGGAGCATCGGGTAAATTCTTCCCCCTAACCCGCGGGGGGGTAGAAAGTGCTCTAAGCAAATCATTACACGTGTATCTAAATAACAGTGCAGCATATGTCCCTTGAACTTTATAAGGTCCAATTCTCCAGAAAATGTTCCCAAAATACCTCCTTAGACAATACCCCTTAAAAGTGGATGAACAAGATACCAAACAAGTTATAATGAAGGTCAATACATTTTCTCAGTTCAAATAATCTACAGTTAAAATCACAAAAAGAAAGGATACATGGATTGCGTTCATCAAGCTTGGTGTGGTCAAACAGCAGGGGAATGCCAATTTTTCCATAGGCTTCGCGTACCTGAAACACACGCTTTCTGGTTACTGAAACATCTTTCTAGATTTTACTCATTGTTCAAAGCACAGAAGAAAAGATATTTCTTGAAAAAAACATTTTCTTTCTCTTGTAATGACTGTTTACTGATAGCAAACAGTTTTGACTGTCCACTGAACTGTTCGCTAACCTCTGTGAGAACATATTCACACACAAATACAGGCACACACACACACCTAAAATAATACCTTCCCTTCCTTTTCAAACACTATTTTACTCTCACAATCGCCATAAGGATGTGTATTTTCTAAAACTGCCAGATCCTTTCAATCTCGGTACGCTTGTGTTTTTTGCACAAGTCAGTTTTTACCTGTATGTTTTTACGGGCACATTTGGTCTTGTCAGACCTGTTTACCCTAAACCCGAGGCAAGAGTACTTTCCCCAAAAGTTGAGTGTATTTTTCAAAAAGTTGGTGTACTTTGCAAGCAAAGCCATATGGGGTATGGAAAATTTACGCGTGGGTGCAAACGTGTTTGTGTAAGAATAGCATGTCTTGTGAACACCTTCAGAATTTAACTCCTTCCAATACAACAGGAATAAAACAATTTTATTTACCTGTCAGTTTATAGCATTATAACCAGTGTCTTCCAAACAGATTGATAATGAAAAGATGAAGTTCGTGAAATAAGATCTGCGGTTGACAGTGGCAAGTTCATTTTTACAATCATCTCAGAAAACATTGCTTCAGCGCGGACTACAGCTTTTTCTTCTGGCAGGATTTGCTTTGCGGGAATGAACTTCATAATTCCTTGGCAGCTTTCAGCGGATTTCTTTGCAGCAACCTTGTCCAGGTGAGTTTTGGAACTGCAGTGTCGTTCGATGTCATATTTCCCAGCACTGATGGGCATCGGAGAAATCTGATTAACAATACTTGCAGTGTGCATGACTTTTTCCCATAGTAGACTCCACAATTCCTGGCTCTTTCTTATATTTCTCCAAGAAAATCTGCTGCTTCTGCTGTTTAGACTTGGTACAGTCATCCAAAACTGGCACATTTTTCCGCTTCATTTTGCCACGATTGTCCAGACGAGTCGCACGTGCCAACAACTGAACAAGGTTTCCACAGCTGAAGACTCGCTGTCATGGTTATCTCCCTTCGACCGAAACCGGTATCAGTTGTACCATTCCGTAATCAACACACCAACACCGGAAAACGTATTCTAGACTTTTTCTTAGGCGTATTTTGTGCGTGTGTCGCGTATTTGCGTACCGATAATAATTTGGCGTACAAAATACGCCCAAATCGTACTGGTAAACAGGTCTGTCTTGTGCTTACACACAAAGGAAGAGAAGGCACTAGCAGGTCTGCACATAAGTTGACCTGGGAGAACGAAAAAATCTCCACACTTCACCCACCAGGCATGGCCGGGATTCGAACCCACAACCATTCGCTTGGGAGGCCGGCATCTTATCCACTAGGCCACTGCACCCGTCTCGATAAAAGTACTTTGCAACATCAACTTTGGGTTTAATTCAGGAAGGCCCTTAAAGGGTTAAAACTTTAAAAATTGCTCACCGCATCCTGGCTGTTCTTGTTCTGGTAGGACAGGTTTCCGATGATGCGCACGAGGTCACGGCGCAGCATGAAGGCCGGGTGGTTGATGTCCACGTCCAGCTGTCTGTTTGTCATGGACAGCATGTTCACCCCCTCCTGCCCCTTCTTGTGGATGTCCATCAACAAGCCTGTGGGAGATTCAATGTGTTGTTTCAGTTAGATTTGTGTGTGTTTGTGTGTTCATGTTATTACTATGTGTAGCAAGCTGTTTGATGCATTGGGCCCTCAACCTTTTAGTAGATTGAATGTCATGTTTTGAGTTAGAGCTTTTTGCGTATGTGTTTGTGTTATTGTGCTGTGTTGAAAGCTGTTTGATGCATTGGCCCATAAGTTAGTTTTTTTGTTACATGTTCATGTATTCATGTTATTGTGCTGAATTGAACGCCATTTGATGCATTAGCTTCTAAGTTAGAGGTTTTTGTATGTTCATGGATTCATGTTATTGTGCTGTGTCAAAAGCTGTTTGATGCATTGGTCCCTAATAGTCCAGGCATCTTAGCCACTTTAGTGAAGGGAACGTTGAAGTGACAATGACTAGGTTTAAAATGTCCCTTATCAGAAAGTTCAACCTCAGTCCTTTGATGTTTATTAAACACATTTTCATATAAAGTTGGCGCTTCATACGGAAAAATGGCTTTGAAATTGACCCAAATCCTTCTTTGGGCTCTGTAAATGTCGTTTGGGGGTATGGTTGTAAAATGGTATCTACTGGTCACCCCAATGTATAAACTGAAAACTCTTTCTGCACCAGAACACGCAGAAAGGATTGTATCTGCCTGATGTCTGATGCTTTTCAAAATCCCCAACCACTAACACCTTCAAAACGGACTTTAACTGACACTGTTGTTTTTCCCTATATAATCCTTACTATTTTTCCGAGACGTCGTCGTGTTGTGTATTTAGCTTGCCACAACCTCATACATGGTCCTAAAAGTTAAAGTTGAAGAAAATACTAAAGATAAATGAAAAAGCTGACGCAGTGTCATTCGCACCGTGAATCCCCCCATGGGAACATACTAAAGTCTGGTTCCAAATAGGCTCAATTTCCTTCTATTTCTTTGTATTTCTGCCTCGTAGGGGTAGGGGTGTTCAAACCAAAGGCACCTTTAAACCAAAATTCAAATCACACATCTTACAATACTAAGACACTCAGCAGTAAAAGAGTGTCTGCTGGTAAAAAATTCCAAACAATCCTAAAAGTACTTCACTACTAAAAGTGCTTTTAAAAAGAGCCGTTATTTTTCCCTCTATATTCAGTATTGTGTTTTCTGCGAACATGTAGTCTATTTAGATGGTTGTCGTGTGCACTTGAGTTGCTAAAGCGTTTTCAGTTGGGCATATGTCGAAAAGCAAAGAATTAGCCCTTTGAAAACCATCAGAACTGTCACACAAAAATAACATTTACCTATCTCACCAACTGACCAAACATAGGGCTTTTCCTTATGTATTATGTATTGTCGTGTTTTTTGTAGCATACTTGTGAAAACAGCCACCACTGTTGTAAATGATACTTTAAAGAGCATTATTTCATTTTTACAGTTGAAGGACAACCTGGACTGCCGTATATTACAGCTGTTTTACAATCAGCCAAAATTTTCTTAACAAACGTATGTTAAGAACAACTCCCATAGTGAAATTGAAGGAAAACAAATTGAAAATCCCCCTGCCATAGAGGAGCTAAAGAATCAACAATAAACGACTGCATGGATAGCTTGATGCACGAATGCATTGCGGACATGTTTGTCTCCAACCAAGAGAAAGTTCCAAAAAATCCCTTTTGTGCTTCTTATTATACAGTGACGTCAAAGACAGCCTTTTCTGCTGTTCATACATTCAGGGGTTATGGTTACACTAAACGACGTAGTTGTAGCCATACTGCCATCCAGATTTATTTTTTCCTTGCGAGCAGTCACAGGGTGTTTGTGCTGTCTGCCAACCGTTAGATGACCCCGCCCAAGTCTGTTAAGGGACCGTTTGACCGTTATAGAACGCGTCTTTTTGATTTTTTGGCACAGTTGGAAACGGTTGATTTTTATCCCTACCATTGTTTCCAAACATTATATAGGAATGTTTTGTGAACAACGGATAATAGCCGCTACTCGCATGTGTAGCAAAAGTGAGCGTACATACTCACCCTGGTCGTCCAGCCGTTGTCCGTTGCCCGTCTTTATCTGTCTGTACTGAACATTACCTTTGGATATTTCTCCAACGCTATGAAGTGAAGAAACACCAAATGTTGCAAAATGTTGTATGACCCCAAGAGCTCAAAAAAGATACTTGAGAACCTTGACCTTACCTTAAGGTCAAGGTCACAGGGAGAATGAATGTGGTCTAAAAACTGCAAAATTTCACATTGTGCCAGTTTTCTGGAAAACAAATTAAAAACAGCGGGCTTAGTTTTGTATGGTATACAAGAAAAAGAAAGCCTTATCTTCTGATACCATTTTGGTTGACCTCGCTTCAATGTCAAGGTCAGAGGAGCCCTTCAAAGTTGAATTGTAGACATATTTTGATGTGAGCTTGCCCCTTTAACTTTACTATGGACGATATCTCTTACAAACTTAAACACTGAGTGGGCCTTTGTTAGAATTTCATAGTGATCCACATCTGGCCACATGTCGTCAGTGTCAAGGTCACATTGACCCCTATCAAAAATGTGACCAAGACGGGTAAAGAAATCACTATTTAAAAGTGACCATGTGTCTTGATAAAAAGTGTTAAAAAGCACCATTATCCTTTGTATAATTATGTTGAATTACTGGTCTTATGTTCAGTGACCTTGGCCCTTGACTTTGGGTCAAGGTCATATGTATTTTCGTAAGAGAAATGTGTAAAACAATTTGTATCGAATGATGCTATTGACAGTTTCAATTGTTTGACCTTGAATTTCGAGGTCACATAAAGGTGAAAGTCATGTAAAGGATACAGTTAGCATGTTTCAATGTATATTTTATGAACCAGCTGTAAGACAAGTCCTACGGGCCTAACGCTTTCTTGCATTGAAATGCCTTTTCTCTTTTGCCTTCTTCTACGGTACCCCTTGGTTATAGAGGATCCAGCTCTGTATACTTGGTTTTACTAAGTGCCTGTCTATAACAGCGAAGGGTGAATGTCGTAAACCAACTCACTGCGCACAACTTGCTTCAAGGTCAAGGTCACAGGGGACATAAAATAATGTTGTTCAAAAACAGTAAATTTTCACATTTTCACAATTTTCTCCCACGTTATTGAGAATGACGACCTTAGCTACAAGTGTTATTTAGGTCAAAGCAAGCCCTATCTATTGATACCAGTTTGGTTGACCTTGCTTCAAGGTCAAGGTCACAGGGGACCTTCAAAGTTAGATTGTATACATGTTTTGAAGTGACCTTGACCCTGAACTATGAAAAAAATCTTTCAAACTTCATAATTGTGTGGGGCACATGTTATATACTGATATTGAGCCACATTTAGTCACATATCATCAAGGTCAAGGTCACTTTGCCTCTTATGAAATGTGACTGAAACGGGCAATTGAATCACTAAAAGTGACAATGTCTCTTTGTAGAAAGTGCCAATAAGTATGTTTATGCTTCCTATGTCTTGAATTGATAGCCTTGTGATGTGTGACCTTTGATGATCTTGACCTTGGCCAAAGGTCATGTGTAATTTGGTAGGAAAAATCTGTAAACCAGTTCTAATAGTGTACAATGTCCTTGCCAGCTTCAGTTGTTAGACCTTCACCTTCAAGGTCACCTGAAGGTCAAGGTCACTTTAAGACAAAGGTCAAGCATGAGAGTCGCATGGGCTTTGCTTTGTTAAGATTTTTTACCAAGAGACATGGATTTCTTTACCCGGCTTGGTCACATTTTTCATAGGGGTCAATGTGACCTTGACCCTAACGATATGTGACCAGATGTGGCTCACTATGAAATTCTAACAAACGCCCCACTCAGTGTTTAAGTTTGTAAGAGATATCGTCCATAGTAAAGTTAAAGGGGCAAGCTCACATCAAAATATGTCTACAATTCAACTTTGAAGGGCTCCTCTGACCTTGACATTGAAGCGAGGTCAACCAAAATGGTATCAGAAGATAAGGCTTTCTTTTTCTTGTATACCATACAAAACTAAGCCCGCTGTTTTTAATTTGTTTTCCAGAAAACTGGCACAATGTGAAATTTTGCAGTTTTTAGACCACATTCATTCTCCCTGTGACCTTGACCTTAAGGTAAGGTCAAGGTTCTCAAGTATCTTTTTTGAGCTCTTGGGGTCATACAACATTTTGCAACATTTGGTGTTTCTTCACTTCATAGCGTTGGAGAAATATCCAAAGGTAATGTTCAGTACAGACAGATAAAGACGGGCAACGGACAACGGCTGGACGACCAGGGTGAGTATGTACGCTCACTTTTGCTACACATGCGAGTAGCGGCTATTATCCGTTGTTCACAAAACATTCCTATATAATGTTTGGAAACAATGGTAGGGATAAAAATCAACCGTTTCCAACTGTGCCAAAAAATCAAAAAGACGCGTTCTATAACGGTCAAACGGTCCCTTAACAGACTTGGGCGGGGTCATCTAACGGTTGGCAGACAGCACAAACACCCTGTGACTGCTCGCAAGGAAAAAATAAATCTGGATGGCAGTATGGCTACAACTACGTCGTTTAGTGTAACCATAACCCCTGAATGTATGAACAGCAGAAAAGGCTGTCTTTGACGTCACTGTATAATAAGAAGCACAAAAGGGATTTTTTGGAACTTTCTCTTGGTTGGAGACAAACATGTCCGCAATGCATTCGTGCATCAAGCTATCCATGCAGTCGTTTATTGTTGATTCTTTAGCTCCTCTATGGCAGGGGGATTTTCAATTTGTTTTCCTTCAATTTCACTATGGGAGTTGTTCTTAACATACGTTTGTTAAGAAAATTTTGGCTGATTGTAAAACAGCTGTAATATACGGCAGTCCAGGTTGTCCTTCAACTGTAAAAATGAAATAATGCTCTTTAAAGTATCATTTACAACAGTGGTGGCTGTTTTCACAAGTATGCTACAAAAAACACGACAATACATAATACATAAGGAAAAGCCCTATGTTTGGTCAGTTGGTGAGATAGGTAAATGTTATTTTTGTGTGACAGTTCTGATGGTTTTCAAAGGGCTAATTCTTTGCTTTTCGACATATGCCCAACTGAAAACGCTTTAGCAACTCAAGTGCACACGACAACCATCTAAATAGACTACATGTTCGCAGAAAACACAATACTGAATATAGAGGGAAAAATAACGGCTCTTTTTAAAAGCACTTTTAGTAGTGAAGTACTTTTAGGATTGTTTGGAATTTTTTACCAGCAGACACCCTTTTACTGCTGAGTGTCTTAGTATTGTAAGATGTGTGATTTGAATTTTGGTTTAAAGGTGCCTTTGGTTTGAACACCCCTACCCCTACGAGGCAGAAATACAAAGAAATAGAAGGAAATTGAGCCTACTTGGAACCAGACTTTAGTATGTTCCCATGGGGGGATTCACGGTGCGAATGACACTGCGTCAGCTTTTTCATTTATCTTTAGTATTTTCTTCAACTTTAACTTTTAGGACCATGTATGAGGTTGTGGCAAGCTAAATACACAACACGACGACGTCTCGGAAAAATAGTAAGGATTATATAGGGAAAAACAACAGTGTCAGTTAAAGTCCGTTTTGAAGGTGTTAGTGGTTGGGGATTTTGAAAAGCATCAGACATCAGGCAGATACAATCCTTTCTGCGTGTTCTGGTGCAGAAAGAGTTTTCAGTTTATACATTGGGGTGACCAGTAGATACCATTTTACAACCATACCCCCAAACGACATTTACAGAGCCCAAAGAAGGATTTGGGTCAATTTCAAAGCCATTTTTCCGTATGAAGCGCCAACTTTATATGAAAATGTGTTTAATAAACATCAAAGGACTGAGGTTGAACTTTCTGATAAGGGACATTTTAAACCTAGTCATTGTCACTTCAACGTTGTTCTCTAATATGCCTGGACTATAAGTTAAGTTAGGTGTTTTTTCGTTTACATGTTGATGTACATATGTTACTGTGCTGTGTTGAAAGCTGTTTGGTGCATTGACCCCTAAGTTAGAGGTTTTTTGTTACATGTTTATGTGTTCATGTTATTGTGCTGTGGCAAAAGCTGTTTGATGCATTGGTCCCTAATATGTTACTGTGCTGTGTTGAAAGCTGTTTGGTGCATTGACCCCTAAGTTAGAGGTGTTTTTTGTTACATGTATGACAGGGGAGGCTACCGCTCCTTTCACAGCAGACTCTGCACCCGAGTTGTTGGCCTTTAAGTCAACACCGGTGGATTGTGGAACTCTGTGATGGGGTCTGGTGGTTTCCGATTGTCTGTATGTTCATGGATTCCTTTGCGAATGCATAACAGTTTTTATAGGGCTTAGAAATAAGCTCTAAAATTCTCAATCCTGTTTCTTTCTTTTCTTTATTTGCTGTTTAACGTCGTTTTCAACCACGAATGTTACAATCCTGTTTGAGTAGACTTCGCCTCCAAAGGTGATTGTGGTGTTTCGGCACTCGGTTACACATGTTTATGTGTTCATGTTATTGTGCTGTGATGAAAGCTGTTTGATGCATTGGCTTCTAAGTTAGAGTTTTTTGTATGTTCATGGATTCATGTTATTGTGCTGTGTCGAAAGCTGTTTGATGCATTGGCCCTTAAGTTATAGTGGTGTTTTTACATGTTCATGTACGTATGTTACTGTGCTGAAAGCTTTGCTAAAAGTTGTGAAATAGAAGGGAGTCGGGGTACTGAATGCTTACAGTAGCGGTAGGTCATGTACAGGGAACGTTTAACAATCGCGTCACTGTCAGCAATCAAGAGCCAAGCACCAGGGTGACATACTCATATCTTTCAATGGTCGTCACGAAAACCAGTAGAGCGTGGATGAATTTAGGAACCACATTGTCAATTTTTCCCCTTGTCTTTCTAATCAACACTTTCTGCATTTGCCACTTTCGTGCTACTGCAGTACACACAATCTAACTATAATGTGCACATGATCTGTATGCACGACTGACACATGAATAAAACACTCACCAATGGCATACATGATCAGCGTCTTAGGCTCCTCGTCTTTCTGCACCGTAAAGTTGCTGATGTCTGGGGAGAAAGCGATGCAGCAAGACGCTTGGGCCAGGGTCTCCAGCATCTTCACGTGCAGGTGCATCTCCTGTTAAACAGCAAGGCACCAGGTAAGTAAAGGATATGTACACAGGTAAATGATATTACTGATGTTTTTGAATAAACAGCTATTTTCAGCCCTAAAATAATTTGTAACAATTTAGGTCTTATAGGAGGAGTCTGATAATGGAGGTAAATTTACTGACACCACAAATAAAAAGTCTGATAAAATCAGGTCTTATTAAATAAAGAGGGAATTTTTATAACTGACAGACCTGGGAACCCCTGTTTTGCACTTGAGTATTCTCAAACAAACTTGGTGTATTTTCAAAAAAATGAGCGTATTCCACACAGCGTTTGCACATCCATGATTAAAACATGCCTCATGCGCGTCCGTCACACCGTTGATTAAGTGTACCTATACATTTAAAACAAATGCTTTTTTAACTTTTTACTGACAAAAACTGTACCGTATTTGACAGACTACAAGCCGCGACTTTTAAAAAAAAAATTCGCATTGCGGCTTATAAAAAGATGCGGCTAAAACGTTACCTAAACTTGAATAGCATTCACCTAATGGAAGTCGCCGCGGATTTTTATTTCGCTCGATTAGCGATTACCGGTACTTTATTAGCTCTCTACTCAAGACTCGGCGCTTTTCTCTTTCTTTCGCGAATCTTCGTTTGTCAACAAGTCGTCGTGACAAGCGTACAGAGAAACACCGGATGTATCAGGATCTCGAACGCGCGAGATTTCGTTTTTTTGTGTCTCGCGATAGTTGGAGGAGCGAGAGCCGCCATGTTGTGTTTTCGTCTGCTCGAAATTTGCGCAAAAGTCGTAAATGTTCCCAAAAAAGCTTATTCCGGGCGGGACTACATGTGTGTTTTTTTGTTTACAAATTGTGTGTGTGTGTGATATTTGTCTTCAAACTTTTTCACTTTTCTTCTTTGTTTCACTTGTTTATTCTCGGAGCCGATTTCGCCAAATACCGTACTTTCGTTTGCCTGGTTGTTTTGATTGATTGACACGATCCTATTATATTTTTTTCGACGGCGGCTAATATAGTGACGTAATCATGTGCCAAAATTCTGGATCGGCTTCAGGATGGGCTTGTGAAAAAAAGTAGTCTAGGAATTTTTCTCGTATTTTTTTCCCACTGACCGTACTGAGCGTATTCTCGACAATCATGCGTACAAAATACGGCGAAATCGTATGGGTTCCCAGGTCTGAACTGAGGATCTTAAAACAGAGTATTATGTAACCCAAGAAAGAACCAAACATGGTTAGATTTGCTCAAAATCAAGACGATCCTGATACACCTTTCATGTCCATGTCATAATCAATACATTTTCATCTACATGGGTGGGACTGAAAAATGTCATGAATCCTGAATTCAGACAAACCAACCTCAACCGAACAAAAACAAACAAGAAGGGCAAAGCCCATACGACTCACATGCTTGACCTTGACCTTTACATGACCTTGACCTTCAGGGTCAAGGTCAAATAACTAAACCTAGCAATGACATCATACACTAAGAACTGCTTTACACATTTTTCCTACCAAAATACATGTGACCTTGACCCAAGGTCAAGGTCATCCAAGGTCATGCAACACAAAGCTGTTAATTCAAGACATATGAAGTACAATGGTGCTTATTGGCTCTTTCTACCATGAGATATGGTCACTTTTAGTGGTTCACTACCTTATTTTGGTCACATTTCATAAGGGTCAAAGTGACCTTGACCTTGATCATATGTGACTAAATGTGTCTCATGATGAAAGCATAACATGTGCCCCACATAATTTTTAAGTTTGAAACAGTTATCTTCCATAGTTCAGGGTCAAGGTCACTTCAAAATATGTATACAATCCAACTTTGAAGAGCTCCTGTGACCTTGACCTTGAAGCAAGGTAAACCAAACTGGTATCAAAAGATGGGGCTTACTTTGCCCTATATATCATATATAGGTGAGGTATTCAATCTCAAAAACTTTGGGAAAAATAGCTGTTTTTTAGACAACATTTATGGCCCCTGCGACCTTGACCTTGAAGCAAGGTCAAGATGCTATGTATGGTTTTTGGGGCCTTGTCATCATACACCATCTTGCCAAATTTGGTACTGATAGACTGAATAGTGTCCAAGAAATATCCAACGTTAAAGTTTTCCGGACGGACGGACGGACGTCCGGACGGACGACTCGGGTGAGTACATAGACTCACTTTTGCTTCGCATGTGAGTCAAAAAGGGGGCCATAATCAAATCCGGATTTCCAGCATATACCTGAAAAATTTCTTTCTTTACTTTCTTTATGTGGTGTTTAAAGTCGTTTTCAACCACGAAGGTTATATCGCGACGGGGAAAGGGGGGAGATTGGATAGAGCCACTTGCCAATTGTTTCTTGTTCACAAAAGCACTAATCAAAAAGTTGCTCCAGGGGCTTGCAACGTAGTACAATATATTACCTTACTGGGAGAATGCAAGTTTCCAGTACAAAGGACTTAACATTTTTTACATACTGCTTGACTAAAATCTGTACAAAAATTGACTATATTCTATACAAGAAACACTTAACAAGGGTAAAAGGAGAAACAGAAGCCGTTAGTCGCCTCTTACGACATGCTGGGGAGCATCGGGTAAATTCTTCCCCCTAACCCGCGGGGGGACCTGAAAAATCCAACCCATGCATCTAATTTAGCTGGTGTATGAAAAATTTGTCTCTTTTTCCCAAATTCTGTAACATTTGCCACAAAATATGCAAAAAAGACTCACAGCATTGAAGCTGGCCTCTCTCATTTCCAGCTGGTTGGCAGCGAGAACAGCGCGGTTGTTAACGAGATACTCGATCAGGAACTGCAGGTTGTTCTGCAGGGAGGGCACCACGGGACCCTTCTCGTCGGCATCCCGCCACTCTGTGACCACGTCCTGCATGGACGTCAGCATGCACGCTCTGAAAGGGTAAGGTAAGGTCAGGTAAGGTACAGTAAGGTCAAGTAAGATAAAGTAGTCCTGAGAGGTTACCCTCATGCAAATAGACGATTTTGGGAATAACTCTGTCAGGAGCTGCAAGCGTTGTGGAAGAGTTGTGCTCAACTCGTACACTGAACAGGAAACACATGGTCGACCAGTTACAGCCACGATCGCAGCGAAAAACTGACTCCGATGTGTATGTTATGCAGTGTCCAATCGGTATTATGCCCTTTTTTTTTATTTAGAAAATGTGCACATCGGAGCCATGGGGTCATATCAGCAGACACTTTCTTTCTTTATTTGGTGTTTAACGTCGTTTTCAACCACGAAGGTTATAATCAGCAGACACTAAATAACATACACATCGGAGACAGTTATTTGCTGCGATCATTGTTTTAACTGGTCAACCATATGTTGACTGTTTGAAAATATCTTTCCTGTTTGTCTGAGGTTTTGTTAGTGGGACTCCCTTCCGCTTGTAAATCCTGACAGTTATTTCCAGAAAACATCTATTCAGGTTGCTTTCTCCCTGAGAAAAGCAAGCTGCAACCCTCCCTTTTTTTGTGCTGCATGCATGAGTTTGCTAAGTCAACTAAACAAATAAAGTCTCTTGGGATTCCCAATGTGAGTGAAAAACAGATTTTGTTTTACTGTAATCTCTATGACCAAGCCATCACTGGATTTCCTCAAGAAACTCAAGACAAGTTCAAGCCGAAACAGCTGCACACACTTTCATGGGTGAAACCTAAAAAAAATAAATTGACTGAAAAATCTGAGGCAGGGGTCCAGGGGCCGCCCAGGCCCTGGTGGGATACAGGGGCAGCGCCCCGTTGGGGGGTCCAGGGGGGCAAAGCCCCCCAGCTGAAAACAAATTTTGACGTTTTATAGGTAATTTTATGGCCTCTCCTGGGCTCTAAAAAAAAAAAAAGTGACACTTTAATGCCTGTCGAAAACCTAAGAGATGTGATCAGCCTTAAAAAAACATAAAATCTTGGATTTTTATTTTTAGTCCATTCACACTAGTAGTACTAGAGGTCCATTCCAACTTATTCTGCTTAAAAGAGTGTCCGAAAGGTAAAGATAGACTGTGCTGAAGCAAGCAGAGAAATGAGTAATAAGTAACAGCAGATCCTATCAAGTCGATGAGCCACAAAAACAATGCCCTTGTCCAAAAACAACAATTTCCCCAAACAAGTCACACGATCAAGCGCTTATAACATATAATGATACACGCTCAAAGACAAACAACAGAAAATGACAAAACTGATAACACATGAAAAACAGCAGCCATATATCATATACAGTGGAACCCCTCTCTAGCGACCTTGAAAATGTTGACAAAAATCGGTCCTTATGGAGGGGGGTCCTAACAGAGGGAGGGGGCGGGGTCAGGGGGCCACAAAGAAAGTCAGATTTTCTTAAAAAAAGAAAACAGAGAAGTTTGAGTTGCTGACGACCTGCTTCGATTTCATGTTTGACATTGTCCATGGTGTCCACCAGTTCTGGTGCATGTACTACCCTGGCCAAGTTTCCTCTCAAGACATCAAAGAGACCGTCCCATAGGTGGTCGTCTACATTTTTGCTTTTTTTCAATAATCTTATGGTTAGATTTCGCTAAAAAGTACTGAGCGATGGCAGTTTCTCCCTTTTTGTGTCTGTTCACAACATTCACTCGATTTTCGAGAGTTAAATATTTTATTTTATTTGTAGACGCCATTTCGATCTCCACTGCTCTTCTGTCCAAAGACTGTCTATTCTGACCGAGTTGAACGGTGTATGTTGGTCACGTGAGTTTGTTTTCTCAATGATTGGTTTGTGATGTTTACTCAGCCCACCCAACCATCACACCTCTCAGCGGTTTAGTGCCTTTGCTTACGCGAGACGGTTATAACTGGTTATAACCGGTTTGTCAGTGATGCGTTACGCTGACTGAGAGTCTTGGCTTTGTCTGACAAAGTCGTTACACAAGCTGTTAGGTCGGTCCTTAGACGTTAGAGCGGGGTGGTTGCTACACCGGTGACAACTATATAAGGAAACACATCGGTTAAAAAAAAAAAGGGTAGTCGCAGAGGGGGGTCCTTGTGAGGGGTTCTACTGTACAACATGAACACCTGAAGTTAATGTCGTGTTTATTTGATGACTAACCTGAAAACTACACCAAAGATACGCATTGAAGTTGAACCGAAGATCCAAAGATACGGAGCACGGCCCAATGAAAGAAAGAATGAAATGGTCGACGTAAACTTAGACTTATCACGAAGTCGGTACAGCTTTTTTGTGGTGTTTGCTTCTTGCGCGTGCATATTCTTCCCGATAATACCATAATCTCTCACTTTGGAGCAGATGGCACACAAATGTCACGGTGTATCAAGATTCTGAAGCCACTTCCGAAAACACTCTACGGCTTACGCGCGTTTGTTCGGTTGGTCAGCACCGATTAACTCTGTTGAAGCGTTAAAACTGAAAACGGGTATATTCTATGCTTTAATCATTTCATCACTTCATCGGCCCGTCAAAACACGGAAAAAAAGCGGCTTCCTTTGGAAATAGAGCCTTTTATTCGCTGTCAGAGAAATGAAGCGACCCGAAAGTCAGACTCCTGCGAAGTTTTTAACAACAAGACGCGGGCTGTATTCTTACACAAAAGAGTACAGCAGTCCCTCTCATGAACGGACACCCTTGGGCCATAGTAAAACTGTCCGTACATTGCAGGTGTCCGGTTACGGGAGGGGTGACCACACCACCCCCTCCCCCATACACTCACACAGAGACACACAAACAACAGGATTGAGTCTATGCTAATCACTTCTTGTGGCAACTAAACAATGATGGGTACACGTGCACTCAAGTTATCAGTGACTGTCATCAGGCCATTGCGGCTGTGATCTTTGTACCAAGAGCCGGACTGCTCTGTTATCGATTTTGTTGTGGTGAAAATTTGACGATGGTCTGTTCGTACATTGGAGGTATGACCTGCTGTTGTGACCGAAAATGAGTGTCCGCGTCCACGTTTTGCAGGTGTCCGTTTAAGGGGGGGGCAAATATAGAAGGAAAACACTCCGTGCCGAGCAAATGTGTCCGTACATGTCAGGTGTCCGCTCACGCCGGGGGCCGTACATTGCAGGGACTGCTGTACTTCCGTTCAAACCGAAAGCTGAAACCGAATCGCGTCAGCAGTTCAAACGAGTTTCGCGAACATCGCTGCAACTGCAAGTAAAGTGATTTCAAAATATTTTTGGGGGGTCAAAATTTCGGACTGACGGAATTTCCGTCACAACATTTTTACAATTGACGGAAATCCGTCAATTGACGGGCTAGTTTCACCCATGCACTTTGCCATTCAACTTTTTACTCCTTACACATACATTTATTTTGTTTTAAGCTATAAAAATAACTACAGACTCGGAACATAAAGAAGTCTTCAATTTCAAATTATCAGTACTTACTACTATATTTGCCAATGAAAGATTCACAAGACGTACACTTATTTTTGGGTCATATTTACACTCCCACTGTTATATATATCATGCAAGGCTAATGTCATACCTCTCCATGTGGCCAAGCTGCCCCTCTGCCATCACAGCTTTCATCAGACCAGGCACCTGGGCCAACTTCGCTAAGCACTTTTTCCTGCACACACACATAGTTTCAACATGTTTTCAACACTTTCTATGACAATTTTTAACTGAAAGGCAATATCAACAAACTCACTAGAGATCTAACTACGGACGGACGAACAGACAAACAGAGCAAAACCTATACACCCCAGAAAATAAAGGGGTGTAACTGAAATAATTGAATGATACCATGGAAATCCCCCCCCCACAATTTCCACACACACAGCACAAATAGTGACATACTCTCTCACACAGCCCATTACACTGACAGTTTTACCAACACGACTCACCAAATGCCAACTAAAGCTCTAACTTCTAGGTTGTGTTTGCCTGTACGGCAGACATCAGAACAGCCCATGAGTTCTGTGCCTCTTATAGACCACACACACATACACACACCCATCAGACAGTGCAAACACACAGGGACACTCTCTTCCCACAGCCAAACGCACTGCATGGGTGGGACTGCCGAAGAAGAAAAAAAAGGCCATAATCAAATCCGGATTTCCGGCATATATACATACCGGAAGGATCCCACCAATGGCACTGAACGTTTCAAGGCTGCATGTGGGGCCCTAAAGGTCTGCATGAACTTTCCAAGACTCTTCAGACATGTATTTTTGTTCCCCCGACACATTGCTGCTGGAACACCCATCAAAAAGCAGGCTTCCGACATATTCACACGCACCCACCAGCAATTCTATCAGCCCACAAACTCACCCAAACTCTAGCTTCCACGTTGTGTTTGCCTGGATGGCCGAGACCATGACGGCCCAGTTCACTGGCTCTTCCAGGAACCTGGGGTTCCTCTGCCACTGGCGGGGGAGGCAGGCCTCGATCAGGAAGCTGGTGATGTTCAACACCTTGGTGCTCCTCTCCTGAACAACCTCGGGCTCTCCCTTGGTCATGTCCAACCAGCCCCTGAAAATGTGCATAAACAAAACAATTTTAAAGCAGCTGTTTTGATTTGATCATGAAAGTTCAGAACAATCAAGAATTTGTTGATGATATAACAGAAAAAAACTGCTGTTGTTTTTTCTTGTTTCTGCTCGAGTTGTCATGTTGTCTATTTGTGTTTCACTGTTAGCTGGAAAAAAACAGACATTTTGTTTTCGCAAGTGACTGTTTATCTCTCAAAAATGCCTTTAACTGTTGTTATTTGAATTCCACATCAGTCAAAAACGCATGTCTAGACAACTTGGTAACCATCTGGAAAAAGAGCATCTCCGCACAGACAAATGCTGCTCTGTTTTGACTTCAGTTAACATACACACACGCTGGCCCTATCTGCTGACAGTAGCATTGCCACATCGCCCAGCGTCAACTGAGGACACAGTGAAAAGGCACTTTTTTTTCACTTTGAGTGAAAAATAATTGGCATAATTGATGTTTGTGAGTCACATGTTATGTATCAAATAAAAAAGGAATGAATAAAGAAATGATTCAAAAACAAAGTTTACTGTATGAAATTAATAAAAGATGTGTTTTGGAATATTTAGAGTGTGAAAGTGCGTGTTCGTCTTCACTGCCTCTCGCGGCCATTTTCGCGTCACTCTTAGCAGACGACCAGTTCATTTCAAACTGCTCGGAATACCGTAATTTTCATTGGAGGGCTGTAATATTTTGCAACCAATTAGAGAAAGCCTTACATCTTTCCTATACAAAAAACCGCAAACCACCGGAAGCTACATTTCCGTCAGCATGTCGGTGAATATTACTCGTGTGAGTTTCACTAAAATTTGGTCTGAAAACTTCTATCGGCATACACGGTTAAAATGCAGTTTATAAAACATTAACTTCTGTTTCATTTAAGCCAAAAATCAAAAGAATCGAGCGAGAAATGACTTATTCCCAACGATTATGCTGCGCAAAACTGGACCCGAAAAATGCGAAACTCGGCCGATCAAAAGCCTGAAGAGGTTGCGATCTCGGCTCGCTCAAAGCAAAGTGATTTCGAACTAAAATGACCATATCTCGAGAACTACTGCACCGATTTAAATAAAACAAATTGCTATGTGCTCAGAATGTTAATCTCTTTAAAATGGTGTGTTTCTTGTCATTCAACCATTAATTTCAAAATTTCATGTCATTGCCACAGCAATCATGTAATTAGCTACTAGCTTTGTCCTCAAATGACGCCCAAAATTTCTCAACTAAAATGACCATATCTCGAGAACTACTGCACCAATTTAAATAAAACAAATTGCTATGTGCTCAGAATTTTGATCTCTTTAAACTGGTGTGTTTCTTGTCATTCAACCATTAATTTCAAAATTTCATGTGTCATTGCTACTGACAGTGACACTTTACTCAGAAACTGCAACGATTCACTGATCATTCAGGGGAGTCAAAAACTGTTGCTTCTAAATATGCTCATTGTGTATTATACCAATTAACTGCTGAATAAAACATTATATAAAAAAACATAATTATGATTACCTGGCCGGCATTTTGCAAGCTAGCCACACGATCTTGAGATAAGTTCTTTATCGGTTTCATAAGTGTTTGTCTGTCTGTCACCTTCAAAGACCTTTGGGTCGACGTACTAGTAAATGTAACGTTTTGTTTTGTCAATAATAAACGGTCCAGTTACCTACCATTCTATTTTTTTATTGTGAATTTTGGAACGTCAGCAGTCTATTTGTTTTGGGATTATGAATAAAACACTGTTTAAACCCAAAACTGCTCAGCATCCCACACACTCACTTGAACTGCATGTGGAAGTGGTCCCAGACCAGGTCCTGGTTTTTCTCAGAGTTGGTGGCCAGATTGGCCAGGAACTGGATGCCGACGGCCAGCAGCTGGATGAGCGACTCACCCTCGTAGTGCTGGGTGGCCGCGTCCAGCACGATGCGAGTGCACTCCATCACCTTACTCCCCTGCACCCCGCCAAACTCATCCTGCACCTGATGGGCACAAAATGTCATAGAAAAGATTTACCAATGTGGGTTGATGTTCGGGATGTTCAGAAAAAAGGCTATTGTCAGTATTGAGGATACGAAATAGACTAATTCAGGAAACAACTGTCAGCAGTCTGTCAGGTTTGTATGGGTTGTTTTCAGTGAGTCAAACTGTCCCATGTGATATTATTAAAGGCCAGTCATTAGCGTGTCAAAAATATGTGGACAAGGAGCATGTGTAGAAAGCTTGCCTCACTATAAGCAAGAGTATTCACTCTTTGACAATCCATACAAACCTGACAGTTATTTCCGGAATTAGTATAATCAGCATCCTTTGAATAGTCTCTTTGTCATATTATTAACCATGCTTTGGTCAAAAACGGAATCAATCTCAACTAATATTTTTTTATTTTGCTGAATTCTTCTTGCATTGCATCTGCATCAAGTGAAAGAAACCATAGGTGCTACTGCTAGGAAAGCCTAAGTAGCTTCATTTTCAACACTTGCTGTGTATACCTGACACTGTGACAGAATATCACTATCACTATCACTATCAGCGTACAATAATATGCAGGCGACTAATATCACAGTATCAACGATACACAATTAACTTTGCAGTATCAGAATCAATCATTCCAGACAGACTCATGGGTGGGACTGAAAAATGTCATGAATCCTGAACCTCAATCAAACAAACAAAAACAAAACAAAAAACAACAAAAAAAGAGAAAAAAACACAGGCCATTATCCAATCCGGATTTCCGGCATATATACCAGAAGAATCCCCTTTCAAGAGTGAGAATGTACTTTAATTATAGTTGCAAGACTCACACTTACAGCAAACAAAAGATAAAACATTCTAAACACCTGAAAATTGACTTTGCCGACACAAAGCGCACTAACGTATTAGATTAGAGCAGTATCATGTCAAGAATTGGATAAATTGTACTTGTAATAATTTGTGCAGATAACTGGAAAACTATAGCACTCTCTGTTAAGACAGGCGCAGTGGCGTGGTGGTAAGACGTCGGCCTCCTAATCGGGAGGTCGTGTGTTCGAATCCCGGTCGCTGCCGCCTCGTGGGTTAAGAGTGGAGATTTTTCCGATCTCCCAGGTCAACTTATGTTCAGACCTGCTAGTGACTTAACCCCCTTCGTGTGTACACGCAAGCACAAGACAGAGTGCGCACGGTAAAGATCCTGTAATCCATGTCGGAGTTCGGTGGGTTATGAAAACACGAAAATACCCAGCATGCCTACTCAGAGCGCCATAATAGTCAGAACATTGACCCTGGGCGTCCAATGGAAGACGAGAAGAAGAAGAAGTAGTAAGTACAGTACCTGAGAGTTGGCAGCACAGCTGGTGCGCATTATCCTGTACGCATCCATGAGGAAGAAGCGAGCATCCTCCATCTCCACCTTGTTGCTCCCCCCGATCTTGTCCTTCAGCACATCCAGCACCCCAATCATCTGGTTCACAAACTTGCAGCAAATGTCGTCGCTGAAAACAAAACGCACAAAACATTCAGACAAAAACACTAAAGCTCTTGCAGGCAAACTGAAAAATGAGACAGAAGGGGGGGGGGGGGGGGGGGGGGGGGGAGGGGAAATAACACAAAAAACAACAGAGGGAGGGCACAGCATTCAAAGGTGAGAGAGATTCTGTACAGGCTTCAACTTATTGCATCTGGTCACGTAATATATGCATTTGCTTGAGTGCGTGTCTTAGTTGTATGTTTTGAATTGTTTCATGCCAAGAAATTCTGAATAAAATGTTTAAACCAACTTATTGCATCGTCTTTTGGAAACGGACACCAAAAGTCACTATGGAGCATTGTCCTCAGGACAATGTTCTTACCATCGCTGTACTACAGATACCATTGTTTTGTCATTGGTATAAATGTACTACAAATGAATCAGTCAATCACTGACACTGAGAACTTTGCTATGTCCAGTTGCATTCTATTGGCGAGTCATTGGTTTGAATTGAACTAAGCTGTTTGGCAACAGTAAGTGGTGCCTGGTGGTGATGTTTTGTGTGGGGATGACTGATCATGTGCAATCAGCACAGATTCCATGTGGTCTTGTCAGTGTTACCTCCTCACACTGCAGCCCTATTACATCCCTTTCCTTAATTTCAAAGCCCCCCGAAGGCACAGTTTGGATGCCTATATGGTTGATGTTTTGAAAAAGGTTTGTGCCGTAAACTTCCCATTTGGATGACAGTCACAGTATTGGCGTTAACCGGTAATAACTAGTATTTTACCGGTTGAAATGAAAAAATACCTGAACAAAAATGGCTGCCGATGTGACCTACCGGTTGATTTTGTAACTACCGGGTTTTTTTCACTGGTAAAACAACAAAACCAGTAGTCAGAGTTGGACTCTTTCTGGTTTCAATTACCAGCCTATCGTTTTTTTCTGGACTGTTTGCATCATAACCGTTTGCGTACCAGTTTGAAAAAATACTAGCGACATCACTGAGTCACCTACGAGTGTAAAATACTGTCAAGCATGAGTACATTCATCACAGCAATTGCAATGGACTGGAGCAAACTGAATTGTTTGTCAAAAAGATGTTGTTGCAAATAGAGTTTCTCAAGGACTTTATAATAGCTTGTCACTAACATTTACTGTCCTGTCATAAAATCAACTTGTCATGTTGCTAAAAGTAAAATATAACATTTGCGACAAATGCCCACCCTTGTTTTTGTCACTGCTTGTTTCATGTTTTTGAGTGAAAACACTTCTCTATGTTAAGTTGCTACTCCACCCTTATCGACCTTTCAAATTATAAATAATAGCTTTCACCTACCACATTTTAAGCATTTCTGTACTAATTGTGTTGTACTGGAGTTTCACTTTCCAATGATATGAATGATTCATTAATTGTGAATATAATTGTCCTGTGTAAAAGGGGTTCCTCCTTAAAGTCAGACACACTTTTTACATAAGTGTGCTGATCATGACAAAAACAGACAAAAGCTAGGGAAACCATGAACTCATTCTATTGTTTAAGCTTTTGATCACATGTCTTGTTTTTAAGACAAATGCACTTCAGAAGTAAAGAGGTCAAATGTGCCTAATGCACAGTACGCACTAAGGTGTACTTAAGTCACTCTGCTCATGAAAGAAGGGATCAAGCCTTTCACAAGTTAAAGAAAAGAAAAGAGCATGTTCTACAACATAATTAACCCCCAATACTGCAAAAATAATAAAAGGATATGGTCATCACTCATCAGTAACTTCTAATGAAGTCATGAAACAAAACCCTTGAAGTTGAACAGATCTGATGATGGCACTGGCAGACTGTTTGGGAGACAGAAGTTTTCAGTTCTGCCATCAGTAGAAAAAGAAAGTTTGATCCCAAAAGAAGGGTGCAGCTCGACAGACATGGGAACAGCACAAGCTAAAACATCTGAAGATGAGGCCGCTCATACAAATTTCCTCTGAACTCTCGTGAGAGAACAATTGTTTGCTGCAACGTTGAAAGTCAAGCTACCAGTACCACCCACATACCTGACTGTATTCAGAACTCTGAAATTTCTTAGTTGAAATTGTATGTAGCAGGAACTGACCTAGTTGTTTCAATCACGAAAGCATTGGACGATAAGCAATACAGACCGTCATAGTCATAAACACAAATTGAAATTGGTAACGAGGCAGAATTTCATCATCATCCGAAATTGTGTCCCAAGCATGTCCTAAAAATACTCCACAACCTATGAAATTGAAAATCGCCAACCAAAAAAAGTATAAGCCTGGCACGGACACTCTTGTTGTAAAGAAGCATGCATGCCTCCACAAAAATGTGTATGCTTACAGTTACAAACTTAAAAATGTGTGACAGTTCAGGTCACAGTTCTATTATCAGCCGCCACAGACTTTCTGACTCACATATTGTGTGAAAAACATCCAGAGAAACAACCCTGATATTGATAACATAGCTTTGGCTGACACTGGGGTTTTGATTCAAACATACAATAATCAAGGCTGTCCATGTAACGGCCCCCCCAAAAGATACGGACGTAATCTACTCCTTGTTGTCAATTATCATTAAGTGATTAACCTCTCAATTCAACTTCTTTTTAATAAGATTGATGTTCAGAAAAGGGACTTGCTTGGGTAGACATGAAAAGGCTTAGTCGGGGAGGATTTGGGAGGGGGTCAAATGCAGTTGCGAAATATCTATAAGTAATTTGGAGATCAAAAATATGCTATATTTCATGTGTTTAAGAATAGTAGTCTATATTTAATAATTTAATGACAAAGTAGCGTTTTTATGCCAATTCCATTCCAGTCCCATCCCTGGATGTTGATCTAAAATGGCATCTGGACCTTTCCACACATAACGACAACAACAACAACAAAATTAGGTCCCCATAGTATACATCCACCATGTCATGTGCTGCCATGACTTATGCACTGGACCTAGCCTATGGAAAAAATTATGAATTTCAATTTCAACATTTCATTTTCAAAGTATCTTTCAAACAACATTCAGAAAGGCTCTGGAGTAACTTAAATGATAAGCAGAGCGAATACCATGCTGTAACACTCAATTTACAAGAAGTAGTTTCACTCAGTTTGCCTTAAAATTTGACACTGAGCCATTTTTCTACTCAGTATTCTCAGTAGTTTTTTTCTTCTGTGGTTGCTTCATTTTACACGTTTTTTTGGCATCGGTTCACATGGGTTACGAAAAACGTTTTCCTAAAACTCTATGAAAAAGTGAAAACTTCTCGAACAAACATATTCATAATGTATCATGAAAACTGCAAAAATTCCACGATGTGGTTAACCGTTTGCAGTTCTCAAGGCCTCTCATCGCGACTCACCTGGCATTTCCCAAACGTGGAGTTTGTTTCGAAATTGGGTACAGATCCGAAGTGGCAGCCCTGAAGTTGCCGACTTTCAGGTTTTCAAGACATTTACAAAGGTTTTCTTCGAACGTGATACTCATGATAAATGGATTTTTTCAATTTTAAGGCTAGAAAATGAAGTCTTTGTGCTCTGAAAAGTAAGTCGTCTGCCTTCACGTTGGGTCAACTTCCGCTGAGGGTTGAGCTGCGAGGTGACAAATGTTCTTATTTTTCATTGGTCGATTTTGCTCGAAAGTATGCACATGACCTTTAACCTGTTCAAAATGGCTTCTATCGGCACTGTCAAGGTGGGCATGACCTAGAAAAAGATTTATTGTGCTGTTCTGCTTTCATGACAGACTTTGAAAACAAAACTGATTGAAAGAAAGGGTCCTCTTCTTCTTTTTTACATGCCATATATGTTTGTTTTACAGCATGCAGTCAACTAAAGTGGGTTTGTCATGTGCCCAAATCTGACATAGACTTCATGGACCTTTGCACCGGATTTCTGGAAGCCAAGAAATATTTTAAATCACAAAACAATCTTGATAGTCACTGGCATCACGTAAAGGACTACTTATCTTTACTATATAAGCTTAAATATAACTATGCCTGTCCATTTTTCCTGCAATTTTGTGTGTGGATAAAGTGCCAGGGATGATGATTTTGTTTAAACTGAAGGCAATATATATCAATACTGAGACACACTGCATGGGTCACTTACACGAGGTCCGCTGTTGTTTATTATGTTGATCATACATGATTGTATTGACAAAGAAATAAAATGTTTGCAGGTGACAAATACATAAATATATGGCTGCTCAGAGGATACTTCACCATCAAATACCGATAAATCTTTATGGTCAGGAAAAAAGCAAAATTATGTCCCACCCGTAAAAAGAGTACGTTTGATCAACAATTGAAAGAACAGAAAGGAGACAGGATTTTATGGACAATGTAAATGGTCTAATTTAGCTGCATGTTGGCCAAAAGACAAGGCAGGAGTCTTCAAATGCAAAGTTTTAACTTCATTTCAAATTGGATTCTCAATATATGGTGATCGAAGGAGCAGTTTGATTTTCTTTTTATCAATTCCACATTCAGAAAGGGGGGGGGGGGGGGGGATAGATGAATAGATAGATTTTGTTTTGTTGTTTGATTTTGTTTTCAATTTTGTAAACCTTGATTTGTTTTTAGTTGTGGAAAAAGTTTGGTCAGTATGCAGGTGTGGGAATGTAGTAGCTAGACAGTCAAAATATAATCAGTTGAATTACCTTAAACCAGCACCCCGTTTCGCAGTGTAAAACGTCCCGTAACGTTTTACCACCGCGCCTATGAAACCCTTCGCCTTCCGTGAGCGTTCAGCGGCGCCACGAGACAGCTTTGCGAGGTAGTGCAGATGAGGCAAAAATGGCGGCCGTAGTGTTTTGGTTTCATTCCAACGATAAAACTTTCTTTGATACGACGGTTCTAGCGCATCAATTTCAACAATTAAGAAATGATGAAAAAGTATTTCAACTCTAGATCATTTTGAAGTTATACTATGACTGAAAATGTTTCTTATAACGATCTACAACTTTGTCATCCAAAATTTCTTCACTTGTAACCGATGCCTGTTTCGTCTGTCAAACCGGATCGCATCGCTCATGGGCTGACATTCGTCCGCCATCTTGAATCCGCCCGCACAAAAGCATGTCGTTTCCCAAGCACAGAAAGCGACTTTTGTGGGCGCTCTTAATTGTTAAGAAACGAGGTGCAGCATTATTTGTTGCTGCAGACCTGGGAACTCATACGATTTCGCCGTTGTTTGTACGCTTGATTGTGTAAAATATTATCAGTACGGTAGGTGGAAAACAATTACGATGAGAACAATTCTTAAGACTGTTTTTTTCTGTCTCTTTTAATAACTTGATAACTCTGCATTTGATCAATGATTGCAGCTTTTGTCATTACACATTAAAAAATTTATTTTATTTTTAAGGTATTGGTAAACTTAATTAAAGGTGCAACGGACGCTCGCGAAGCATGCTTGAATCATCGATGTTCAAATGTTGTGTGGAGTACACTTATTTTTCCAAAGATACACCAAGTTTGTTTGAGAATACTCCAAATACAAAACAGGGGTTCTCAGGTCTGTTGCTGCCTTTTTGAGATTACAATTTCTACCATAATAAAATCAAATGTTGATCGATACACAGTGATCAGGAGTCTTCAACTGAAAATAAAAATTAATTAGAAGAAGCAGTTCTAAGCAGAGCTGACAAGTTCAAACATTCCATCAGAAATTTGGGAGGGATTATGGTGGAAGACTTTAGCAACTTAATTAGTCTGGACTCTCAATCCTAAAGGAGAGGACTTCAGCGATCTAAGTTAGTGTTTCACAGGATTCATGACTGGAAGTGGAATCGGTTGGATGTTTCAGAATAATTTTTTGTGAGCACACGCACACACACACACACACAGACACACATATGCACAGAAGCCATTTGATACAGTCAAACCTGCCCTGGCGACCATTTCTCGAAAGTGACCAACTAGCTGCCCATAACGACGGTCGACCACGCAACAATTAAAATCTAAGACACGTTGTTCTTCCAGATATGATTCGCCTTAATTTCCATTGCGACCTCCTATAACAACCAGTTTTGGTCAGTCTCTTTGGGTGGTTGTTTAGTCAGGTTCAGCTGTAATTTTCAAGCTTAATCAAACCATATCCATGTTTGCATTGGTGGGATTCTTCCGGTATATGCCGGAAATCCCGATTCGATTATGGCCTTTTTTTCTCTTTTTTTGTGTGTGCTGTTGTTGTTAGTTCAGGTTGAGGTTCAGGATTCATGACATATTTCAGTCCCACATATGATGATAGCATTATTTGGATTGTAAGTTATAGTGTTTGTAACATAGTTTGTTCAATAATTAAGATCTTATTTGATTCATAACTTTGTTCAGGGAATGGTGGGTCTGGTGACCGGAGCTGCTTCAGGCTTGGGTCGGGCAACTGCCGAGCGTTTTGTCAGAGAAGGAGCAAAGGTCATCCTCTGCGACCTTCCCAGCTCAAGTGGTCAAGATGTCGCAAAGTCCCTGGGAGACAACTGTGTTTTTTCTCCGACTGACGTGAGTATTGCTAAGATTGGACTTGAAGTGATCAAACTAATTCGCAGGCTACTGCAAATTACTTGAAGAGTTACAGTACTGTACTTGGCATTGTGATTTGAATACAGTGAAAACCTCCCTTTTAAAGAGCTCCAATCCAAGATACCCCCCTCCCCCCCTTTTTTTAATTTTTTTTTTTTTTAATTTTTACTGTCATGCTTATCTTTTGTAATTGTTTTACGTTTGTATATATATATGTATTTAAGATTAAAATAGTCCCTCTCTGGGCGAGGGCTGGTTGAAAAGAAGCTCGTTTATATTGCTTATGCCACAACCCTCGTAAAATAAAATTTGATTTGATTTGATTTGATTTGATTTGATTAATCCCATTTCCCTTTTATGACCTTGTGTGTTCAGATTTTCCGTTCATAATCTCTGTAAATTTACCTCTATTTAAAGACTCGACCTGATTTTTCAGATTTTTTTTAAGGTCCTAAACAATTAGGAGTGGAGCGGGTCCACTGTATGCAGTAGTGGATTGTAGCAGGAAAATCCCGATGCTTCTCTGTTCATGGAGAGCGTTATAAACAGCTTTCTGTTGATTTTTAGACAAGAACAAATGTGTATCAATTTTTCTTTGAAATATATGCTTCATAATGAAAAGACACTTTATCAGTGAATGTTTGTGTTTGTCTGTGTGGGTGCAGATGTGCATGCATGTTTATGCGGTTTGATTATGATGACTTTTACAGAGGATCAAGTTCAGAAACTAGCTGATTTTTCAGTTCACACAACAGTTGATGAGATGACATTTCCTTCTTAATGGCAGATCTTTTGATCCATCTTTTTTCTTTTACCTCCAACAGGTGACATCAGAGGCAGACGTGAAGCAGGCCCTGGCTGTTGCACAAGAAAAGTTTGGTCGTCTGGATATGGCCATCAACTGTGCGGGGATTGGTGTGGCCTTCAAAACCTACAACTTCAACAAGGACAAACCACACAGTTTGGAGGATTTTGCCCGTGTCCTGACTGTAAGTCCTGTATGGTTGAATGTTCCTTGAGCTGGGGTGCAATATGAGTATTTGAACACACATTAATGCAGCGCAGGGATAATGGCAAAAATCAGCACAGAATAGGTCATTTGATCGAGTTTTCATAAAATAAGTGCGTCATTTTTAAAACTTAAAGAGTACGTTAGCCACTGCTACTCTTCAGCAGCAGTCGCCTGACAAACTCTGAACTAACTTGATCGATCTTTTCATTATTTAGTGTGAATGACCAGTAACTCATGCAGCATCCTAGACCTGTGAGTAAATATGTGTTGTTGGAGGGGAAGGGAATCTTTTTTCTCCAGATATGGTCAGTTTATTGTAAGTGAATTCATCAGGACATTCTAAATTTACAATGATTGAAGCGATGATACTAAATTTGCAGCAATCATCACTAGATTACATGTATCCTTACTTCCCCAATGCGTAAATGCGTAATCAGGCTGTAGGCTCTGCTGCTATGCATGTGAAATTCAATGAGTACAATGGCTTCCGTTTTAAGAGCACCAACACCCGCACCCACTCCTACCCCACCATCAAAAGAGAAAGAAAAGGAAGAGAGAGAGTCTCAAAATGGAGGTAAATTACTGACTTTATGATGACAAAACCTGAGAGAAAAAATTTCATAGAACAGAGAAAGTCATTATAGTGACAGCATTTTACTGCTCAGAGATTTTTGTTGGCTGAAATGATTTTCATTATTTTGATTGTGTGTGTGTGTGTGTGTGTGTGTGTGTGTGTGTGTGTGTGTGTGTGTGTGTGTGTGTGTGTGTGTGTGTGTGTGTGTGTGTGTGCTCACATCTGATTTTTTTTAAACTGTTTTCTTTTCATCGTTTCTTAATCATTTTCATGTCTTCAATTTCCCTGTAGGTTAATACTGTTGGCAGTTTCAACGTGATACGTCTTGCTGTTGGGTTGATGGGCAAAAATGAACCGAATGCAGACAAACAGCGTGGTGTAGTGGTTAACACAGCCAGCGTAGCAGCCTATGATGGTCAGATGGGACAAGCGGCGTACTCTGCCAGCAAAGGTGCCATAGTGGGTATGACACTCCCCATCGCCAGAGATCTTGCCAATCAGGGGATCCGTGTTTGCACAGTTGCTCCAGGTTTGTGGAAAGATGTGTGTGTGTGTGTGTGTGTGTGGGGGGGGGGGGGGGTTGTGAGTGTAAACCAAACCTAGTTGTAATTAATAAGATTCACCAGTTGCACCCCCATTTGACTTAAAACCATCATGGTTTGTTTTAGAATGTAAGTGTGTGTGTGTCTCTGTCTCAGAATGTTGTAGTATCAACATGTCCACAAAGTAACACCTGTTTCAAGCTCATGTTGTTGATGACACATTTCTGTTAAATATTCATTCGATACATATTTACAATACTGCTCTGTATTTTCCAGGTCTTTTTGATACACCATTGCTGGCGAGCCTACCCGAGAAGGTCAGGACATTCCTAGCAAGCACCGTTCCCAACCCCAGTCGTCTTGGACACCCGGATGAGTTCGCTCACCTTGTCCAATGCATCGTGGAGAATCCCATGATGAACGGAGAAGTGATAAGAGTGGATGGTGCTCTGCGTATGATGCCTTAGGTCTGGGAAAAAATATAGTACTGTGATGGCAAATCTGTTGGCTAAAATTTACCCTTACACGGTGTGAATGATTGTTAGGATCTATACTTTTCTGATATTTTTTTCCAGTGAAGATCAGCTGAGACAGAAGAGAGTGTACTTTTTGAATGAAAATAGGCTATTTTATATAATCATGTTTGATTTGTTATAGGATGCATCAATAAGTTTTGATGTTGCAATTAGTACAGTTGAACCTGACCTGGCGACCACCTCTTGCTAACGACCACCTGCCCATTGCCTCGATCCAGCCCAATAAAGAATACCTGACAACATTTTTCCCAATATGATTCACCTTACAACTTTTGGTTTGTCCCTTGGGTGGTCGTTATGGTGTTTATGTTCAACTGTAGTAATAACACTGCTAACATGCATTACAGAATCCCCGTAATTATGTGGACTTGGAGAAATTTAATTGTGACAGAAGAGAAAATTGATAGACCTGCAAGATGTGTTGAGTATTATGATTATGTACTTTGTAGAGGGATCAAGAATTTGTCATTGGACTGTGTGGCATATTAATTGTTCCATTCCAGTGCCATTTGTTTAGCATTCAGTTACTTTTCGTTGATGACACAACCATTTGCCTGCCAAACGGTTGTGTGACGTGTCTAGTGTGTTGGCGAAGTGTCTTGTGCTTGTCACTTCTCGCTTTCAGCCCTCACCGCTGGCTAGCGCCGTCTGTCCTTTTTAGGACAACGCGAAAAGAGAGCAGAATGTGTCAGTCTCTCCTGCCAGTATAATAACCTCTCCACAACAAGCCCTATGTAGTGCCTCCATCGCGGCGACAGACGTAAACTGGGTACCGCAAGGCCCCAGGCTAGACTACAAGGACTCGGAGGAGGTTGGCCCCTAGACGTGCGGCATGCAGGCCCACCGGTGTGTAGAAACGCCCTTGTGCCCACGAACCAACCCCCAGCTATGGGTCAAATAGCCGGGCAGGATAGGCTCGTCAACCCTGGCAGACAGCTATCCTAAGAGAAGACCACTCTGAATTCAAAACGAGGGTAGAGGAGGCTCATCATCCATGGAAGGAAACTCGTCTAGGAGAAGGAAAACTCCGAAATGAAACCCACGCAGTCCCTCGAAGACGGAACGGCACTGGCCTTTTTAGGCAGGGAGCAGACCGGGTGCCTACGCTACTTTCAACAAATGGTTGTGTCATCAACGAAGTTACTTTTCAAAACCATGTATATATCATTTTGATTGATGTGAATTCATTACTTACAGATTTAGTAAGCTGCGATAAAAGTACTGAAAGTTTGTTTCTTTTAACATAATGTATGAGATTGATGAACAACATTACATCTACGACTCTCTTATGTGAGATTATTTGTTCAATCATAACAAGAAACCATGTAGAATAAAAGTGATTATGCTAGTCATGTATCATCTTTTTTGAGCGCAAAAGATTGTCATGCTGTTTTCAAGATTTTAGCTTGTACGTGTACCGTTATTTTGGGGTCAGGACACTTGTGGAACTTGTGTGTACCAAGCTTCTCTTTTGATCTTGAAAAGTCGGCACTCAGAAAGAGATTGGCATTGGCAGTCGGCTTTATACTGAAACTTATTTCAACTTGCAGACACAATTTGCCGTCGTTTTAGCAGATCTGCTGAACTTATTTTAAGATAGAGGAAGGCGATGCCAAAAACTACCATAAAAAGACAATGTTCAGAAATAACTCTGTCGGGTGTGAATGGGTTGTGATTGGGTAAGTACCCTGCTTTTCTGGGGACAAATAGTTGACATGTGGTTCTTGTAGAGGTGCTTGAAACAAACCCCTCGCTAGTGACTGCCAGGCCTTTAATGTCATGTGATGTTATCTGTCCCTGAAAAACCAAGGGTACTCATTCTTTCATAATCCACACAAACCCGACAGAGTTATTTCCCGTATTCATCCATTGCTTAAACTTCTGAGGTCTTGACAGCAAATTGATCAAAGAAAAAAAAATTACTATTATTAGCAACTTCCCTTGCACAAGGCAATAGAAACAATTCAGCAACATTTTGCAATAAAGCAGGTTAATTACATCACAAGGACAACTATGGACAAAAAGGTGGATAGTACATTTTCATGACATTTTATTTATGGCACAGACGTTTTCTGTCATTTATCACACCATAGTACTGCAGGCCAATCTCTGTGCAGAGTTTGTCAACTGTTACATTGTTCAACATGCACTGTCTCCTCTGTTCTTGCTCTTCGTATTTTTCAGCACACATCAGTTTTCACAACACCCAAAACAGTTTTGATGGATCAGCTAGCTAATTTACACCGTATATTTACAAGAACAGACACATGTAACACAGTAAAATACATGTAGTTCTAGTTGTTGCCAGGTTGTCACACGTACACATATCATTAGAGCACATACAGTAAGATTATCTCAAGCCTCAAGGCAAGTTTCAATGTACATAGTACAAACATGAACTTCTTGACACAACAATAAAATGAGACTTTAAACACTAATAGCACTGTTGGTGTCACATTGCACACAGCCCTTAAAACTATTAATTGTGCGAGACTAGTTAAAAAAAACAAAAACGATTAAACACACAGAGTGAAGAGTAAACCTAACATTCACTATTCACCCTCCCCACTTAACACCATCAACTGAAAGGAACAAGATATCATCATGGACATTTAACTCTAAATCTGTCCTGTTCCATGATTACACTGCAGAAGGTTGTACCAAACATATCTATAGTGCCTTGACAACTGCAGAAGTACACATTTTTTCCATCTTGTTCATTTCCTTTCCAATACAATGTGTAGATCTTATGGTCACAAAAACAAAAACAATTTGATGGTAAAACAATGCATCTAAGTTAACTAAGTGCAACCATAGACCATTTATCCTGGACCGCCCTCTCCGCTCTTTCTCTCTATTACGAGGTAGCGGCCTCTCGCATTTAGGAACCTACGCTTACATGGCCTTTCAGAAATCAGGGGGATGTCATATCCGGTGTCGATTGTAAACATGGACGAAGTTGCCGAGGTAAGTTCTGAAAATGCTAAAATAAACTCAGCTAAAGTGCATATGGAACATGTTTTTCGATGAGTTTTGTTAAGTTTAGTTTTGAGTTTTGGAAAATCCAGTTCATTGTCACCTAGCTCCCATTGTCACAAATAACTGGAGCGTGCTTTCTTTTCACTGTCTTCGAATTGCTGGCCTTTCGAACCGGACTCTGAGTGCCCCTGAAAGTCGAGCGTCGTAACCTCGAAGGGTCACGTGACGAGTTGGCGGTCCAGGCTATTTGGTCTATGGTGCAACCAATTAAACAATAGTTCGTATTTGTCTATTCTTTGGTCTAGCCACTGGGCCGACATATGTCTTGAATTTTGTGGCTGGGCATTTAACAGGCAATCACTCGGTAAGCCTTGAAAACACATTTCACTGTAGTGGAACCCCCCCTTTTAGGAGCCTTTGTGCTAAGAATCCCCGGCCCAACCCCAACCCCCTTTCAACACCTTACTTGTACAGATTTTCTCTTCAAACCCTTTGTAAATTTAGCCCACCCTCCCTTTTCTAAGACCTCATTTTTGGCTCACGTAAGTGTAGCCTATGCGATGCTAACTTTTGTCTGTCTGTGCGTGCGTGCGTGCGTGTGTGATAGAAACTTTAACATTTGACTGAACACCGAAATACTAATTTTACCGGGTTATTATCCAAGCAACAGCTTCAAAATATTGAAGCAATGATCAACATTTCGTCGGCACGTATGTAGATAAAGTGTGTATGCAAAGAAAACGGGTGGTGGTGGGTTTTTTTTTTGGGGGGGGGGTTGACTGGTTTGTGTTGTGTGTGGTATGTAGACCAGGTCAGGGGTCAAGGTTAGGTCAGATCGCGTGAAGGATTGTGGTATAGATTCACTTTTCAGTTCTAACCGAGCTGCATTCGCCGATTCAGGGAAGACGATTTCACATTGTTCGGTTTCGTAGCGGCTCCAGAAAAAATAGATAAAGAAGATACCAAAAAAGATTTCCTACAGGTTGATCTGCACAGAGTGTTTTCAGTGTCTGCGCGAGGAAGCGCTGTCGAAAGGGCATTTTCGATCTCAGTGGCAGTCGTGTCCCCGTAAGTAGGCTACAGACAGACAGATCTAGATCTAGCGTCTCCCACTCTTGCACCGTGTCTATGCTTACTGTGTGTGTGTATGTGTGACGGAGTGATTGAGTTTGTGTTACTGTTTGTCGATTTCTTACGGGAGCCTTGAAGGCTTTGCCTCTTGTTTTCAGATGTTTTGTGGCCTTACAAGGGGGGGCACCACTGTATATTGCTACTTTCTCAGTATTTCCTCCAGAAATAGAAACATCAACAACCGACGTCCCAGCTTTCATGTGTAAAAGTTTACAGGTGATAGTCGGACACGTAGACCTTGACATGCGTGATGTGTCTGGAGATGATGACCCTTCCGGAAAAATCTCTGTTCTGGAGATCCAAGGTCACAGTGTACTCTGCAGGCCCTGTCACAGGTTTAGCCAGACGGAGAGCCGCTGAAACAACAGATGCATCTGTTTTGAAGAGTTAAAGCACAGGAAAAATGCATATGTTTTGCTTTTTACCGTTCTAGTAATTTTGCGGTGTATTTGGGTTAAAAGAAAGAAATGTAGAAACTGAAACAAAAGTTTTATTTTTTTCATTCCTTTGGTACTAAAGTCAAGATCAAAAGCAAAAATATAAAAATAACAACAAAAATATACATATACACCTCCCTCGAGAAAATATAATCAAGAATCTCAAAGTTCACTCAAAATTATAGTTAAACCTTTTGCAAATCAAAGACTTTGAGATTAAACGGAAAGTTTCATTAATCAAGACTATAGGAGTCACTAAAATGAATGGTTTGAAAAACTGACAGTGCAAATAGGGACCAAGTTACTATACGGCCCTCTTCCTAAAAAAATATAAAATAAAATAAATTAAAAAAATTAAACCAAGTGCATTCCGTATCCACAAATCCTTACCCTGATCACCATTCACAACAGCGTCAAACAGACCCTCTTCATTTCCCTCAATAATGCGCAGATGCAAGTTAGGATAGATTGAGTATGACACCGTTTTGATGTTGAGCAAAGTCATCGGTGCCGTCACAAACTCCATCGTCGGTATGGAGAGAAACTGCCAGGCCACAGTCTTAGTCTTGTTGCGTAAGCAGTTTGTGTCGCTGGCATCGCATTGCATCCGACCGCAGACAACGCCGTCTTCTTCAGCTACAAACTCTCTGCAAGAGACGTGAACTATGTAAAAGTTTTGAGTTAGACGACTATTGATCTTTTATGTCCTCACAGGCCTCTGAACCCTATGAATGCAGCATAGCTGCCAACCTTACCGGATTTTCCGGGAATCTCCCAAATTTTACAACTTCTCCCTGCTCATATTCAAGACTAAACGGTCCCCCTGGACCCCCTGGATTTTGACTTCAGAAGGTTGGCAGCTATGTGGCATTAACTGATGACGTACTAAAAGAAAATCTCAAACAAATTAGGCAGAGTGCTGTTTAGACTTATAGATCTGATAAACAAAATTCGGTCGTTCATTCCAATGCTTGTTATTCTCTCAGGTGCCAGGAGAGTGGTTCAGAATAACTCTCGCTTACTCTATTATACATGTAATAAGCATTTAGTGCGCTTACTTCCCTTTTATTATCATGATGATGCGCTTACACCACTCAGTATAAGTGAGTTGAGGATCTGTTGTACTTGAAATGAATGCGACTGAAATTAGTACCTTTTTCATGTGTTCCTGCCAGGTTGTTTTTGTTACCACATTATTTGATAGTATGAAAGCCAAAATCAATGTGCTTTAAATAACTGTTTCTGATTATTATATTAACGACGATGTGAAGGAAGAATTTGTGTATATCTAATGACGATAGAATATCAGCACCCACCCATTTGTTTAACACCCATTTGTTTAACACCCATTTGTTTATTTGTTTAACACCCATTTGTTTAACACCCATTTGTTTAACACCCATTTGTTTAACACCCATTTGTTTTACTAACCTGCTCCCCTAACTCCTAAACAAGCCAAATATAAATGATGATAAACAAACTAAAAGAAATCAAAAAGCATCAGTAAAGGGAAGTTTAATACAAAACCTTTTTCAAAGAGCAAGGAAAATGTACTTACCATTTTTTTCACAATGTGGTGTCTTTTGTTTAGGTGTAAGCATGGTGTATGCATGTTATAAAATTGACACACAACAAAATATTGCAAACACAACTTCATACAGGCCACACAAAATTAAACCAGAAACAAGTCGCGTGAAGCGATATTACTACATTTAGTTAACCTTTCTAACTCGCAGAATAAAATTGACCTCATCCCATTTTTACATTAAAATAATTATACTCAATAGCTGTGTTAATTTCATTTCCCAGGGGTCGCGATTAGGCACAGAGAGTGACAAGCCAGTATAGCACAGTAATGTACGTATAAGCGCTTCACAGGAAAGCGCGCTTTTCTCTATTCTTTTTAACTTCCAAATCCACACATATCATATCTATATTTTGTTGAATTCAGGTAATGATAAAGAATAAAATGAAATAAGTTTTGGATCGATTACTCAAATTTTAATTTCAATCAGAGTTTTCAGGTTTTTTTAATGACCAAACTCATCAATTAATTTTTAAGCTTCCAAGCTGAAATGCAATCCCAAAGTCCGGGCTTCGCCGAAGATTGCTAAACAAAAATTGCAACCAATTTAATCAAAAAAGAGGGTGTGACAGTGCCGCCTCAACTGTCACAAAAAGCCGGATATGATGTCATCAAAGACATTCATCAACAGCAAAAAAAGAAAAAAGTCTGGGTATATCATGTACATTTTCATGAAGATCAGTCCAGTAGTTTTCTCTGAATCGCTCCACACACACACACACACACACACACACACACACACACACACACCACAACCCTCGTCTCGATTCTTCGTCTATGTTAAAGCATTTAGTCAAAACTTGACTAAATGCAAAAAGAGTACCAAGGAGGAGAAACCTGAAAGAAGTCAATGTCATTTGCGGGCATCAGCCAATTATATTTATTAATCAACATCATGGTAAAACATGCCATTTCAGCAGTATTTTATATCTTAAAAGTGTTCATAACAGACCAGCATAGATTAATACAGCTGCATTGTTATTTGACTGAACTAGTTGTGTCCCTTCTTTTGAATCTTAGGCAAATGACAGGTATACTGCTATTTCACATAAGCAAAACATTATGTTCTCGTTTTTAGGATAATTTAAGTTATTGAGACATCCCAGTGCACTAAGGGATTTATAGAGCAAATCGAGAAAATTCATTATTGAACGAAGCGCATAGCGCTGAGTTCAATAATTATTTTCGAGATTTGCTCTATAAATCCCTTAGTGCACTGGGATTGTTTCAATAACGATATTGTCAGTACCGCCATAGAAAAAAGAAGATTCAAAACGCACATTTTGCAATGCGCATTTGAATAGGCATAACTGTGTGGTCAGGTCGTGCACAGTAAAGATCTACTTTTGTGTGGGGTGTCTCAAGTGTGTCGTGCTTTCGTCACACGCATTTTAATTTCTGTTGGTAAATTCCAGTGTAGCGTTAATCTGAACAGTGATGATCTTTCAGAGAGACCTCATTTGAACTCGGAGAAAGGCTCTTCATTATTTGCGATTCGAAACCTCCAGTCGAGCTTCGACGGATTGACTATGCGGAGTGACTCCCCTTGAATTGACTCAAAGCGGGACTCGACGGTTCGCACATTTTCAAAACAAATGTGGCATATTTCTCGTGTTCTATCTTCACTCATCGGGGAGTCTGATACTAAATATGAACGGTAAGAATGCTCTGAACCCTACACGTATTATATCCCCATCGTTTTTTCGTTCACATTTGCCCAACATGTTAATTTGCTGAGCGGGGTTAATGTCGTCTGCTAGGCTACCTGCCAACCTGGGCAATGGAACGACTGCAGTCTGCACTGAGTCTGTACGCATGAGGCAGGCTGCTAATAAATCTTATATATGGTAAGAACGTTCTGAACCTTACACGTTTTCGATTACGATTGTTCTTGCTTTGAAATAATAATTCTGAAACCATTCATTTACTGAACTGATGTAGTCGTATTTCTGTGTTGTCTGCTACAGAGTCGATCGAGTCAGTCTTCCAAACTGGTCTAGCTGGTACGTTATCGGAATAACACTTGTGTTTTCTGTTAGCCGCTGGGAATTGTATACTAACTCATCATTTGGTAATGTGGATGATAAGCTACATGCCACTAACACGGCATATGAGAAGAATCTATGCAAGTCGGCGAAAATTAGATGAAACACAGCGGCTTCTATTTTTTTAGATCACTGGCACTGGCACAGGCACATGCAATCTGTCAGAAAAAAACCCACTTCTGCTTTAATTGAGAAGCAGGGAATTTATGGTCATTTGGTATTGTGGAGAATATAAGCTACATGTCATTAATTAATTCTGAGGATGAGAGCACAGTCTTGCTTAGGCAAAGGGCACAAGAATACGCTCTGTGGAAAAGTTAGCGCACTCCAAGAGTGCGCTAACAGTTTTAGCGCATCGCCATTAGCCAATCAACTGGTTCACATCAGTCATGTGACACCAGTACTTACTGACAATTACTATTATGATATATCAGTCTTAAAAAAAGGTTTACAGAATAACAAAGTAAGTGCAATATTCATAGTCAAATGTTTACTTAACCGTGACTTTAAAAAAGAAAATGCAATATTTATAATGGTCATGTTTATTTAACCAAGTTTACTATCTTGACAACTTAGCTTATATCACAGTGACTTTTAGATGAACTGACCAGTACCCTTGAAAGCAGCATTCGTCACTGCTGGATTTCATGATGCATTTATGCAGGACTGGGTGGCCGAGTGGTAACGCACTTGCGCTCGGAATCGAGAGGTTGCGTGTTCGACCCTGGGTCGGGCCGCTATTTTCTCCCCCCTTTCCTAACCTAGATGGTGGGTTCAAGTGCTAGTCTTTCGGATGAGACGAAAAACCGAGGTCCCTTCGTGTACACTACATTGGGGTGTGCACGTTAAAGATCCCCCGATTGACAAAAGGGTCTTTCCTGGCAAAATTGTATAGGCATAGATAAAAATGTCCATCAAATACCCGTGTGACTTGGAATAAAGGCCGCGAAAGGTGAACATTCGCCTAACAGGCTTGAGGTTTGCTGGTCGATGTGAATGCGTGATATATTGTGTAAAAAATTCCATCTCACACGGCATAAAGCGCTTTGAACTTCGGATAAGGCGCTATATAAATAAAGAGAATAATAAAAAAAAAAAATAAAAAAAAAATGTACAATAGGAAACTCTGTTAGAATTCCTGAATTCGCGTGCAGTATGTCGTTATTACAAGTAATTTATTTTAGCTGTGTTTTCTTTCATTTAGTTATTGATATAAAACTTTTCTTAAATTAAAAGTGCAAACCATACTCAACATTTTTAAGAAATACCAAAACAGCTCAAATAACATCAAATTCTACCGATGTCGCAAAGCATCACGTGACTATCAGCGAGATCGGTGAAACGCTTACAGGAACTCCCACCTGTGGGATTTCCTGTAGAGAAAGGGAGAATGTACGTTCTGGCTCACCGATTCCGACAGACCCTAAATATTAACGCAAAATAGGCTTCTGGACTAAACTTTTACTAAAATGAAACATGCGACAAAATCAGAAAAATACTGCATAAATCCATACAAAAAAAATACAGTAAAGTAAGGTTGTTTTGAACCAATGCCGGGTCTGTCGGAATCAGTAACCCAGAACGTACATTCTCCCTTTCTCTCTGTGCAACGCTAAATTTAGTTTCCATTGAAATATTAACTAGTTGCAGCCAGCGTGCGTATTGATCCAATCTGCCATAACTACCGTATTGATCTGGTAAAAACAAACAGCAAGCCTGTCTTCTATATTCCTCCAATGGCAAGACAAGATTAAATCATGTGATAGCAACAGTTACGTCACGTCCGCCCAACACTTGGTATTGATTGTAACATAGCCTGGTGATTTTGTCATTTCATTCCGGACTCGCCTGCCGTGCGGTTGTGTTTTCTGTGAGAGAAGTGTTTTTACTGTCACTATATTTGCTAAATATTTATGTCTCAAGATAGCATTTCTGAAGAATTAGAGAGAGAAATTCTTGAATCACAAGTTGCTCATCAAAATCTATTAGATTTTTCAACACAGTCATCAACTTTAATTTTACATTCACCAACTATGGATATACCGGAATCATTGAGTGAATGGAATTCTGAGCAGTTTTTAACTATTGAAGAGCACCTCAGTTACCTCAACAATTTTGTTGAAGTATTATCGCAAATGAAAAATGAAGGGCCATCTCCGAGTGGAAAACTACCTAAATTTCCTTCACGCCCAAAACGGAAACTTTCAGATTTGTATGGAGGAAAACCAAAGAAAACCAAAACAACAATGACGTTCAATGAACTCCACGAATATTTAAAGTCAAAAATTGTTGATGTAAGCATGAAAGTTAGGAAGGAAGTGTTCTTTTTTAATCCGGAAGATATCACATCATCAGCAAGTGCCATTGAAAAGTTAGTTGAGGGATATAGACACATACAAAGACAGGAGGCAACTTCAATGGGCTTCAATTTGCAATATGGAATGGTTCTAGAAATCGCATTTAAGTTTTATGAAGCAGAACAAGGCATTCATAATGAGACCTGGGATGGCTGGTTGGAAAGAAACGTTAAAATTTCTTCTACGTATGCACGGAGATTGAGGGAGATTGCCCGTTTACTATTTCCATACAGAGCCAAATTCAGCACAGTTGGGATGTCTTTTTATGAAGTCTTCAACATGAGAAAAGAACTCAAAACCATGTTTGAAAAGAATGAGGATATCAGGCTTTATTGGGCTGAGAAAGTGACGTCAATGGTTCCAAATATACATCAACAGCAATCACAAGAGTAGGAAAAAAGAGTTAGAGCTAACACTGCAATCAGGTCACGCAACTGCCAGTTGCGCCAAAATAGGTCAACACCCTGCTTCGCTTCGCTTCGCTTCGCTTCGCTTCAAAGGCTGCCTTCGGGCGGCCGCCGAGTGCACTTTATGCAAATGACTTGTTTATTGATTCAAGCTTTGACAAGTGTACTTGGTGGCTGCTTTGAAACTCAACAAAGCCCACTCCCCCTTTCACACAAACACTTCCCAAACGCAAGCAACTTCCTCTCCCCCGCTGCAGTCAAAACAAAGCTGTCATAGCGGGTTTTCCCGATTGACAAAAATTCTTATTACACACTCAGACTATTTGGAGTCGCGTTTGTTCTCCAGTGTCCAATTGCATAAGAATATTCTGGTGATGAATAAACGCGCTTTGTGTCATTAGCATCTAAAGATTTCTTGTTTACAATAGTTGTGTTGATCTGATGAAGCGCGGAACTGATCTTAGGGTTGTCATGGTGAAACACTCGCTTCTGAAACAGTGCTTCCTTGTAGTTATCATGCGATATGCTCGACTTTACAACCTGTTTGCTTACACCCTTTGCTTTTTTAACAACCCCTTTCTCACTTGCAACACTGTACATCTTTGCACGCAATCCAACATACTCCTTAATTATCTTCCCATTCATTTCATCTTTCATCTTTCCAATAACCTTCTTGTTAACATTTGAGTGCAATGGTGATTCTTTAGGGTAGTCGCAAGTGTCATAAAAAGAATCTTTTCCTTTTACTGCAGGACTTTCAGCTTCTAGATCTTTGTAAATGTCATCCGCTGGAATGTCAAGTAAGAATGAATCTGTGTCTGTGTAAAGTACTCTCGATTTGGGATATCTTGGTTTCAAATAATCATACAAAAACTCAAGCATCAACAGTTTTGACAACTCTAGCACAGTAAAGCCTATGAATACTGGTTTGTCAAGCTTGACTACAAGTTTTTTCATTAAGATACCATACAGCTGTTCATGAAAGTATTTAAAGTCTTGATACTGTGGTTTGGATGTCAGCTTGATGGCCTCATTTTCTCTTGTAACAAGTCTAACATCCTTTCTCTTGTGTGGGTTTTCCATTGTCTTACCAAAGCAACTGTTGTTCATCAGTTTAAAAAAGTCTTTCTCTGATGCATCAGCGGCTTTGGTTCTCAGTTCTGTGTTTTTCATGATGTAAGGTTTCATAAACTGTTCTTGATCAAATAAAATTATACGATGAACAGCCTTCAAAATTAATCCATGTCTAATGTAAAACTGTAACAGTCTGTAGTGACACACATACTTCTTTTTGTGAAACAGATTGGGCACCAGCTTTGGAGGTTCTCTTGGGTTTACTTTTAACCTCTCAGCCGCTAAAGGATAATCATTATGTAGATCATGAAGTGATAGTGGATAGTCTAAGTCAACTTCTAGTATCCATCCCTTTCGACTGTCTGGGCCTGCTTTTAATATTGTCAGCACAACACATTGTGAAAATGGTCCTGAATAGATCTTAAAGTTCCGAAGTGGAAGCGTCTGACACATTGCCCAACCATACAAATTGTTTGCATCTAGATACATGATGTAATTAGAAGGTTTCATAGGATCAAAGTCGTCCAAGTATTTGTTGTTGGCTTTGCAGTAATTGTGTGAAGCCATACTGATTCCTCCACGTAGTCCATTTTCAATCATCTGAAGTGTAGGAAGATCTGATAGCAAGTCAATCTTTACTCCTGTAAATCTAAGAAATGCATCCCAGCTCATGCCTGGTGCAGATATGTAATGTGAAGGATCTAGATTGTAGTGCTTCATACATGTTCTTCTGTAATTCTCAAATATATCTGCAAGTAAACAAACATCAGCCAACAAATATTGATCATGATAATCACCCATTGTATTACATCCTAATTTATTCCATGCAGTCTTAGCGTGTTCATAGTCTTCGTCACTTATACCTTTACCCTTCAGCCGTGAGAAGTAAGCATCCTTTGGTGGTAACTCATCTTCATCAAACCTCTCCCACGAATCCATGTATTCATATGGATAGACTCCCTTTCTAACTAAGTCACTGTCAAAGTACTTACATGTGATTGGGAAAGCAGTTAGTGATGAAGATAAAGACTCAAGTGTTCCCATCAGATGTTGAGCAGAATCGTAGAAGTGTAAACTATTCAGAGTAAAGGCCATGTACTTTTCTGAAGACTGCGCAATGCATCTTGCTTTGTATTCATCAGTTACTGCCTGCATGATCAGATGTGAATCATAACCGCGCAAGTTATGGAAGAAGATTGGAAGCTTCCAAGTCTTAGGATCAAACTTTAATTGTAGATTACATTTGCTGTGTGCTGCTCCTCGGAACTGCCCACTTACATGATCATGATCTCTTACTATTGGATTGTCTGTGTTTGGTGTTAGACTTTGTTCGCATATCCAACACTGTGTGGTAGAGTTAAACTGTTCTTGGTCTTCAGGTTTCATAACAATGTCTGAAAGATTCAGTTGTTTGGAGCAGTCATTTCGCACTTGGTTCATTTGCTGTAAGAAGTTCTTTGCTGCATTAGGTCCTCTGTACAATTGCGGTTTAGAATGTTTACCATCTGAACTAACAACAATAAATGCATATGAACAGACTTGATGATTACTTAGAGTTACTGTTTTAGGTAGGTCTTTTGGTAAAGGTCCTTCATATGGCACAATGATAGATTCAAAGTCAGCATAAACAACATAAGGACTTTTCTGTAGTTTGCATACATTCTTAAAATACACTTTGCTGTCTGGCGGCGGTGTTGTTAACTTCACAACCGCATCATCAACGCTCTTACAATGTTGCTTGTGTATAAGTGCTGCATGAATTGATGGAATACGCAAGAGACATCGCCTACAAAAGTCTTGTTTACTATTGTGATTGCTTGTGCTCGCCATCAGTCTACTCATTGTACGAATCAAAGTGTAATGATATTTTACACCATCAGTCATTAGTAACATGTCAACATGGTTAGTATCACAATCACCAATCGTTGGTGAGTTCTTTGATATTCTGACTGGTTTCAGTTCATCTTCCTCATCCCACGTGTAAACATTTACGGTGATGGGTTTGTTTTGCTGTTCAAATTTGTCAATGCTTGTAATGCTGACAGGAAATTCAATACCAGTAAAGTTTAGTTTATTTCTGTATGCATGATAGTTCGACACTCTTTCTGCATTTTTCTTTACACTGTACAGTCTTGCCAGAACACACCACATAAAACATTTGTCATCATCATTCTTTATGTTCAGCACAGCACGTTTTTTGACAAGAGCAGGAGGTAAAGGTATGTAACTTCTACCTCTGATGGGGGCAAATTTACTTAGCTTCAATTCTATTTTTAGAATTTCACCTTCTGACCATCCGGATCCTTTCATCTTTGCATCCTCTGCAGCTTGCTCAAACCGTTTCATCATTTCATCTGCCCAGTTTCCATTCAATTCTGCCATAGAATTAAGTGCTAGTTGTCTGGTTGAAACATGAACTTCTAGCACCTCATCACTGACTGTTTTGTATTTTATTAAACTGACTATCTGCACTTTTACTGGAGGTTCAATCAACAAATTGTTTGGAATTTGTTCAATGGCGTCTTGCACACTGGACTGCACATTTTGAGGATCCGTTACTTGTAATTCAACGGTGTCAAATACTGTCGATAAAGATTCTAATACAGAGTCTTCCATCGCTGTGAGTTTGATTTTATAACTCAAAATAAAAATATAAATTAAAAAAATGAAGTTGCTTAGAATTCTTTCTCAGAGCTTCCATTTTTGTTAACACTATAAAATCTGAAATAAAAAATCATTTAACATTTGTACCACGTGGAACTAATTGTAATTCCTCTTTTACAAAGGCTCTTTGCGGTGCTGGTTCTCTCAAGTAATATATAGGTGGATTTGTCTCTACTACTCTCTTGATTTCATGAATGTCAATACTCCAGATTGGATCCGTTGCACGCTTCCTGCTGTCACCCTCAGCTTCACCGGGTGCATATAAATATCTGACTTTCTGATTGAAAGGTAGTAATGCCACTGGTGTTGTTGACTTTGGAGCAACAGGTATTGTTTTCTGTTTGATTGCATCAACTGGTCTTAACCCTGTAGCTTTAAATACCTCCAGATTCATTGCTCTAAGTACTGATGGTAATCTTTTGACCCATTCAGTGTTACGCAATTTACTTTCTGTGTCCAAAAATTCCTGATGGTACTGATATGAAAACAGTTTTTCTGCCAACTGTTTGTTAAAGCTCTCAACAATAGCCTGTGACCTGTGGTTTCCTGGAATACCTCTCTTCACTGTAACATGATGTTTTAACAGAAGCTGGTTGACAGCTCCTTTAAACTCCTTACCATCATCGCACTGAATCATTCTGGGATACTTTAGTGGTCCACGTCTGTAAATTTCTTGCAGGGCAACAGCTGTAGCTATAGCACTTTTCTCTGTCAACGGTTCAGCATCTTTGTATCTTGTTGCAACATCAACTACAGTCAGTGCATACTTATACTTCTTCCTTCTGACTGTGTCATGCGGTAAATACAGCAGGTCTATTTGATGAGTGTCATTCGGTTTAATGTTAACAAAGTGTGGTCGTGTAATTTTTCTTGGTGCAGGTAAATAGATCTGCCAAACTGCCTGCTTTGACAACCATTTCTTTGCTATATCTTGAGAAACACCTGCTGCGTCACTGAGCTTGTCAATAGCAGTTCTTCCTTTCCAGTATCCTTTTGGGGAATAATATATTTTAGATAACAAAGCATCACTCATGGTTTTTTAAATGACAGAATATTAAGATTTGACAGCACGCGCAATAAAGTAAACAACAGCCATACCAATAACAATGAAAACAATCTCGCCCACCTTCTGCTCTTCTGAAGGCTGATAAAAGTCACCCAGTTTTGGAGGAGCACTTGTCTTCATTTTCTTTCCAGTTACAAGATAGTATTCTTGAATGGCTGCATCAACATTGGCAAAGGTTTTGTTTGCATGTCCTTGCTGCCTGAGCTTATCATTCATAAAGTCTAACTGCGCAATTCGTTTCTTCTCGTATTCATCCTGTGCTTTCGCCAGTTGTTCCATGGCTTTGTTGTGCCTTTCCCTCTCTTCACCATTTTGCAGTTTAGAAAACAAATAGTTGCTGCCAGAAAATGCAAGCGCATTTACAATCGCACCTCCCACCACCATAACCAAGCTAGCCATTTTATTGTCTTACATGTTTATATTTTCTGGAATAATTCCTTGCTTCACCAGGAAGTCTTTTGTTGCAAAGGAAGCTGTCACAACACCAATTAGTTTAGCACCGTCTTCGAAGTCTAACTTTCCCAAGTCGGCTGGTTTCATTCTGAGGAGACTTTTACCCAGCATTGTGTAACCTACACTCAAGCCTCCAATCACTGCAGCGTGATAAACTAGATTAACTATTGTCTTTTCAGAACTCATTTTTATGTTATCAAAATTAAAATATTAAAATTATTCCATATGAAATGAATCCACTGCAGGTACTACTGTGGGCTTTTTTATTGTTTGTACTGCTTTGTTTGTTGGTTTTGGTGTTTCTGATTTTGGTGTTTCTGATTTTGGTGTTTCTGACACTTTATATTTGCCTTGCCAAAGTTTGTAAAGCAAGTATCCACCTCCTCCAACAACAGCTGCTACAGCTACTTTTCTGTATGATAGAAATGAAGATTTTAATTCTTGATCAGTTTGTGTGACCTTAGTCACTTCAGGAATGTTTGGTGTCTGCTCAACTTCAGACATAATGTTCTGCTTTGCCTTTTGATTTAACTTTTTTTGTCTGTTCCATTCGGCTAGTTTTTTTCCTGCTTCTACTCTACCAGGTTTCTTTGTCACTGTGTTCACTTCTGGTATTTTCGTCTGCTCCACTGTCTGCTTCAACTGATCTGTCATCTTTTTTATTCTGAAAATTAATGTGTTTGAAAGTAATTAATCCAGCAACAAATGGTACTAATAAAGCACCAAATCGATAATACAGGCCACAGGCAAGAGATTCGAGGGACTTGGAAACAACAGGGTCATGAGTTAGATCATGTGTTAAGTCTTCCTCCGAGTCGAGAGGTGTAAAATGTCCAAAAATCTTTGTGTACAAACCTATAACAGTCTGTCCAATACTTCTAACCATCTTAGAACCAAGCACTGATTCATACCGTCCATGATACTTTTCTATATCTTCTGAGGAAAGATGTTGTACTTCTTCCACAGTTAACTGCTGCCCAAGGTAGTGTTTTGTTTTTCCACAAACAGCAAGTGAATACAATCTTTCTTTTTTATCAGGTATAGTCCTACTGTCACAGATTTCAATATCTGTAGCAGTCTGCATCAGCAATTCATCACAGTTCATTTTATTTTGATGCAGAATAAAATTAAAATCTAGTAATTAAACTTGAGTAAGAACTTAGGTAGGAACTTAACAAGAACTTAGGTAGGAACTTAACAAGAACTTGAGTAAGAACTTAGGTAGGAACTTAACAAGAACTTGAGTAAGAACTTGACAAGAACTTGTGTAAGAACTTGAGTAAGAACTTGACAAGAACTTAGTAAAAACTTGAGTAAGAACTTGAGTAAAAACTTGAGTAAGAACTTGAGTAAGAACTTGGTAAGAACTTAGCAAGGATTTCTACAAACATACATACTGAACTGGTTGATCAGTTTTTAAAACCAGTTTCGAGTGCTTAGAAGATTTCAGATTATTCTTTATTCTTTCTCTCTCCTGTTTGTTTTCAATGACATCATTTTCTCGAAGACACTCTTCAAAACTGTCACGGTCCTTTGAATAGAACAATGTTATTGTTTTGAGTTGCTCTCTAAAGTCTTTCAGAACTGCATTGTATTTTTGTGTTAATATCCAAACTGATATTAATGCATGTCGTCCACTGAATGCAAGCTTTGCTAGTGCACTTTTCTTTCTAACAATGTCACGTTCTGCTGCACAGTCATCAATAATAAACAGTGTTGGTGTGTTCTGAAAAAGATCGAAATAATGCTCCAAGCAAACATTTAGACGATCAGAAGGATTTACAATAAATATATTTTGATCAGACCATATGAATTTTCTCTCCTTGTATGTTCTGTTATGCTTTATGGTTGGACAGAATATGACTATGTGTTCAAAGTGATTTATGTAAACAGTCTGTAATAAATCCAAAACATATCTTGTTTTGCCGCAACCTGTTGCCCCACAAATCAAAGAACAGTGTGGATCTTTTGGAAGAAAATCTAGATACTTCATTTTAACACGTTCAATAAACAATATCCTGTAATCTGCTTTCAGAGATGTTTAACTGCGCATCTGACACAACAAACACGTAGATCTTAACTGATTTACTACTACTCCCTACTTCCTTTTCAATTTGTATTGTGATTCCTTCTGATCCGTTTTCAATTCGCCTTCCACTTCCATGCAGTTTGTTGTCGTCAGTTGTTCTGAGATCTAGCCATAACGCATATTTATTTGTCAAGAAATCTTCTACGCCAACACCGTGTAAATGTAGATCTTTAGCCACAAGATCAGATGTTGGGTCTTTCAATCTTCCTCCAGTAAAGTACTTTCTTGCTTCATCATAGTGTTGGTATGGCAGCATGCCAGATGCAAATATTTGGTTTGGCTGCCCTTCAATTGTGCAATATACTCTATTGATTAGTGGATTGTAAAACTTTTCTATTTGCCTTTCATATGAATCTTTTGGTTCCTCAAACAACATAAGTATTCCCTTCATTGACCTAGCTGGTGTATTCAAGTTAATGTTCCAGATTGGATCAGCCTGGCTTTTTGAAAGTGTACTGTGATTCAACACTCTTTCATAATAGATAGGCAGCTTAGAACTGTACTGATTTTCTATAAGTCTAGCCAGTTCAGGATGGTTTACAACATCAAACTCTAAAGAAATTCCAGACACCTTATACTTTGCTTCCGGGTCTTGTGAAAGCATAACACGATCATAACTATTGAAAGTCAGGTCGTATGACAGCCTGTCACGCAATGCTCCTTGATAGAAGGGAGGATGTGAATTTATGAGTTCAAAGTCAAGTGGAATACAAAATTTGTTTCCAAAAGCAACATTGACAGCGTTATCTTTTTTGTTGTCAGCTTTATCTCCTGCTCCTATTCTAACTTTTATCCCATTGTCTGACTGAATCCCTTGAAACACTCTGTTTTTCTTTTCATTGTCAGTCAACCAATTATCTGCATAAACTAAAAAACCATCTGCATTATTCAATGACATCACTTCCCGCCCTTCCAGTTTGACAGTAATCTTCCTCACAATTGCTCTTCCTACATTATAAGCCAAAGTCCTATTTTCATCTGAGCCAGATTCTAATTCTAATTTGAATGATAGTCTTACAGTGCCTGGTACAATAACATCGTTCTTACCTAGATTAGGAAACCTAACAGTAAGTATTTCATTCTGATCAATAGTAGAAGGATTATTTGTAACTATAACTGTTTGCCTTATTCCTTTTACCCCGAGAGGTTCTTTCAGCCTTCTGTAAGGATCAAGAACAGAACCGAACGATTGTGCCATCTTTTTTTATTTTCAAAATAAAAATAAGTTACAAATGGCAGAAGGTGGATTTGAAGATTTATTTGAGCCAGCGGACGACATGAGCGAAGCAATCCCTTTGGTTCCCTACCATCATTCACTGCATTATGAGGTGGCACGACATGAACTTCTGGAAGGTAAAGTTAGAGATTTCTACAAAAGTTTAGGAGAAGAACCTGATGTTTTAGATCCAAACCAGTTCAAAATGGAAGCAAATCATTTATATACAACTAGCGATAAAGGAGAAAAAGTCCAACTTACATATAAATCTAATCCTGCTAAGTTTCTATCAAAAGTTTCACTAAAACAAAAACTTACTGCTAATCGACTTAGGCAATTAGATATTGTGCCTAGCACACGGTCATCATCTTCCCATGTTGTTTCCTTACTTCAACAAGCAGAACTAGGACTACCAACTGCTACTCAAATAGAATCTGTTCCATTGCAAGATCTTAATAAACTTGCAGATGAGGCTGATCAACTTATACAAGAGATAGAGACTTCTTTTTCTGAGGAAACTTCACTGAAGACTCCACATGAACTATTACCTATGAGAGAAATAGAAGCCCTTAATCAATCACTACAAACCATCAGAGGTGAAATAGCAAATAATCTGTCAAAACTAGGTCAGCTGGATGAAGATATAAACAAAGAGAAACAAAAACTTGCTGATGCTGATGATTTGAACCTAGAACAAGAAGTAAAAAACAGAATTTCTAAGCGTTTAAAAGATTTGCAGGAGGAGAAAGCCATAAGGTTAGAAGTTCTAAGTAACAATAGAGAACAACTGAGAACACAGGTCAGCAGAATAAAAAATACAATTCAAAGAATCCTTTACGAAGACACAACTCTTGCTGAAAGAATTAGAACGCTTTTCAGAGAGCAGGGAATCACAATAGCTAGTATACTAACTGCGTTAGGATTTGCAATAAGCACATTAGTGTTAACACTCACAGGTGGCACTGTCACACCCTCCACCTCCACCTTCACCTTCATCTCCATCTGATCCGGGATGGGTAAAGAAACAACTCAAACACATTGCAGAACTATTAAAGAAACTAGCAGCAAAAGCTTTGGATGCACTTCCAGGAATCATTGGTTCAATTGTTAGCTGGCTGTTATCTTTTGCAGGTAAAGTTGTTGGTTTCATGGCTGAACATCTCTGGACTCTAATAGTTTTAATTGCAGGTGTTCTGCTAACGAGAATAAAGCAAAAGTAAGCCTACACCCACTCCACCAATTACTAGAGCAGTCTTCTGCGATTCATGATCATCACTAATACTAACAGCTTGATCATCACTAGTGACAGAATGATCTTCACCTGCAGCGTGATCTTCACTTGTCACGCTTTGTTTCTGTTCATTGTGATATGGCTGTAGCATCGTTCTGATTTCTGAATTCAGTTCTTCACCCTTTCCAAGCGGCTGGGTGTCACTAGCAATAATGATTTCATTGTTATAATTTGTTATTGTTCCAATCTGCAGCTGGAGATCAGAAGGTAACATGTAAAGGCCGTTACCAACAGCAAAGTCAACTTTTGATCTTGCATAACGGAGAGAGTCTTGATACCTTTTGATGCTGGAAGGCAGATCAACTGCAGAGTTTATGACATCTTCTAAATTTGATAACAACTGTTTCTCTGTGCACCAAACCCTGTGCTTGTTCTCATTATGTTTGATCGTGTCTGTGCCTGCGAGCCTAGCAAGCACCACGCATATGTTCGGATAGATTCATTGATCCTTTCAACACCTGATCCAGTGAAACCTTTGCCGGTGTCTAATATAAAAGTAGTCCATGCATTGTGGTGCTGTTGTTCTATTGATCCTAACTGTACCTGCACATTTGAAGAAAAAGATGTATGACCTGGCCAGTAATCAAAATTATACCTCCTGTGGACACCCCATAAATATAGTGTTCCCATGCCATGGTTTTTGTCTTGCTTTTGCCTAAAGTCGGTCTTAATCTATATTGAATTCATTGCAGAGACGCTCATACACTTTCATGTTTATCCTATTGTTGAATGGGTTCCAGCTCTTTTCATGCGGCATTGGTGCCTGAAGTTCAGACAAGATTCTCCTGCACTGATAGTAAACGTGAAATGTGTACACACACTTTGTCAGTAAGTTTGAATTATTCATGTGGTCTGCATAGGACACTCCACATCCTGTGGTTGCACAGAATATTGCAAAGTTTAACTGATTCTGATAGAACTGAATTGGGTGAGAGTTCCACATCTTTGGAACACTATCATTTTTGATTGGGGGATTTAGGTAAGAATGGAATGGGTCAGGCACTTTAACGCGAATGGATTCTGTTTCTGTTACAGCAAAGTCCAACTCATGGAAAGAAATAGTCTTTGGATTGTAATATGGTCCAGTTTTGTATTTAACGTCTTTGTTGAATTTATACTGACTCATTTTTGTTGTTGAATAAAAAATGTTTATCACACTAACAAATGTGAAGACTAGTGTGCCAGTTAAACTTGCAAACCCTATCAACAATCAAAATGGAGGAATGAAAGTTGCACTGCATGAAATTATGTACAAGGTTACTTGGTATAATATCAGTAAAAAAGGCTAACAACTGGGTTAGAATTAATGGTAAAACACATTCTGTAGAAGATGGTTACTATGACTTCTGCACTTTAGAGAAAGAATTGTTTGCTCCAGTAGGTATTACAGCGAGTTTAAATCATGCAAGTCTCATTGCTACTCTTACTATGCCCAAAACTAGAGAAGTAAACGTTGAGTTTCCAACCAAACTCCTTGATATGCTTGGAATTACAAAATATACAAGGGAACACGTCCCATTGACATGGATGTTAACAGTGTACTGTTTGTTCACATGAGAGAGCTTAACACATCCTATAATCTGTTTAATGATCAGCGTTCTGATCTGCTTAGGATTCTTCCACCGAGTGATGCCTCTTTTTGTAAAATGCACGTGCCAACATTTAAGACACTTCAGTTCAAGGACTTGGAGGAAGGGTGTCATGAATTCCTACACATTGATCTGAAAAATCAAAGTGGACAACCAGTTGATTGTTTGTTTAACATTACATTGGAAATAGTTCCATAAAATATTGAGTATTAAAATGTCGAGTGGACCTACAATAGCTTATCCTGTTGCATGTTCAACTATAGAGTTGAAAGATTTAGCAGACGCTATCGACTTTGAGAGCAATGCTGAAGTTGGTGCAGTGTATGCATTCGAGTTTACAGACACTGGTCATTACAAGAGAAAGGAAATCGACGATGAAAAGAAACCAAGATTCCTCAAACTAGGTCAAATCCGTGATGTTAATGTACCTGATCCAATTGTCGATGACACATACTACATGTGGAAACATCAGAATAAAAAATGGGTACTTAGTCCTGTTATAAAAAAGATTGACTGGGAAATGAAGTTTGAATTTGTGAGTCCATACACTCTTGTTGGAAAAGACGACACATTCCGTAAGTCAATCAATGCTAAACCACTAATTGTTAGCCTTGTTCCTGCGTTTAACAGCAGGGGAGAAGTTGCAGTTAAACCTTTCCATAAGAACAACTATCTCATTCACAGAAAACAAAGTGTTGAAAAGGACGCTGACACCATTGTCGATTTTATACCCAAGCTTCCAATAGGGCAGAATGCAACTATGATATTTGATATAGTTGTCAGGAAAAGGGAAGAAACCACAAACACTGTTCTAATGAGAGGAATAAATCTCAACTGGAGACCATTAAATGTTGAAGAAGTCAGAGTATTTATTGCTGTTCAAAAGGATTCTAACACAATAAAAAAACAGACGTCAAACCAAAATGTTGTTGTTAACGCAGATATAAATAATTTAACAGAAATAAGAAGTATTAATCTTACTTATCTTGATTTGATTGCTTTCTACTATACAGATAAGGTGTTAAGCAATGAACAGCTTCAAAGCTTAGCAGAAACACTGGCCAGTGAGAATTAAGATAAATATTTTATATTTTGCATTAAAAGATGACTAGCAGTGTGAAGCTTTATCCTAATATTGATGAAAGTGCAGCAGAAAGTCAACAATTCAGACTGGCACACATTAGTAATATACAAAAACAACTAGAAGATGAATTAGAAAAATATTCTCGCGCTAGACGTAAGTACTCAACAACTTACAACAGCCTTTCTAATGCCAGCACTGGTTCTACTATCCTTGCATCAGCTGCAGGTGTAACGGGAACAATTCTGTTAGCTACCGGAGTAGGGACTCCAGTTTCTCTAATCCTAGGTTGGTGTGGCAGCAGCAGTTGTGGTTTATCATTT